>NC_057711.1:58547847-58608973 GCF_004010195.1 Chiloscyllium plagiosum | reverse complement strand
TATGCCCGAAACGTCGATTCTCCTGTTCCTTTGATGCTGCCTGACCTGCTGTGCTTTTCCAGCAACACATTTTTAAGCTCTGATCTCCAGCATCTGCAGTCCTCACTTTCTCCCATGAGATAGCTATGGCCAATAAGGTTAAGGAGATTCCAAAGGAATTCTATAAATACATTAAGGGCAAAATTGTAACTAGGGAGAGAATAGGGCCCCTTAAAGATCAGCAAGGCAGCCTATGTGTGGTACTGTAGGAGATGGGAGAGATATTAAATTAGTATTTTGCATCAGTGTTTACTGTGGAGAAGGACATGGAAGATATAGAAAGTGGGGAAATAAATAGCAACATTTGAAAAATGCCCATATTACAGAGAAGGAGATGCTGAATGTCTTAAAACACTAAAAGATGGATAAATCCCCAGGACCTGATCAGATGTACCTTCTGTGGGAAGCTAAGGTAGTGATTGCTGGGCCTCTTGCTGAGATACTTGTATCATCGATAGCCACAGGTGAGGTGCCAGAAGACTGGAGGTTGGCAAATGTGGTGTCACTATATAAGAAAAGTGGTAAGGACAAGCCAGGGAACTATAAACCGATGAACCTGTCAATTTGTCAGGAATCCTGAGGGACAGGAATCACATGTCTTTGGAAAGGCAAGGGCTGATTCGGGATAGTCAACATGGCTTTGTGCATGGGAAATCATATCTTACTAATTTGACTGAGTTTTCTTGAAGAAGAAACAAAGTGGATTAATGAGGGCAGAGCAGTGGTCGTTATATATGAACTTCAGAAAGGCATTCGACATGGTTCCTCATGGTACACTGCTTACCAAGGTTAGATCTCATGGAATACAAGGAGAACCAGCCATTTTGATACAGAATTGGCTCAAAGATAGAAGACTAAGAGTGGTGACGGAGGGTTGCTTTCTGGACTGGAGGCCTGTGACCAGCGGTGTGCCACAAGGATTGGTGCTGGGTCCACTTCTTTTTGTTATTTATATAAATGATTTGGATGTGAACATAGGAATAAGTTTGCAAATGACACCAAAATTGGAGACGTAGTGGATAGTGAAGAAGATTACTTTAGAGTAGGGATCTTGATTAGGTGGGGCAGTGAGCTGAGGAGATGCAGATATGTTTAATTTAGATAAATGTGAGATGCTGCATTTTGGAAAGGCAAATGAAGGCAGGACTTACTTAATGGTAAGGTCCTGGGGAGTGTCGGTGAATAAAGAGACCTTGGAGGGCAGGTTCATAGTTCATTGAAAGTAGAGTCACAGGTAGATAGGATAGTCAACAAGGTGCTTGGTATACTTGCCTTTATTACTCAGTAAGTACAGGAGTGGGAGGTCATGTTGTGGCTGTACAGGACATTGATTAGGTCACTTTTGGAATACTGTGTGCAATTCTGGTCTCCCTGCCGTAGGAAGGATGTTATGAAACTTGAAAGGGATCAGAAAAGATTTACAAGGATGTTGCCAGGTTTGAATGGTTTGAGTTAGAAGGAGAGGCAGAATAGGCTACGGCTGTTTTCCCTGGAGTGTCGGCAGCCGAGGGGTGACCATATAGAAGTTTATAAAGTCATGAGGGGCATGGATAGGTTAAATAGACAAGGTCTTTTCCCGGGGGGTGGGGGAGTCTGAAACTAGAGGGCATAGGTTTAAGGCGTGGGGGGAAAGATTTAAAAGGGACTTAAGGGGTAGCTTTTTCAAGCAGAGGGTGGTACGTGTATGGAATGAGCTTCCAGAGGAAGTGGTGGAGGCTGGTATAATTATAGCATTTAAAAGGCAGCTGTATGGGTACATGAATAAGGAAGGGTTTGGAGGGATCTGGGCCTAGTGCTGGCAGGTGGGACTAGATTCGGTTAGGATATCTAGTCGACATGGATGGATTTGACTGAAGGGTCTGTTTCCGTTTTGTACATCTCGATGACTTAATGACTATCCATGTACGAAGAAATGTTTGCTAATGAAATCTAACTGGAATTTGCAAAATTAATGCTTCATGTATTTGCCTCTTCAGTATACTGTGTCCAGCAGGCATGGATTTCACACTTTTGCCCATCAAAATTACACTGATCCCACCCACTCTGGGCACAGTCCCACTAATTTTCCAGTTGCATTTCAAATCTATGAAATGGCAAGTGCTGGTGTGATCACAGCTCATGGTGGGCCCTGGATACCAGGTAACTGTCCCAGAGTCTCCACATCCCCTTTTTCTTTGCACTACGTTGACAGTTCATTTCCACCCTTCCCCATCATGTGGGGATCCACCACATTGGCCTACACCTCCAAATGTCTTGCCTGGCCCCTGAACCCTAGAATTATACCTTGCACTGTGCACCCCACTTCTCTACACCGTCCTGTAGAGTCCATGGCTGTACTCCTTCCCATAGCCAACCATGCCCTCTGATGGTGTGCCACATGCCCCATGTACCTAGAGTTACCCTCATCACCATCCTCATTTCCAATTCCTCAAATGCTTCTCTCTCTCTCTAGCTTTGACACACCTATCCCTTTTGGCAGTGATCCCAGGACCTCTTACAATCACTGTATGGACTTCCAGGACTGTATCACCCCAGGTCTGTGACTGACCTCAATTATCAGCCCCTGGATATGACTGAGCAGACCCTGGCTGCTGTCCTTGCTGCTCCCTGACTGATGATGTGTGATTCTCTGAGCGCTGCTGTTGACAGCAGTCCTCTGACTGCGAGCATCTGTAGCAGTAGACTAACTGTGGTCAAGCCCCTGGAATGTGTGTGGATTGTGCCCCTGACAGACATTACCAGGACCCTCTGATCTATAACATTGCCCCTCCCCACTGACTGGGCTGAAGTTTAGCCTCCACACACTTTTTTGTTGATTTGGTTAAAACCTGTTACAATCAGTTATGTTCATTGTGCGCAACTGGAACATGCTGTAGGTGTTAAACTGAGATCTCAACGTGCCATACATCAAGATGTCCTCAACCACCACACTGATTACTACTGACAAGCATAACAGACATTCTGTCAGTGTGCCTGCACTGAAGAGCACGTTGGTACAGCAATACAGACAGCCTGTGACTGTGGTTGAAGTGTTAACCTGCTGCCTGGCATGGCACAGTATAGCAAGGGCAAGGATGCTGTGAGTGAGCACATAGGCATTGAGAGAGCAAGTCAGTAGCTCTGGGATGCAGCTTAGTCCAGTCTGTGAATTGGATGCCTGTTCACGATGCAAAGTGTCCTTTTAGCAGAATTCTCAATGGTAGTTGCTGGTGCACCTCACAAAGCAAGTCTGTGCTTCTCGATCACACTCTCAATGATTTTGAGAGAAACGATGATCATCTCGAGGGGTTGGCAAATGTCAGACGTCAATGTCCGTGGATGAGACAGGGGGTGTGGCTGGTGCCCTGTGGTGTAGTTTGATGCTGAGCAGTATGGAGACTCTTCACAATCAGCGAGGAGCTGAAGTCACCAGGTACACAGGCTGGCTTCCATGTTGAGGGTCTATAGCCTAGTAAGAAACTCATCTCGCCACTTGGCAAAAACCTAAAAGATGGATTGAGATGATCCCAATGCTGAGACTGGTGTCGTTGGGACATCTTGTCTGATTCTGCCACCAGTCCCCCTAGAGCTCAGGTTACCACACCTCTATGAGATTCCACCCACTAAATGGATTAGCATGAAAATAGGCATAGTCAATAACTAGTTGATAAACACTGTTTGTTATTATGGACCAGCTTTGCCCCTGAAAACTTGCTGAGGAAAGTTCAATGTCCAAAATTGATGTGTTTTTATAAATATGTCAGGAAATGGATGGCTCTGTGTTGTTAGAATGAAGGCAGGAACAGGCAGAATGTTGGAGTTAGGACTCAGAAGTCATAGAGTCATAGAGATGTACAGCAAAGAAACAGACCCTTCGGTCCAACCCGTCCGTGCCGACCAGATATCCCAACCCTATCTAGTCCCACTTGCCAGCACCCGGCCCATATCGCTCCAAACCCTTCCTATTCATGTACCCATCCAAATGCCTTTTAAATGTTGCAATTGTACCAGTCTCCACCACTTTCTCTGGCAGCTCATTCCATACACGTACCACACTCTGTGTGAAAAAGTTGCCCCTTAGGTCTCTTTTATATCTTTCCTCTCTCACCTTAAACCTATGGACCAGAATTGCATGCAATATTCCAATAGTGGCCTAACCAATGTCCTGTACAGTCCCAACGTGACCTCCCAACTCCTGTACTCAATACTCTGACCAATAAAGGAAAGCTTACCAAACACCTTGTCCACTATCCTATCTACCGGCGGCTCCACTTTCAAGGAGCTATGAACCTGCACTCCAAGAAGTCCTGGAAAGGGGGGGGGGCGTTGGGGGGCGAGCTGTGAAAGTAAGAAGATAAATGTCTCTGCAGGTGAAACTGTGAGGGGCTTGGAAGAGGCTACCTGCATTAATATTTCTGTATGGCTGAGTGAATGGAGGTTGAAAAACCCAAGGGCAGTTTGTAGCTCAGTGATGCACTGGAGTTGTGATGATGAGTAAACACTGGTGTATGGTTTGAGTCCAGTGATGTGTGAACCCAGGGCAGGAGAGCGATCAATTGGAAACAGCAGCATTTGTTCAGGCAGACCATGATGGAAAGGTTCTTCAGAGGCAGTTTTACACTGGGCAAGAGAAGAATTGTAATTCATGGTGGAGTTTAATGAAATATGAGCTATCCAGGAGGAGTTATTGAGAAATCCATGTGATCATCCTTATGTGATCACATTTGCTATTTAATGAATGGATGATTGAACACAACATATCACCCATGTTTACCACATATTAGTTCTGTGTGTTAGAACTGGTTTTAAAATGTTTTGCAGATTGTATTACTGTTCCAATGGGTAAAGTATTGTTCTTTTCAAATCAGTGGAATCTTGCGGCTGTACAGTATTGTCTTATTATGTCCATTGGATCTTATTAAAGGCTGTGGAAACTGAATATATTGAAGAAAGTAATTGTTTTTTTTTAATATTAAAGACATTAATAGGTATGGAGAGGAAGCAGGAATATGATTTTGAGATCAGGATCGACCATGAACATACTGAATGGCAGACCAGGCTTGAAAGATCAAAATTGCCTATTCCTGTACCTATGTTTCTGTCTTTTTATGTGCTTCTGACTTCCAGTGTAAAGGGCTGACTTTAATTGGAAGTGGGGAGAGGTCCTGACACTATGGCCATTAATGGATCCAAACCTGGATTTTTTGTTAAGAATGTAACATATGAAAGATTTGCATATGAAAGAACTGAATCCAACATGTTCATTCTAAAAGATGAGGGACTTAACAAACAATCCAGGTCTTTTTCAATATACAATTTCAGTTACATCTCACTGTAAACTTTTGCTATAAATTCCGTGTCTTATGATCTTATACTCCACAACCACCTGATGAAGGAACAGCACTTCGAAAGCTAGTGCTTCGAAGTAAACCTGTTGGACTATAACCTGGTGTTGTGTGATTTTTAACTTTGTACACCCCAGTCCAACACCAGCATCTCCAAATCATCTCTCCTTAGTGTTTGCTGTAGTGACAAACATGAAGTTCGATCAGTATATTGATTTAGAAAAAAATAGATATATCCTGTACCTCACTGTTGATGATAATAGATATTCAATAGCAATGGCTTTGGTGTGCTCAGGAATAAGCCATTAAGCCCTTTGAGCTTATTCTGCTTTTTAATCAGATCATGGCAGATTTGCCCCTCAGCTCCATGTAACTGACTTTGATTCAGGTGGCGGTATTCCTGTGTATCTCTGCCCTTACCCTTCTAGATGAAAGTGGCCATGAGTCTGGAAGGTTCTGATGAAGGAACTTCCTGCAACATCACGCAAATGGCATACACTACTGCTACTGAGTGTCAGTGGTGGAGGGACTGGATGTTTGTGGCCTTGATGCCAAATCCAGCGGGCTGCTTTGTCCTGGATCGTGTCAAGCGTCTTGAGTGATGTTAGGGCGACATTTGTTCAGGCAAGTGGTGAGTATTCCATCACACTCCTGACTTGTGAATAGTGGACAGGCTTTCAAAATCAGTTATGGAGTTAGTCACTGCAGGATTTCTAGCTTCTGACATGTTCTTATCACCGCAGTATTTAATTAGCTGCTCCAGTTCAGTTTCTGCTTGACAATGACCCCTATGGTATTAATAGCAAGGGAATACAGTGATGCTAAGTGATATTAATCCCATTGACATCAAGGAATGATGGTTAGCTTGTCTCTTGTTGGAAATCACTATTGCTTGACATTTTTGGGGTGTAAATGTTACTTGCCACTTTTCAACCTAAGCCTGATGTTGTCTAAGTATTTTTGTATTTAGACAGGGACTGCTTCAGTTTTTGAGGAGTCATGAATGGTGTTGAACATTGCGCAATCATTGCTGGATCTCCCCACCTCTGACCTTAGGTTAGAGGGAAGGTCAATGAAGAAGTAGCTGGAGATGGGTGGGCCAAGAACATCACCTTGAGGAACTCCTGCAGAGATATCCTGGAACTGAGCTGACTGACCTCCAACAACCACAATTACCTTCCTATTTGTCATGTATAACTGGAACCAGCAGAGAGCGTTTCCTTTGATGCTCATTGATTCCAGTTTTATTAGGGCTCCTTGATGCCACACTCAATCAAATGTAGCCTTGATGTCAAAGGCTGTCACTCTCACATGCCCTCTGGAATTCAGCTCTTTTGTCCATGTTTGAACCAAGGCTGTAATGAGGTCAGGAGCTGAGTGGCCCTGGAGGAACCCAAACTGGGCGTCACTGAGCAGGTTATTGCTGAGCAGATGCTGCTTGGTAGCACTATTAATGACATCTTCCAGCACTTTAGTGATGTTTGAGAACTCACTGATGGGGCAGAAGTTGGCTGGATTGGATTTGTCTTGCTTTCTGTGTACAGGACAAACCTAGGACAGTTTTCCACATTGTTGAATAGATGCTAATGTTAGGCTAGGGGAGTGGTAAGTTTTGGAGGACAAGTCTTCAGTATTATTGTTTGAATGCTGTCAGACCCACAACTTTTTCAGTATAGTAGAGTAGAGTAGCTTTTTATTTGTCATTTCTACCAAATACAACTGATATAGTAAAACCGAGACAGCGTTCCTCAAGGACCCAGAGTGCTACATTGACAGCACAAACTACACACACGTACATGGCATAAAGCACATAAGAATCAAAAAACATGCAAGTTACAGAATAACAGCAGAATTATGAATAATAGACATTTTTCTAGCAGCAATATGAAAGTACTTCAGATGGGAAAGAGTCCTTTTATACAGCGTTCAGGAGCTTGACGGCTTGGGGCAAGAAACTATTGCACAGTCTGGCCATGAGAGACCGAATCCTCCGGTATCTTCTACCAGATGGCAGGAGGGAGAAGAGTTTGAGTGAGGGGTGCGTGGGGTCTTCCACAATGCTCTTAGCCTTTCAGATGCAGCGAGTGGTGTAAATGTCTGTAATGGAGGGAAGAGAGACCCTGATGATCTTCTCAGCTGTCCTCACGATCCGTTGTAGGGTCTTATGATCTGAGACAGTGCAATTCCTGAACCAGGCAGTGATACAAGCAACTCAGGGTACTCTTAATGAACTCTCTGTAGAATGAGGTGAGGATGGGGGCTGGGAGGTGGGCTTTCCTCAGCCTGCACAGAAAAGTAAAGATGCTTTTTTGACTTTCTTGGCTATGGAGCTGGTATTGAGGGTAAAAACAATGACTGCAGATGCTGGAAACCAGAGTCTAGATTAGAGTGATGCTGGAAAAGCACAGCAGTTCAGGCAGCATCCTAGGAGAAGGAAAATGGATGTTTCGGGCAAAAGCCCTTCATCAGCAATACAGCTAATGTGGCTGTGGTAGCGAGTTTGTTTCAGGATATGGTTGAAGAGCTTCAGGGCAGAGGAAATGACCTGGGAGTTGCAGTGGGAGAGGGACTCCCTGAGATTCTTGTAGAGAGGGGAGGAAAACGTCTTCAAGGCAGGCATCCTTGCAAGAGGATTCGCAGTAGGGTTAAAATCAACGAGGTAAAAACAATGACTGCAGATGCTGGAAACCAGATTCTAGATTAGAGTGGTGCTGGAAAAGCACAGCAGGTCAGGCAGCATCCGAGGAGCAGGAAAATCGATGTTTCGGGCAAAAACCCTTCATTAGGAATCCAGGTGAGATTTTCCGTCAGGTGTACACCAAGAAATTTGGTGCTCTTCACAATCTCCACTGGAGAGCCGTTGATGTCCAGTGGAGAGTGGTCGCTCGGAGCAGCAATAGACTGAGCACACAGCCCTGGTGGCCCCCATGTTCAGTGTGATGGTGTTGGGGATGCTGTTCCCAATCCGGACTGACTGAGGTCTCCCAGTCAGGAAGTCCAGGATCCAGTTACACAGAGAGGTAGTCAGGCCCAGCAGACTCAGGTTTCTAATCAGGTGCTGAGGAATGAGAGTGTTAAATGCAGAACTGAAGTCTATGAATAATAGTCTGATGTAGGTGTCCTTTTTCTCCAGGTGGGCGAGGGCCAGATGGAGGATGGTGGAAATGGCATCATCTATTGAGTGGTTGGGTCGATACGCGAACTTCAGGGTGTCCAGTGACAGGGGCAGCAGGGTCTTAATATGCCTCATCACGAGTCTCTCAAAGCATTTCTTGACGATGGATGTAAGTTCAACAGGGCAGTAGTCGTTGAGACAGGATGCTGACGACCTCTTCCGCACGGGGATGATGGTAGCGGCTTTGAAACATGTTGGAACTATGGCGCAGCTTGGGAAGATGTTGAAGGTGTCTGTGAGAACATCCCCCCCCCCCCCCCCCCCCCCCCCCCCCCCCCCCCGCCCCCCCCCCCCCCCCCCCCCCCCCCTCCCCCCGTATGTCAGAGCATCCTCTGAACACTCTATCAGGGAATGTTATTTAGTCCAGCAGCCTTATGTGGGTTTACCAGTGTCCAGTGCCTCCAACAATTTCTTGATATCATGTAGAGTGTATTGATTTGACTGTGATGCTGTGGACCACTGGGAGAGTTTAAAATGGATCATTCACTTGGCCCTTCTGGCTGAAGAGTGTTGAAAATATTTCAGTCTTGTTTTTAGCACTGATGTCCTGGGATCTCCTAACATCAAGGATGGAAGTATTTGAGGAGCCTCCTACTCCAGTGAGTTGTTTAATTATCCATCACTATTCAGGATGGATGTGGCAGGACTGCAGAGCTTAGATCTAATCCGTTGGTTGTGGGATCACCGAGCTCTGTCTGTCACTTGCTGCTTGTGCTGTTCTGCACACAAGGAATCCTGTTTGGTAGCTGCAATGCCCTTCTGCACTCTTTCCCTAGCTTGATTGTAATAGGTGAGTGCGGAATATAGCAGGCCATGAGGTTGAAGATTGTGTTGGATTATGATTTTGCTGCTGCTGGTAGCCCACGGTGCTTCATGGATGGCCAGTTTTGAGTTGCTAGATCTATTTGAAGCCTATCTCTTTTCGGAGAGCACAATGAAAGTGAAGGCAGAACCTTGTCTCTGCCAAGGTTTGTGATTACTCTTACTGATACTGTAATGGACAGAAACATCTGGGGCAGACAGATTGCTGAGGTCAAGTTTGGTTTTCTCATTTGTTCCCTCACCACCTGCCACAGACCCAGTCCTTTAGTACTCGGCCAGCTCGATCAGTAGTACTGCTGCTGAACCATGCTTGGTGGTGGACATTGACATCAGGTGCTGAGGAATGAGAGTGTTAAATGCAGAACTGAAGTCTATGAATAGTAGTCTGATGTAGGTGTCCTTTTTCTCCAGGTGGGCGAGGGCCAGATGGAGGATGGTGGAAATGGCATCATCTATTGAGTGGTTGGGTCGATACGCGAACTTCAGGGTGTCCAGAGTACATTCTGCACTCTGCCCACCCTCAGTGCTTCTTTCAACACGGAGGAATATTGATTGATCTGCCAAGAGGAGTCAGCACTGTACGTGGTAACCAGCGGTAAGTTTCCTTTGGTCTGTGTGTTTGTGTAACTATTTCTGTTGCTAAATGAATGTATTGTCCAGCTTTGAGAGAGAGGACATCAGAGCAAGATACATTTTTACATCTGGTTGTGAGTTCTGGCTCCTTACAAAGAGCCTGAATTCAAGTGGTTCAAGTGTAGAGCGACTTTGATGATAACTAGCAAGGTATGGCAACTAATGTTGCGGGGTGAGAGGTTTTCAGCATTGAAGGCATAAGTGTATATGATTGTCTGCCTGAAGACTTTCAGTTCCCTGTGGCACTGCAATCATTCAAACAAAGTAGTTTAGCAGATATCAAGTGGAACAACATACAGAGAGCAATTCTGTAAATGTCAGCATAGAAATTGTCTCCAAATGCTCTGGGTATCATATCTATTGCCTTCCCAACCCACTTTCATTTCCTGTGCTATCCCGAAGCCTTAAATTCAACTTTTTCTGTATATGTTGCTGCTGGTTGCGCATGGTGTGAGAACAAATGCTGAGAGTTGTACCCCTATTGTCAGCTACTGCCTTGTACTCAGTTGGTTGCCCAGTTATCCTGAGATAACCCAAGTCATCCTTGGTCATCTTAGTCATTCTTCTTCTGCCCCATGATGGTAGAACAGTGGCAGCACCATTTGATGGCTGGGTCTTGACAATCCCCTCTCCCCCTATTTGCGCAATGCCAACGACACCAGCTTTCTTAAGACCATGTCCCACTCTGTGCCTTTGACCCTTGTCTGAGGTTGGGTAAATTTCCCGGCACAGAACTGTCTCCAGAATTCCCCAGAATTCCCACAGAACTGTATTCCCCTCCCTTCAGCTGGATTGGGCTGTAATTATGAAAGTCGAGAGTGTGGTGCTGAGAAAGCAAAGCAGGCCAGGTAGCATCCAAGGAGCAGGAGAATCGATGTTTTGGGTAAAAGCCCTTCATCAGGAATGAGGCGCTGAGCTGAGGGTGTGGTGAGATAAAAGGGAGGGGGAAGGTAGCTGAGAGTGCGATTGGTAGATGAAGGGGGGGGGTAATGGTGAGAGGTTAGAGAGGATGGTGGAGCGGATAGGTGGGAAGGAAGATGGACAAGTGGGGCAGTTCATGATGGTGGTGCTGAGTTGGAAGGTTAGAAGTGGGATAAGGTGGGGTGAGGCGAAATGGGGAAACTGGTGAAATCTGCATTGCTCCCGTGCGGTTGGAGGTTCCCAAAGTGGAAGATAAGGCGTTCTTCCTCCAGGGTTTAGCAATGGAGGAGGGCCAAGACCTGCATGTACATGGCAGAGTGGGAGGGGGAGTTAAAGTTTTTGGCCACGGGGCAGTGGGGTTGGTTGGAGTGAGTGTCCCAGAGATGCTCTCTGCAGTGTTCTGCAAGTGGAAGTCCTGTCTCCCCAACATAGAGGAGACCGCATCGCTAGCAAAACATGCAGTAAATGATATGTGTGGAAGTGCAGGTAAAGCTCTGATGGATGTGGAAGGCTCCTTTGGGCCTTGGATGGAGGTGAGGAGGGAGGTGTGGGCACTGATTTTGCAATTCCTGCTGTGACATGGGAAGGTGGCAGGAGGGGAGGTTGAGTTAGTGGGGGTCATGGACCTGACAAGGGTGTTGCTGAGGGAATGGTCTTTATGGAAAGCGGATAGGGGTATTACGAAAATATATCTCCGGTGGTGGGGTCCATCTGTAGGTGGTGGAAATGGTGGAGGATGACACAATGTATCCAGAGGTTGGTGGGGTGGATGGTGATGACCGGGGGGGATTCTGTCCTTGTTGCTATTGGAGGGGTGGGTTTCGAGGGCAGAGGTGTGGGAAGTGGTTGGATGCGTTGGAGGGCATAATCAACCATGTGGGAGGGGAAATTGCGATCTTTGAAGAAGGAGGCCATCTGGTGTGTTGTGTGGTGGAACTGATCCTCCTGGGAGCAGATGTTACAGAGGTGGCGGAATTGGGAGTAAGAAATAGTGTTTTTATAGGAGGCAGGGTGGGAGGAGGTGTAGTCCAGGTAGCTGTGGGAGTCGGTGAGTTTGTAGAAGATGTCTGTGTTGAGTCGATCATCATCGACAGAGATGGAGAGGTCCAGGAAGGGGAGGCAGGTGCCAAGATGGTCCAGATGAATTTAAGGTTGGGGTGGAATGTGTTGGTGATGTTGATACAGTTGTCAATGTAGCGGATGAAGAGATGGTGAATAGTGCCAGTGTAACTGCGGAAGATGGACTGTTCCACGTAACCGACAAAGAGACAAGGCATAGCTGGGGCCCATGCGGGTGCATAGGAAATGGATGTCCCTGGTGAAGGTGAGGTGTTGGAGGCCAGAGAAATGAAAGTGTTGGAGGAGGTGGAGTGAGGGGTGGTGTTCCGAACGTAGGTGGGAGTTCCTGGACTGGGGTGATAGGATAGTATCAAGGTATGTTATAACATTTTTTAATAGAATCCCTACAATGTGGAAACAGGCCCTTCAGCCCAACAAATCCACACTGACCATCCGAAGAGTAACCCAGCCGGACCAATTCCCCCTACCCTATTATCCTACACATCCCTGAACACTATGGGCAATTCAGCATGTTCAATTCCCCTAACCTGCACATCTTTGGATTGCAGGAGGAAACCAGAGCACATGGAGGAAACCTATGCAGACACAGGGAGAATGTGCAAACTCCACACAGACACTCGACTGAGGCTGGAATCAAACCTGGATCCCTGGCATTGTGAGGCAGCAGTGCTAAACACTGAGCCACCATGCAGCCCATGTGGAGACGAGTTTGGTGGGGCAGGAGTAGGCTGAGATGATGGATCGGCCAAGGTAATCAAGTTTGTGGATCTTGGGTAGGAGGTAGAACCGGTGGTACGGGTTCCTGGACTATGTGGTTGGAAAGTATGGGGGGGAGAATCCCCTGAGGTGATGAGGTTGTGTATAGTCTGAGAGATTAATTTATTCAAAAAACCATGGTGCATTAATCTAATGTGAATTACCGGCGTGTTCTTTGATGATGGGGGGATGAGGTCATGGTTAAGGGGGTGGTAGGTGGAGGTGTCTTTGAGTTGGCACCTGGTGTGGAGGCCAATGCGCCGAGCTATAACTGCACCCTCCTTGTCTGCTGGTTTGATGGTGAGGTTGGGGTTGGAGCAAAGGGAGTGGAGGACTGCACGTTGCAAGGGTGAGACATTGGAGTGGGTGAGTGGGGTTAGACAGGTTGAGGCAGTCAATGTCCTGGCTGCAGATGGAAATAAAGAGATTGAGTTATGAAACCCCAGCACCCCTGTGAAAATTTCAGCACCTCCTTTAACAAAAGTATGATGAGCCCTTTAATAACTTAAGTTGGTCCAAATTGGCTTCAGGTTGTGTTCATAATCCTGCCTTCCTCCTGCCATGGTAATTATTGACATACTTGAGGAATGGCTTGGCTAAACCAATGTGCCAGCCAATATTTGCAGCAACTGTCTGTCTCTGTTCCTGACTCCATTGTGCCCCAAACGTCAGCTATTTGTTATTACTTTTTAACTTAAAATTTATGTATTACAGATGTACTTTCAGGACTTAACTTTTTTATTAGAAGTTTTAAGGTTTTAAAATCCAATTTTGAAATCCTCCAATTTACCTTGTGTTATACACCATCATGCATCACAGCGAAAAGCTAACAAGTTATTTCTGTGATTCAATTAGCCCTGCCTGTCACTCCTCCGATTCAGTCCAAAATTAATAACACTGCAATTATTCAAACAAAGTAGTTTAGCAGGTGTCAAGTGTAACAACATACAGAAAGCAATTCTGTAAATGTCAGCATAGAAATTGCCCTCTGAAATCTTCAAAATCATTCAAGAAATTAGTGTCAATGCTGATCATAAAATATGAACAGTTGGTACATATGCAACTGGTCACCATTTTGATCTGTGTACAAGAACACGCTGGTAATTCACATTAGATTAATGCACCATGGTTTATTGAATAAATTAATTTTATAAATATATCTTTAATCACAATGAAAGCATATAAAACTCATTACGTTCATTGTCTTCGACATCTGCAGCAAAGTTAATCAAATTCACCCTGAATCACTTTGGCTATGGTATAATCATAAGGATCTCACTCTAAATCCGACATGGTGCCTTGGATCCAGAATAATGCCTCCACAGCAAATCAGCTTCCTCTTCATTAATTGAATTAGAAATTCTATATGTTTTGAATGATCTGAATTTGATGATAATACCACACAAACATCAAGCAAGGTAGAAGTCATATTTCCACTTTTATGCAGGTCTGTTCTCCATCAATTATCCATCACTTCCATTTCTTACAAATGTTATCCTTATGTGACTAGTTGGGGCACACATATAAAGGTTAAACTTTGGATGTTGGATCTTGGGCGTAACAGCAATGTGGGTGGTATTTCTTTACAGGCACCTCTTGAGCTCATCTGTTACATAGGATCTAAACATACCCTACACTAGTTAGCTGCAGTCCTTATACAGCCCACTTGGACTTCTATACATTATTGATAGTTTAACTCCACCCTCCTGCACACAATCATTGTTATGGTCATGCAACAAAAAACCCTTGCCTGGAGCTTCATTATTATTAGAACACAAGAAATAGAAGCAGGAGAAGTCAACTTGGCCCCACGATTCAGGTCTCAACTCTTCTTTTATGCCAGCTCAACAAAGTCCTCAACTCCCTGATATTTCAAAGTTCCATCTATTACCTCTTTAAATACTTGCTGTGAACTAGTCTACACAACTCTGTGCAGTAAAGAATTCCAAACATTCACTTCCCTCCGGGAGAAGTCCTTTACACCTCAGTTTTAAACAACTCTCCTTACTGGAGTTATAGAGATATACAGCACAGAGACAGAGCTTTCCGGTTCATCTCATCCTCACCAACCAGATATCCCAATCTGACCTAGTCTCATTTGCCAACATTTGGCCCATATCCCTCTAAATTCTTCCTATTCATTTACCCATTCAAATGCCTTTTAAATGTTGTAATTGCACCAGCCTGCACTACTTCCTCCAGCAGCTCATTCCATACACGTGCCACCCTCTGTGTGAAAAAGTTACCCCTCATGTATTTTTTAAATCTTGCACCTTAAACTTATCTTCTCTAGTTTTGGATTCCCCTACCCAAGGAAAAAGACCCTGGCTATTCATCATATCCATGCCTCTCATGATTTTATAAACCTCTACAAAGTCATCCTTTAGCCTCTGGCACTCCAGGGAAAAAAAGCCTCAGCCTATTGAGTCTCTGCTTTTAATTCAATCCCTCCATATCCTCAAGATGTGGATAGCCATGGAAGACGTCTACACTACCTACTTACCCTGCCATTCTTAGCTATCAACCATCTACCTGACTGCATATGTAGTGTCTCCACCATCCTGAAACTGCCATCCATCACACCCCCTTGCTCTTATAAACTCCTCATTGTCTGTAACTGCCGCTCCAATTGATTCTTGCAATCGAATCGAATTTGCAAGCAAATATACTTCCTGCAGACATAGTCTCCAAAAATATTCAAATTCTCCCTGATCTCCTATTCTGTAACTATGCGTCCTAATTCAAGAATCCCCCACTGGTGGGGAAACCTCTTGTCCCCACTTACACTGTCAAGTCCTCTCAGAATCTTGTAGGTTTCAGTAAGATCCCCTCTAATTTTTTTAAACTCTAATTAATAACATTCTGATCTGTTTATTTGTGCTTGAAAGGTCAACCCTTTCAATACAGGAATCTTTCTCGTGATTCTCTTCTGAAGAGACTCTAATGCCATTATATCCTTTTCTAATATAGGGACCAAAACTGTACACTGTACTCCAGGTACAGTTTCACCAACAACTTTTACATTGTAACAGAGACTTGCCTGTCTTAAAGGCCAAATGTCCATTTGCCTTCTTAAGTACTTGTTGTACCTGCATGCTAACTATTTTTGTTATACTTGAGGCGTACATTTTTTGGAGTGCTTTTCTGTTTAAATAGTATACTGCGCTTTGATTCTTCCCACAAAGTCTATGACCTTACACTTCCTAAATTAAACTCAATCTCAAAATGGACTTGTCTTTCATCTTGCTCCAACAGCCACTCAAGTTCGAACCTAAGCTGTATTATGTCCTGTGGCTTTCAACATAACTATTTACAAACCTTTCCACTCTACAGTTCTGTTGATGAGAGTATGGAAATTTGTGATCATTTAATACATGTTGCTGGTGTGGCATATTGGATACCTGTGTTTTGCTGTTGGTTGCTGGTGAATCATTGGAAACTGGTCATTTTGACATCCAAGGTCTTCAGTGTCTGAGAAATCTTAATGTGTTCAAGCAACTATGGGCCCAAAAGTGGACATTCTAAATTAACCCACATCCAGAGAAATCAAGTCTGGCAGAAAATAGGCCAAACTTACTTAAACAGTAGCCAGCAACTGCCAGATTCAGAGAACAGTGGAAAACAAGATCAAAGAGGCTAAAAAGGTTCAAAAGGAGACAACTGCAACCAGCTCAAAGGTTTCATATTGACCAAATGTTCTGGCAACAGTGAAGGCTGTTGTTGCAACTTCAGTGGATGACCCCAGTTCTTGACCCCATTGACCAAGGGCCACAGAACATTCTGGAAGGTTGGAGTGAAAAGGGATACAAACGCACAACTGGATGCCACCTTTTCAGTGAAGGCTCAGTTAGGACTCAGTGATGGCTTGCAGGGAACATTTGCAGCAAGACTTGTGGCAGAAGATCATGCAGCAACCCAAGAATACCAGGAGAAGATCTGCCCTGACCTGTAAGACTCTCCTTTGTGGAAGAAAGCCAGAGGAAGGAGATTCCAATGGCCCAGCTCAAACACATGGATGATTGTGGATAATATCCTTTCTCAAATGGATCGAATTGACAGAGAATAAGTATTGTGAGAATTATGGAAATGCAAACATGGTGCTTTTAATAAGGAATATTTTGTTAATAAAATCAAGTTGAACTTTTTAATCTGTTTGTCCACCTCACCAACAAAAGTATTTGAGTAAACTGTTTTTAGTACATAAACTGGTTGACATGTCCAAATCACGGACAACATTGGCCTTTTGCCACAACATAGAGATTTTTGTTTTCTAACCAGTTACACCGATTAGCTATTGCTCTGAATCTTTGATAGTCTCAGGATCTGATGGAAGTGCTTAATGCCATTATATTTCTGGTGACAATGAAACCATTCTGACAATTTTTAAGAACCCATTTTAATTCATGAGCCTCATGGTGTGTCTGCCCAGTCCCTGTTCTTGTGGTACACTGAATCTTCGCTGTCTTCTTCAACTCAAATTCATTCTTCCATTCAGATTTTTCACTAACACTGAACTCTCTTACTCAGCACAGTTATTTCACAAATTAGCAAAAATTACATTTTTGGCTTGAAATTGGCTTCACACTTCTTTCATTTTATCGGAAGATTAATTTAGTTTTATTGTTCATTGTCTAATATCTGTTCTACGTAGATGTATTTTAAACTCCTGCGTATTTTCACAACATAGTCCATACCGCCTGTTCAATCCTTTACAGTTCTTTTTAAGGTAAGCAACATGTGTAATGTTGGAGAAAAGTAGTTAAGACAGACAACAGTGCAGGTACAGTATATTGTGGATGAAAAGACACATCCACTGAGGTGGCAATGAAATGAGAAAATAATATTTTTGTGCCCAGAAAATAGGATTTCCGTGTAGTCTGAGTTGATTTATATGATGTGATTTATGATCATTCTAGTATGTAATAAGACTCTTATAATGAAAAATGCATTGACACTGCAGATTTTTAAATCACCAATATGGATTGATTTTATTCAACAATTTCAGGAAGTGAAATTACAGCAAAATCAGCAACTCACTGATCTCCAAGAGATGAAACTCCATGATTGTGTAGGTGTAATTGAACAATTCAGCCTGGATATAACGGCAATAGAGGATCTGAAATTCAGAAATGGAAATGTGTTGCTAATTATCCTACTAATTTATTGCTCAGTACAAAGTGTCTGACAGATTATACTCTCAAAACCCTGCAATGCTTACAGCATACATTGTGGCATTCCTGTGTATTCAGGATTGAAATCTTTATTGTAAATCACGAGAACATCATTGTCATGGTTTATAATGCAGCCAGCCAAAATTAAATTGATTTTTCATAATCAATCTCACATATACATATTTTAATATCACATGAAGGCTCTAGTTTCACTTGCTAATGATGCCAAAATAAAGACATTTTCTATATTGATTTCGGATACAATAAGTAATCAATCTAAGTGCTTGGTAATCAGAATCTGCACAAACGTGTGCTCATACAATGAGCAATAATGTTGCTGTTTGCTTGGTTTCAGTATTAGCACATGTTAGGGTCAAACAATTGTTCCAATGTAATAGCGGAGAACTTTGAGGGTTTTTCAGACATACTGCCACACCTTCAGCAGGAACTCCAGCAAAGCATTTACATGTCCATTTTAGGTTATTCACATTATTTCTGTCAAGGTTCCATTGAAATGCTGATGCAGTCATATCAGTAGATGAGGAGAACGCTTATCGAAATAACCTGGCAAAGATATCCATTCTTAAATGAGCAAGATTACATAATTTCAAAATCAGAAATAAGACAGGAAGTTGTGTATTCAATTTTCCTCCATACATACTGCATAAACAAAATATTTTCCTATTTCAATCTTAATTGGAGCAATATGAGTTAAAAGAAATGGCAAAGCAAAAATATGTTTGATGACGGAGTGAATATTACTGAGGTGATGAATTGCTCATAAATTGTATAATGTAGATGATCTGCTGTAACCCCAGCTTCTGTTTAATCAAATTTGAAGTTTGCTTTCTCTGGGGGCTCACAGTTTAATGTGGCTGGCAAATCGGTTGCACATGTTGTCAAAGGAAAATAGGTCATTTGTTTATCCCAAAAAAAACACTTTTGTCTAGCTACATCTTTGGAAACCTTTCTTAAATATGCTTTCTTGAAATCAGATGATGTCTGATATTGGGTTTTGTTTGATTTTTGTCTTATTTATTCATGAGTTTTCGGTATTGTTAGGTAGCAGTCCAGCACTTCTTGCCAATCCCTAATTCCCTTTGAACAGGTGATTGCGAACTCTCTTGCTAAGCTGTTGAAGTCCTGGGGTGTACGGATAACCAAAGTGCCGTTAGGAAGTGAGTTCCAGGAATTCCAGCCAGCAATTGTGAAGGAGCAGTGATATAGTTTCATGCCAGAATAGTGTGGATCTTCGAGGGAAACTTACAGATGATGGTGTTCTCATGTATTTGCTGCCCTTGTTCTTCCAGAAGATAAACGTAGAACATAGATCAGAAAAGCACTGTACAGGCCCTTTGGCCCATGATGTTGTGCCGAGCATTTATCGTAATCAAAGATCAATCTAACCTACACGTCCCTCAATTTACTGCCATCCATGTGCTTGTCCAGCAGTCACTTAAATGTCCCAATGTCTCTGACTCTACCATCACTGCCGGCAGTGCATTCCATGCACCCACCACTCTCTGCATAAAGAAACAACCTCTGACACCTCCCCTATATCTTCCTCTAATCATCTCAAAATTATGACCCCTTGTGACAACCATTTCTGCCCTGGGGAAAGGTCTCTGGCTATCTGCTCTATGTATGCCTTTCATTACCTTGTACACCTCGATCAAATCACCTCTCTTCCTTCTTCTCTGCAGTGTGAAAAGGCCTAGCTCACGCAACCTCTCTTCATAAGACAAGCCCTCAAATCCAGGCAGCATCCTCGTAAATCTCCTCTGCACCCTCTCTAAAGCATCTATATCCTTCCGATAATGAAGCAACCAGAACTGGATACAATATTCCAAGTGTGGTCTAACCAGGGTTTTATAGAGCTGCAGCAAAACCTCGCCGCACTTAAACTCCATCCCCCTGTTAATGAAAGCCAAAACACCATATACCTTCTTAACAACCCAATCAACTTGGATCGCAACTTTGAGGGATTTATGTAGGTGGACCTCAAGATCCCGCTGATCCTTCAGACTGCCAAGAATACTATCTTTCACCCCGTATTCAGCACTCTAATTCAACCTTCCAAAATGAGTCACTTCACATTTATCCAGATTGAACTCCATCTGCCACTTCTCAGCCCAGCTTTGCATCCTGTCAAATCTAGAAATCTGCAACAACCCTTGATATTATCTATAATACCACCGATATTTGTGACATCAGCAAACATACTAACCCACCCTTCCAATTCTCCATCCAACCCATTTATAAAAACTACAGAGACCAGAGGCCCAAGAACAGATCCCTGCGAGACACCACTGGTCACTGACCTCGAGGCAGAATGCTTTCCATCCACTAACACTCGCTGCCTTCTTTTGGCCAGCCAATTCTGTATCCAGGCAGTCAAATTTCCCTGTATCCCATACCTCCTAACTTTTTGAATGAGCATACTGTGGGGAACATTTCAAATGCCTTACTGAAATCCATATATGTCACATCTACTGCTCGACCTTCGTCAATTTATCTTGTCACGTCCTCAAAGAACTCAATAAGGCTTGGGAGGCATGACCTGCCCCTCACAAAGCCATGCTGACTATCTTTAATCCAGCCATGTTTTTCCAAATAGTCATAAATTCTATCGCTCAGATTCTTTTCCAGTATCTTGCTTACCACAGATGTATGACCAATTGACCTGTAATTCCCAGGTATTTTTTCATTCCCTTTCTGAACAGAGGAACATTTGCCTCCCTCCAATCAGCTAGTACTACGTCTGTGGAGAGTGAGGATGCAAACATCATCGCCAGAGGCGCAGCAATCTCATTCCTCACTTCCCGTAGTAGCCTTGGATGTATCTGGTCCTGCTCTGGGAACTTAGCTATCTTGTTGCTTCCCAGAATTTCCAGCACATCACCTCCTTAATATCCATTGTTCAAGCCTATTAACCTGGCCCATCATTTCTCACTATCAACAAGGCCCCTCTCTCTAGTGAATACTGAAGCAAAAACTCATTTGGGGCCTCCCCTACCTCTTCAGACTGCAGGCACAAGTTCCCTCCACTATCCCTGATCGGCCCTACCCTCTCTCTGATCATTCCCTTATTCCTCACGTAAATGTAGAATGCCTTTGGGTTTTCCCTAATCCTTTCCTCCAAGGCTTTTTTTGTGGCCCCTCCTAGCTCTCCTCAATCCATTTTTGAGTTCTTTCCTAGTTAACTGTAATCCTCTAAAGCTGTGCTAGATCCTTGCTTGATCAAACTTAAGTAAGCTTCCCTCTTCTTTTTGACGAGAAGCTCCTCTGCTCTTGTCATTCAAGGCTCTTTTACCTTACCATTCCTTGTCAGCATCTGCAGTCCTCACTTTCTCCTGTCTCAGTGGGACAAAGTTATCCAACACTCTCAACAAGTGCTCCTTAAGCAGACTCCACATTTCTGTTGTGCCTTTCCCGTAGAACAATTGTTCCCACAGCTCCTGTCTCACAGCAGTATAATTTTCCCTCCTCCAATTAAATTCCTTACCATACTGTCTGTCCCAACCCTCTCCATGGCTATGGTAAAGGCAAGGCAGTTATGGTCACTGTTACCAAAATGCTCTTCAAAATGTACTAAGAGATCTGACACCTGGCCTGGCTCGTTGCCTAGCACCAAATCCAATATGGCCTCCTGCCTAGTTGGCCTATCTACATATTGAGTCAGGAGGATGGTTTTGGAAGGTTATGATAAAAGAGCCCAGGTCAATTACTGCAGATTGTTCATTTGTATTCTTCTCCCTTTCTGAAAAGTTTCAGTGGCTGGTTAGCAGGATGTTCCTCTCTTTTTAGGAGATGTAGGTTGCTTTTACAAAATACAAGCTAATGATCATGGGAACCACATAAACACTTAGGTCTTCTGCTGATCATACAGCCAGTCAGCAGTACTTTTCGTGCTGGTCTGTGGACTACAAACATACTAAATTTTTATTCCTGTCTGTCTCGCTTCGATCTGGAGTGTGGTAACATCTCCATCATAATGTCAGAAATAGAGATGGTACATATTACTGTCACTGGGGAGAAGGCATTGAATGCTGATGCTGGTGGATGGGATGTCAGTCAAGCAGATTGCTTTTTTCTGCATGTTGTTGAGCTTCTTGAGGTTTGTTACTAAATCGTATCATTCAGGAAAGGCAAGAGAGATGACTCCCAGGTTCTCTCAGGAGTTGGAAGCATTAAGAAGCTGGAAGGACAAACATATTGACTGGAGAGAGGGGCCTTGTTGATAGTGAGAAATGATGGGCCAGGTTAATAGGCTTGAGCAATGGATATTAAGGAGGTGATGTGCTGGAAATTCAGGGAAGCAACAAGATAGATAAGTTCCCAGAGCAGGACCTCAAAACCTAACCTCTAAAGAGAAGGGAGCAAATGGTCAGGGAGGACAATTCCCAGAGTCTGTCCTCAAGAATTTGGTTGCAGTGCTCCACAATATTGAATGATCTCACAAATGAGATCAAATCAGTGAAGCCATCTCCAAATGGAATCTCCTAGCAACCACACCATCAACTTCTCATACTGTTCAATGCATCAAAACTCCTTCAGTCAACCATCAGTGCCTGACACTCCTCTAATTCATTCTCACACACTCATCAAAGCTATTAGCCTGGCATCCACCTTTTGCTTCCCATACTTCTGTTATTTAGTCTAAGAGTGTTACAGGACATAACTGCAGGGAGCAGAAGAAGGCAGGAGACATGTGTACCTACATCTCCTGAACCCTCTGAACTCTTAGTCAAAATTCAACATACTGCCTTCTGAATCCAAACGTTTTTGCTAAGCTTCCCCAGCAGTATTCCCAGTCACTCTGCAGCTGCACAAGAACAAAAGCACCTCACCTGGAAGTTCCCTGCTTATCTCTTTAAATGGCACTGGCAATGGGGAATGGAGGGGGGTGGGGTTCATTGGAGGGAGCTGGTGGATCCCTCATGCAGTTGAAAAAAACATTAGTGCCAACGTCGAGAGCATGTGCTATGCTGGAGGTGGCTGTGAGTAGTCGATTCAACAATTCTGGAGTTCCATAGGGTCAGCATCAGTGATGCCATGGAGCTGGACTTCTCTGTTTAAAATTGACTCTTTTCCTAAATCCATTCTGTGAAAAATGACAAAAGTCTGCAACCACAAACCATGAATAAAACGATTCTGCACCGGAACAGGTAGGCCTCGGACTTATTGATATTAAACACAGAGCTTATTAAATGTGAACAGCGAAATGCCTGGGGATGTGTACAGAGCGCTGGATGAACAGCATCAGGCCCAATGTGACATGACAGTTTGGGAGGTTTAGACATGCCTAAATGTTGGAGGATCAATAATTATAGTCATGTACCTAATCATGGTACATATTCACCTGGTTTTATTAGACCTCATACCCATAACCAATAATAGTGTGACAGACCCTGGGATGTGTAAGAGTCCAGAATTTGATCACCTATCGATTTCTGTGTTGTTGGACAGAGGAGAAGCCTACAGAAATACGATATATAAATTTGAGGAAGTGAACATCAATTTGGTGGAGAGTGGGCAAAAGACCCAAATTGCCTCCTTTCTGGGAGGTCCACGAAAGAAGGAGCTTATCAGCCAGTTGAGAAGTCACCTGCAGGACTTCTTATTGGAATTAGGAGCTTGGGGGCAGAGATTCAATTGTTCCCAAGTGCTACTGGCCAATCAGGGCCTGGCAGCTCTTGAATGAAAGCTTCCAAAAGACTCAGGATCACGGAACGATCCAGGTCACAGATAAGAAACACTGGGAAGATTTATGTAGGCTGCTGATTATGAGATAGTGGGTGCAGGAAGGTAGCTGGCTGCAAAGGCAGGGAATGGTTCTCTGTGGGCCCCAATATTCCCAATGATAAGTCCCTCAGTTGGACTTTGAGTGCCTTTAGAAGATAACTTCTGGACTTCATTGGGATGAAGGGCAGGAAGGTGGTAGGGTGCTTAACCACCACCCTCCTGCCTTATGACATGTCCTCCCTGCCTTCAAACATGCTCCTTCATGGGCAGAATCCAGCAAGAGGGGCAAAGATCAGAACTTTTGAATTGAGACATTGCTGGACTGTTAACTAATGTAGGTCAGTGACTGTAGAAGTAATGGCTGATTTGGATTTGGTGTGATCCATTGCAATTACCTGCACCACGATACCCAAGAGAAGAAGTAATGCAGTGCGTAAAACTGCAACAACCATATTATGCAAATTTCTAACCTGTGGTTTTCCTGCCAACATTATTGTGCAGTCATGTGTAAATTGTAATAGAACAAGTATTAGAAGCCTTTATGCTATTTTTCAATCAGAGCAGCAGATATCCATCTCTGTTTCACTTTCCATTGCTTTGCAATTACATTGTCACTGTGGAGTCATTGTGCTAATGTTGTCTGGTGGCATTTAATGCATTTTTAAATGAACAGATCATGAGCTGAAAGATCAATCTTCAGTACTTTCTGTTACTGTGTGTATGTTTGCCCTGATGATTGTAATGTCTCCCATGTTCCCAGCCCAACTACAGATGGGTTATTAGTCCCTGGGCAATGCCTCAGGCACATCAGGTGAATAACACATTGCTGGTGCGTTTCCGTGCTCATTTTTATTCTGAGGTTCACATTCTCTTCTCACATATAAGACACCAGCTGCTATGAAAGCATCCAAATCCTACTTTACTGAGTGTTTCTTGAGAAAGATATTTTGAAAATAAATTGCTGAATTGTGATTTGCAAAAATCCAGGTATTGGAGTGGTCTGCTGGTATCTAACTAAAGGGAAGGCAAGTTGATACTGGGGATTGAAGTGAATTTTCAAGCCTCCTGTCTAGTGAAAGCAAGGCAGTAGTGTCACAAATAATACATAATGACAGAGAGCTTTCTTGCTGCTGTTACTGTGGCTCAAGTGATTCCATCAGACTTACTGACATTGGACCCTGATTCTTATTTTGTGACTGAGCTTTTCAAAGTGTTCCGTGGTGTCCCATACCTTTGAGAGCCAGAATGGCAATTAGGGAAGTGGTCGCTTGGCCAGAAAGTGTCATTAACAAATAAATCAGGAAAAAAAATTGCTCCCACAGGATGCAAAAAATCAGTTTGGGAACTTTGACTTGAATCTGTTCCCCAGACATCGGCAGACCTTCGCCAAATATCTTGTCCCCAGGACACTGGCCAACTTGCCAGTACTGCAGAGGTCCAGAGATGTCAGGTTGCTCTGGGACACTTCATGGCCGACTGCAGCAATGATTCTGATTATTTTTAAATACGGCAAATAGTCCACAAACTGAGCTGGTTTACTGTCATTTTCTGTTTACGTGTTCTGCCAGTCTGAGATTTTCCTGCACATCCACCCACCTCATCTACTGTGTCTGTTCCTCTCGATGTGGTCTCCTCTCCATCAGGGAGACAGAATGCCAACTCGCGGAGCATTTCAGGGAACATCTCTGGAACACATGCACCCAACAACCCCACCGCTCTGTGGCCGACCACTTCAAAACTTTCCCTCCTACTCCATCAAGGACATGCAAGTCCTGGGCCTCCACCACTGCCAAATCTAAACCATTCGACGATTGGAGGAAGAACGCCGCATCTTCCGTCTTGGGACCCTTCACCCATACGGCATCAACGTCAACTTTACTGGTTTTCAAATCTCCCTTACCTCCCCACCTCTACCCAGTTCCAACCCTCCAACTCAGCACCCCCCTCCTGAGCTGTCCTACCTGTCCATCTTTCTTCCCACCTATCTGCTCCACCCACCCCACTGGCCTTTTGCAGTCATCCCTCACCTATATCCACCTATCGCCTTCCTAGCTACTTTCCCCCCAGCCCCACCCCCACGCTCCTATTTAACTTTCACCCCCTTCACCCCCACCCTCCTTCACACCCACACATTCTTGATGAAGGACTTATACCTGAAAATTCAATTCTCCTGCTCCTCCTTTATGTTTCAGCAGCAGGAAGAGAGGGAGACTCGACCAGGGGGCTGATAAGAAGGTGAATCACTGATTTACAAACTTACCTCATGAATAGGCAGAGTGCATGCTGAGCAGGAATGGACACGGGACTGCTGAGTAAGTGAAGTAATATATTTGGGTGGTTGTGTTATCCAAAACACTACTTATGTCATGTCTCCCACCCATTCTCCTCTAACCAAAAAAAGGTTCTGTGCGTCAAATTGGTAAAATAACCAGTTTTTTTTGAAATTCTTTATTTTTCTACAGTCTCTTTAAGAATTTAGAATAGTGGGAATGGCGGTTAGGGCAGTTGATTGTTCCTCCTGCAGAATGTAGGAGGTAAGGATCACCACTGGTGTCCCTGCTCACTTCCTCTGTCGGAAGTGCACCCAACTCTAGCTCTTCGGAAACCACGTTAGGGTACTGGGACTGGAGCTGGATGAACTTTGGATCATTTGGGAGGCTGAGGGGATTATTGAGAGGAGTTACAGAGAGGCTGTCACAACTCAGGTACAAGAAAAAGGCAGATGGGTTACTGTTGTGAAGATGTGGGTGTACTGTACCTTTAAGAAAGTTAAAAGCTAACAGAACCACTTGACAGCACCAAGACACAATGTAACCTATGATCCAGCAGCTAGTGTAGCTGGTTGTCTGGAGACAAAAACAAATTTACATTAGGCTAATCAGTTTAAATTATACTGCAAAAAATACCGAACTCCAATCACGTTTGAATTTAGCATATTGACAGTATTAAAAGCCAATGACACAATCTGATGCTTTGGGGTTATTAGACCCGGGAAATTTGAACAGTTAGGAGAGAACTGTAAAAAGACCAACAGATGTAGTCTGCTAGTCAGGACTCTTTGAGAGATACCTGTCGAGAGAAGGAGTTTGCACAGAGCAAAACATCAACACCAACCTGGAGAGCAAATCTACAGAGGTAGGTATAAAGAGAAGATTCAACCACTGGCTGATTTTGAAATTTGAATTTTTCAGTAAATCTTAATTGGGAGTTTTATCGGACTAGTATTATAGAAGGGAAAGTAAAAGATAGGTTAGAGGAAGGAGTTGTAAAAGGTGGTTAATTAATTATTCTCTGTTACACTTTAAGAAATAAAGTTGTTAATTTTTGTTTTAAATAGTTCTTGGTCTCTCAAATTTTCACAGATTACTGCACGGGATAAATCTTTTCTGTGTTGCTGGTTTAAAATTAACGGGGAGAGTTTATCCCATATCGTAACAGTTACAGTCAGGGGACAGAAAGGGAACCGGCAGACAGTGCAGGGAATCCCTGTAGCCGTTCCCCTCAATAACAAGTATACTGTTTTGGATACTGCTGGGGGGGAATGACTTACCAAGGGTAAGCCATGGGGTGCAGGTCTGTGGCACAGAGTCTGTCGCTATTGTTCAGAAGGGAAGGGGAGAGATGAGCAGAGCTTGAGTCATTGGGGACTCCATAGTTTGGGAGACAGATTGGAGGTTCTGTGGGAATGAGAGGGACTCACGATTGGTGTGTTGTCTCCAAATGCCAGGGTTCGTGATGTCTCGGATCGTGTTTATGGGATCCTTGAGGGGAGGGGGAGTAGCCCCAAGTCATGGTCCACATACGTCGGAAAAGGGATGAGGATTTAAGGCAGAAATTCAGAGAGCTAAGGTGGAAGCTTAGTGCTAAAGCAAGCAGAGTTGTTGACTCTGGTTTGTTGACCATACCATGTGCTAGCGAGGTGAAGAATAAAAAGAGAGGAGTTGAACACGTGGCTACAGGGATGGTGCAGGAGTGAGGGTTTCGGGTACCTGGATAATTGGAGTTTATTCTGGGGAAGGTGGGACCTCTATAAACAGGATGGTCTACACCTGAATCCTCGGGAGGATATTTGCTAATGCTCTTCGGGAGGGTTTATACAAATTCAGCAGGGGTATGAGAACCTGAATTGTAGCTCTAGGATCCAGGAGGTTGAGAGTAGTGGGGTCAGAAATGAGGTTTCAACCTTGCAAGAGTGCACCAGCAAACAGAAAGGTGGTTTGAAGTGTGTCTACTTTAACACCAGGAACATCCAGGATAAAGTGGTGAACTTGCAGCATGGGTTGGTACTTGGGACTTCGATGTTGTGGCCATTTTGGAGACATGGAGAGAGCAGGGAAGGGAATGGTTGTTGCAGGTTCTGGGATTTATATGTTTCAGTAAGAACAGAGAAGATGATAAAAGGCGGGTGGGGAGGTGGGTGGTGTTGGGGGGTTGGTGGTGGAGCAGATTGTGGCATTAGGACAGTATTAAGGTGGCAGAAAGGATGTTTGAGGACTCATCTACTGAGGTAGTATGGGCTGAGGTTAGAAACAGGAAAGGAGAGGTCACACTGTTAGTAATTTTCTATAGGCCTCCAAATAGTTCCAGAGATGTAGAGGAAAGGATAACAAAGATAATTGTGGATATGAACGAGAGTCACAGGCTAGTTTTTATGGGGTCTTTAACTTTCCAAATATTGACTGGAAATACTATAGTTTGAGTATTTAGATTGGTCAGCTTTTGTCAATGTGTACAGGATGGTTTTCTGACAGAGTATGTAGACAGATTAACAAGGGCGAGGCCACATTGGATTTGGTACTGGGTAATGAATCTAGCCAGGTGTTAGATTTGGAGATAGGTGTACACTTTGGTGATAATGATCACAATTGGTTATGTTTACTTTACCGATGCAAATGGATAGGTGTATACAGCAGGGCAAGAGTTATTGCTGCGGGAAAAGTAATTATGATGCGATTAGGCAAGATTTAGGGTGCATAGAATGGGCAAGGAAACTGCAGGGGATTGGCAGATTTGAAATGTGGAGCTTATTCAACGAACAGCTACTATGTGTCCTTGATTATTATGTACCTGTCAGGCAGGGACGAAGTGGTTGAGCGAGGGAGTCTTGATTTACTAAAGAAGTTGAATGTCTTGTCAAGAGGAAGAAAAAGGCTTATGTTAGGATAAGGCCTGAAGGCTCAGTTAGGGCAATTGATGGTTACAAGTTAGCCAGGAACGACCTAAAGAGAGATCTAAGAAGAGCCAGAAAAGGACATGAGAAATCATTGGCAGATAGGATCAAGGAAAACCCTAAAGCTTTCTACAATACATCAGGAATAAAAGAATGACTAGAGAAAGACAGATTAACAAGGGCCAATGAAGGATAATAGTGGAAGTTGTGCGTTGAGTCTGATGAGATAGGGGAAATGCAAAATGAATAGTTTTGTCAGTATTCACACTGGAAAAAGACAATGATGTTGAGGAGAATACTGAGATGCAGGCTACTAGACTAGAAAGGATTGACGTTCATAAGGAGGAGGTGTTAGCAATTCTGGAAAGTGTGAAGATAGATAAGTTGCCTAGGCTGGATGGAATTTATTCTAGGATTTTCTGGGAAACCAGGGAGGAAATTGCAGAGTATTTGACTTTGATTTTTATGCCGTCATTGTTTACAGGAATAGTGCCAGATGACTGGAGGATAGCAAATGTTGTCCCCTTGTTCAATAAGGGGAGTAGAGACAACCTTGGTAATTATAGACCAGTTAACATTACTTCAGTTGTCAGTAAAGTACTAGAAAAGATTATAAGAGATAGGATTTATAATCATCTTGAGAGGAATAAGTTGATTATGGACAATCAACACGGTTTTGTGAAGGGTAGGTCATATCTCATAAACCTTATTGAGTTCTTTGCAATGGTGACCAAACAGGGAGATGAGAGTATAGCAGTTGATGTGGTGTATATGGATTTCAGTAAGACTTTTGATAAGGTTCCCCATAGTAGGCTATTGCATAAAATGCAGAGGCATGGGATTGAGGGTGATTTAGCAGTTTGGATCAGAAATTGGCTAGCTGAAGGAAGACAGAAGGTGGTAGTTGATAGGAAATGTTCATCTTGGAGTTAAGTTAATAGCAGTGTATCGCAAAGATCTGTTTTGGGGCCACTGCTGGTTTTCATTTTTATAAATTACCTGGATGAGGGCATGGAAGGATGGGTCAGTAAATTTGTGGATGACACTCAGGTCAGTGAAGTTGTGGGTAGTGCTGAAGGATGTTGAAGGACATAGATAAGCTGCAGAGCTGGGCTGAGGGGTGACAAATGGAATTTAATGCGGAAAAGTGTGAGATGATTCACTTTGGAAGGAGTAACAAGTATGCAGAGTACTGGGCTAATGATAAGATTCTTGGCAATGTAGATGAACAGAGAGATCTTGGTGTCCGTGTACATAGACCCCTGAGAGTTGACACCCAGGTTGATAATATTATTAAGAAGGCGTATGGTGTGTTAATTTTTATTGGTAAAGGGATTGAGTTTTGGAACAATGAGGTCATGCTGCAGCTGTACAAAACTCTGATGCGGCTGTACTTGGAGTATTGTGTACAGTTCTGGTCAGCGCATTATAGGAAGAATATGGAAGCTTTGGAAAGGGTTCAGAGGAGATTTACTATGATGTTGCCTGGTATGGAGGGAAGGTCTTATGAAGAAAGGCTGAGGGATTTGAGAGAAGAAGATTGAAAGGTGACTTAATTGAGACATACAAGATAATCAGAGAGTTAGATAGGGTGGACAGTGAGAGCCTTTTTCCTCAGATGGTGATGGCTAGCACAAGGGGGCGTAGCTTTAAATTGAAGGGTGATAGATATAGGACAGACGTCAGAGGTAGTTTCTTTACTCAGAGAGTAGTAGGCATGTGGAACGCCCTGCGTGTAACAGTAGTAGACTCATCAAGTTTAAGGGCAATTAAATGATCATTGGATAAAGATATGGATGAAAATGGAATAGTGTTGGATAGGTAGGCTTCAGATTGGTTCCATAGGTCGGCGCAACATCGAGGGCTGAAGGGCCTGTACTGTGCTGTAATGTTACATGTTCTTTGTTCTTTGGATGCTGCCTGACCAGCTGTACTTTTCCAGTGCCACACTTTTCAACTCTAACATCCTCATTAGTCCTAATGAAGGTGTGAAGCCTGTTTCTTGCAGCTGAAGAGCAATAAACTCAACAAGATAGATTTTAACTTTCATTCCAGTTTGGAATTTTTATCATATAGATCAGTTTACACTCTCCTGGATTTTTTTCTCACTGCGTTATGTTGCCATTTTAATGTTTTTATTATTATCTGGGTCTCTGTTGTGCCTTTCTTCTGTCATTTCATTGTTATTTCATGATGCCACATTCCTTAGATTTTGGAAAAGTCCAAGAGAATTGGAGAACTGCCAGTGTAACTCTCTTATTCAAAGAGAGGGAGACATTAATCAAGTAACCAAAAGATTGCTAGCTTATCATCTCCCTTTGGGAAAATGTTCGAGTGTAATATAAATAAGGTAATAGCAGAGGAGTTAAAAATACATAATTTAATCAAGCAGAGTCAACGTGGTTTCATGCAGGGGAAATCAAGACCAACAAATGCATTAGAATTCTTTGAGATGGTAACAAACAGGATAGAGTATGGGGAATTAATAGATGTACTATATCTGGATTTCCAAAAGGTTTAGGAGCTGCTACTTAATGAAATATAGGGAATATATAAGTTTGGATGCAGGGTTGTTTAAATAATAGAAAACAGTTGCACAACAATCTGTGCTAGTGGAGTGCCATGGTAATTGTGGCTGGGCCACAATGATTTATTATGTATACTAATGACTTGGGTAAGGGAGGCAAATGTACATTTGTCAAGTTTGCAAATGACTCAAAATAGATGGGAAAGCAAGAAATGAGGATGATTCATAGAATTTACAGAGGGATATAGATAGATCAAGGTCATAAGGCCATAAATAGAGGAACTAGAGTAGGCAATTCAGCTCCTCAAGCCTGCCCCACCGTATGGCTGATCCAACATTCCTCACATCTACCGTCCTGCATCTTTCCCATAATCCTTGACTCCTCTACTGATCAAAACTCTATCTCAGCCTTAAGTATGCACAAAAACTCTACCCCAACAGCTCTCTGTGACAAGAAGTTCCAAACCCTCATGACCCCCTGAGAGATAAAATTCCTCCTGAACTAAGTCTTAAGTTGATGCTTTTTTATTCTGAAGTGATGCCCACTGGTCCTAAACTCTCCCATGAGGGAAACATCCTCTCAGCATTTACTCTGTCAAGTCCCTTTAGAATCCTATATGTATTAATGAGATCAGCCCTCATTCTTCTAACCTCCAGTGAGTAGAGACTCAGCCTGTTTAGCCTTTGGAACATAATGTGGAAAATGTTAGGTTTTGCACTTTGGCAACAATAAAAGAGCTATTATTTAAATAGAGAGAAATTACAGAAAACTGTAGCACGGGGTCTATGGGGCCTTCTTGAATGAATCAAAGTAAAGCTAGCAACCAAGTTCAGTGAGTAACAGGGAAAGCATATAAAATATTTGCTTCTATTATAAAGGGAATGGAGTATAAAATTGGGGAAGTCTTATACAATATACCAGTTAGACCACACTTGGAATACTGTGAATAGATTTGGTCCCTTTATCAAGATTCGAGGCAGTCCAAATAAAGTTTGCTATGTTGATCCTGGGCATGCAGGGGTTTTCTTATGAGGAAAAGTTGAGTAGAATCAGTTGATTGCACTCATACATTTTAGAGTTCACAAGCATGAGAGAAAACCTTACTGATACATATGAGATTCTTGGGGGCCTAACAGAGTCGATTTGGAAAGGATGTTTGCTTTTGTTAGAGAATCTTGGAGCAGAGGGCAAAATCCCAGAATAAGTGGGAACCACTTAAATCAGAGATGTGGAGGAATTGCTTCTCTCAGCGGTGAGTGAGTTAAGTTTTTTATCACTGATGTCTGTCGAGACTCGGTTAATAAGTATATTCAAAGCTGAGATAGATAGATTGTTAACCAGGGAGGGAATCAAGGGTTATGGGGAAAAGGCTGGAAAGTGGAGTTAAGGGTTATCAGATCAGCCAGGATCTTATCGGATGTTGGAACAGATTTGATGTGCCAACTAGTTTACTTCTGTCCCTATATCTTAGATCATTTAATATTTTTCTATTAAACCGTTAGGTGTCATTTGTTATTCTCTCTATTATTGTGCACCTGTCAACCTTCTCCTTCTCTACGCCACTCTTTTCCTTTTATGGTTTTCCTTTCTGCACCTCTTTTAGCCTCTAGTTCTGATGAAGAACTATTCACCTAAAATATCACCAACTGGCTTTTCTTTTTCAACAGTGTGCTTCCAACATTGTCTCTTCTCTATTATTGAATATTCTTCCCATCTTCAGAGTGAATTCTAGAGCTTTGTTCTTCATGTACCTTTTTGTCATATTTCACCATTAGTTTACATGTCTCTGCTGTACTTTATATACATTTTACAACATATAAATAGGAGAAGGTTCTCTGAAGAAAGTTGCCTTTTGTAAACCATTTGTTTATTTACTTTACATTTCCCTTCTCTGGTCATGTGTGAAGAGACCATTCCCCTTGCATGCTGTATTGAACTGATATTGAACACAATAATGTTCTCTTGGGCCTCCACTTTTATGTGCTGAGAAACCAACAGCTATGCCAGCTAATGACTGGAATAGAATGCTGCCACTAATCTTCTTTTTAAATTATTTTTAAGCAATCTATTCAGGCATGTTATGACATACCACCATGATGGGCGGGACTTGGGTTCCAGTCCAGATGTAGGGACACCACCACTGTGACAAAAGACCCATTTTTCAATTGTCCTCTTTAAAGTGGGCCTAAGTCCTCTTTAGAGGATATTGATAGAGTCTGAACCTCCGTGAGTCTGAACAAGAAGAGGCACTTGTTTTCACAACAAAATGTAGTTTATTGCATGATAACAGATAGGTACAAGTTACACTGGCTACCCAGATATCATCACAAAATCTGTCAGGAGCTAGGAGTGGTATATCTGACCCAATCAGGATCTTGAAAGGAAATCCTCTTTTCCTAACTGAGGACTGAATGGCATCATCACATTAGATGGAGCTCATGGTATTAGTGAATAGATTCTGCACTTGATAGGCAGTGTACTTTCAAGACAGTTAGATGATATCATAACATGTGACATTTCAGTCGAAAGACACCCACCTCACCCCGGTGTTATTATTGTAGCTGCAATAATTGTAGTAACACATAACCAAGAATCTGAGATATTATGGCAGGCTAAATATTTAATGTTATTAGTAAACTTCAAGACATTTGTCTCAATAGGAATCCAATCTTTATGGATACGTCACAAGGGCTAACATATAGGGAGAACTCTGACCATGTCATACCAGCAGTGGTGTTTTATGCAGAGACCACCTCAGAGCTTAATCTTAGTTGTCCCTCAAAAGGACCCTCCCAGAACCATTGCCTTGGTTAAAGCAACACCCTACACCATCCCTAACTCGGGCAGCATATTGGCAACCAGGCCAAGGTCGACATGCCAATGCCTGTGGAATTTCACAATCAAACATCACCTTTCTATGGGTCTTAGACCAAAGTATGCCAAAGATCTAAAGCATTCATGAATGTGTTGATCGGTGAGTTGGATTTGCAGCTAGTCTGCTTAGTATACATGGACAGTGATAAATTGGAAATACTGTTGGATGACTTGCTATATCTTTCCACCTTTGCAACCATCAATATTCCTGTAGGGCAGCAGCTTTGTGCTGTGGTAGAGTGTATAAATTGACCTACTTTCGTGTCATGCATAGGACCCCAATTGTAATTCCAAGGAACCAAAGGACAGAGGGTTGATTGTGCAGACTGTGACTATTTGTCCTAGGTCTAATTCCCAAAATTGCTCAGAGTGTTTTGTACAGAAATTTTGTTGAGTGGAAAATACAAAAGGCTTCCTGGAGCATTGTGTGTCACTTTCATTCCAAGCATATCATCTTTTGTAAATGGTATTTCTCTCCAGCTAATGTACTCAACTCACAAATGGGTAAGCTAAAGAAAATCACTTTCAGAACCATTCAGTTCACCAGAGTTATTTCAAAGTAATACTCAAGCCATACAAAGGCAAAGAGCATCTCTAATAAAAGATAATCTAACCACTGTCCCTGAAAGCCCCACTATCAACATTTTGGGGTTACCATTAACCAGAAACCCAGCTGGATTCACCACATAGTCACAACAGCTACAAGAGCAAGTCAGAGGCTGGGAATATTGTGGTGAGTAACTCACCTCTGGACTCCCCAAAGCCAGTCCATTATCTAGTGTGATGGAATAGACCACACCTGCCTGGGTGTGTACACCTCCAAAAACACTTAGCTGAAAATGTGTTGCTGGAAAAGCGCAGCAGGTCAGGCAGCATCCAAGGAACAGGAGGAATGACGTTTCGGGCATAAGCCCTTCTTCAGGAATCAACAGGATAATCGAAGTTTCGGGCATAAGCCCTTCTTCAGGAAGAATTCCTGAAGAAGGGCTTATGCCCGAAACGTCGATTCTCCTGTTCCTTGGAGGCTTCCTGACCTGCTGCGCTTTTCCAGCAACACATTTTCAGCTCTGATCTCCAATATCTGCAGTCCTCACTTTCTCCTCCAAAAACACTTAGGACACCATCCAGGACAATACAGTCTGCTTGATTGCCATCACATCCACAAGCATCCAATCCTTCCACCATCAACACCGAGTAGTGTCAGTCTGTGCTCTCGATAAGATGCTTGGTAGAAATTTATCAAAGAACCTTAAATAGCACCTTCCAAACCGCGACTACTTCCATCTAGAAGTACAAGGGCACAGATGCATGGGAACACCATCGCCAGCAAGTTCCCCTCCAAGCTGCTCACCATCCTGACTTGGAAATATTTTGCTGTTCCGTCACTGTCACTGGGTCAAAATCTTTGAATTCCTTCCCTAAAGGCATTGTGGGTCAAACTACAGCCCTTGGACTGCAGCTGTTCAAGAAGGCAGCTCACCACTACCTTCTCAAGGGCAACTAGGGATGGGCAATAAATGCTGACCAACCAGTGACGCTGACATCCTACAAGTGATTGAAAAAAAAGCCCTAGCTCATGATGGTCTCATCCAGTCTCCAGTCCAATGAACGTAAAGTCACCAATCTATACCGTTTGGATTTTCAGACATCAAAATCTACTCGTGTTATGTTACGTGGAAGAAATTGCACACTTTAGGGATTGTTTTTCTCATGTATCAGTTTAACCTACATTTTGTAGCTTACAATGTCATCCAAACTATTAAATTGAAGAACAGTCTTTCTTTCACAGCCATCAATCTGATATCCTATGCGCATTATCTAATTTCCATAGAGCAGAAAGCCAAACAAAAGTTCATGTCGCTGCCCTTTAAGTCAAATGATCTAGTATTTAACTTGGCACAGAGGTGCTACAGTGACCAAGTGTTTAAATACCAAGGTCAGCACTGCAGTAATGAGTGATGCAGCTTTGATCCCTGATGTCTCTCTGTTACTGAGCTCTGTCAAGCTTGCAAAAGTACAAAGCAGAAGTCAAGCTCTTCCAGAGGGCAAGTCATAGCTACATTAGAGATGCATATCTAATACAAATGGCTACTCTGGGGATTTGACAGCAAGTCACCTACCTGTTCTCTCCATTACATAGTAATTGAGAGATTGGAATAAAGAAAAGAGATTCAGACACAAAACATAAGCAAAGACATTGTAAGCACCGCAACTTTATACTTCGTCGCTGCACATGCTGATTTAAGCATAGCTCACGCAAACCTCTTCCCCCCACCCCTGTCCTCAGGTTTACCCAATTACTTTAATTTCTAAAGTGGCATTAAGAAGATAGCAGATTTTGCATTACTGTTATATCTGAGGCCACAATACCAGTATTTCTATTAAATTTTAAGTGGGATGTGGCACACCGTTATCTTTGAATGCCAATGGTTTTGTTAGTGCATGCAGTCATCTGGGTGAAAACTGCCCCAGTCAAAATATAAGTGAACACTTAGGGTCTAAATAATACAACAAGGTACTGTGGATGCTGGGATTCTGAAACAAGAATAGAAAATACTGGAGAAGGTCTGTAGGTCTGGCAGCATCCGTGGAGCGAAAAACAAAGGTAACATTTCAAGTTCAGGGATCGTTCGATAGAACTGAAAGCTGCTGGGAAATGGTGCTATCTGTCCTGATGCCAAGGAGTGGAGTTCTGGAGAGGCAGGGATGGAGAATTGAGTCAAAGAGATGGAGAGAATGCCCAGAAAGGGAGAGAGAGAAAAAAAAGGATAAAGGAACTGTTGGTGAAAAGCCAGTGATAGTCAAACAGTTTTTTGTGCATCTGCCTTCAAACATGCCACATCACAAAAAGGGACAATGGCACCATACTGAACACAGCTTCTATCATGTAAGTAGAATAAGCAAACAAATCTCTGCAACTAATTCGGAAGCAGCAAAATCAACTGTTATTCAAAAAGCCAAAAGCCTTTTCCTGACAATCTCAGCTGTTTGTTTTAAAATGGTAGTGCTGAAATGACAGCTCGGGAAGTTATAGCACCACGTTTCTAAAGAGACAGTTGTCCCTGATCTCCACCTGACAATAAATCTGTACAAAGGCATCTGCCATCAGTTTGTGTGATGTACATATATTGTTGCACCCTCTTCAGGCACAATGTGGTGCAGAACCTGGTAAATAGACAAGGATCAGATGTAACGCTATTTAGGTACATAACAGTTTTTTGTACATATTTTATTTAGCATATTAAAGCATAGAAAGATCAACTCAGTTTTCAATCACACTAACCTGTACCTGACAGAGACAAAGGGAGATTGGTTGGCCGGCTAGCAAGGTAGAAAAGCAATTGTTTAAATATTGAAAACATACCTTAACCTGAGACCTGTTCCAGCCTATATGCAACATCAGTTCCACATCAATGTGATTGATTCTGAACTATCCTCATGAGAGGTGACGCAGAGAATCAGGAATTCAGGGATTGTCAACATGGCTTTCTGTGGGGCAGGATTTGTTTCCCAAATCTGATTGTGTTTTGCTGAGGAAATAATGAAGGTGACTGATGAGAGTAGGGCAGCAGATGTTGTCTTGCATGGACTGTACTAAAGCATTTGACAAGGTCGCTCATGGTAGGCTGCTTTAGAAGATGAAGTCACATGGGATCCAGGGTGAGTTGGTAAGTAGGTACAAATTAGCTTGGCTATAGAAAACAGAGGATAGTTGTGGAGGGATGTGTTTTCGTTGTGTAGTTAGGATGAAAATACAGGTGGTCTGGTTAGTTAGTTTGTAGATAACATGAAAATTGGTGGAGTTATGGATAGTGAGCAAGGGATATAGATCATTTGGGAGGAGAAATGGCAGATGGAGTTCAAACCGGACCAGTGTGAGGTAATGCATTTTTGGGAGTCAAATGCAAGAGGAAGTTATACAGTAAAATAACAGCACCTTTTGGAGTATCGATATACAGAGGGATTTGGGGACGCAAGTTCATAACTTCAGGGGCAGCGGATCTTATCGGGATATATGAGTATACAGTTTAAATTTCTTTTAGTTCCGGTTTTCTTCAGTTCCTGGATACATTCGGAGAGGTCACAAGGTTACATATTTGGGCGGTTGCTTTACCTGAAACACTACTCTGGTAGTGTCTCCCAACCATCCTCCTCCTCAAACCAAAAAAAATGTTCTGTGCATCGGTTGGTAATGTGATAAGTGTTTTCTTTCATGTTTCATTTTCTCAACCGTCTGTTTGGGAATTTAGAATAGTGGGAACGGAGGATAGGGCAGTTGAATGTTCCTCCTGCAGAATGTGGGAAGTAAGGGTCACCTCTAGTATCCATGTTGACTTCATTTACGGGAAGTCCACCTAACTCCAGCTCCTCGAAAACTGCGTTAGGGAACTGGAGCTGGAGCTGGATGAACTTCGGATTATTCAGGAGGCAGAAGGAATTATTGAGAGGAGTTACAGGGAGGTATTTTCTCCACAGCCATGTGAAAAAGATAAATGGGTTACTGTCAGGGGTAGGAAAGGGAACTGGCAGGCAGTGCATTTTGGCTGGCTGAAAGAAGACAGAGGGTTGTGGTTGATGGGAAATGTTCATCCTGGAGCTCAGTTACCAGTGGTGTGCCACAAGGATCTGTTTTGAGGCCACTCTTGTTTGTCATTTTTATAAAGTTCTGGATGTGGGTGTCAAAGAATGGATTAGTAAATTTATGGATGACACTAAGGTAGACAGAGTTGCGGATAGTGCTGATGATGTTATGGGTTACAGAGGGACATAGATAAGATGCAGAGCTGGGCTGAGAAGTGGCAAATAGAGTTTAATGCTGAAAAGTGTGAGGTAGTTCACTTTGGAAGAAGGAACAGCAATACAGAGTACTGAACTAATTGTAAAATTCTTGGCAGTGTAGATGAATGGAGAGATCTCGGTGTCGAGGTTCATAAATTCCTGGAAGTTGCCACCCAGATTGGTAGGGTTATTCAGAAGGCATATGGTGTGTTGGCATTTGTTGGTAGGGGGATTGATTTTCAGAGCCACGAGGTCATGCTTCAGCTATGCAAGACAACAGTAAGGCCGCAACTGGAGTATTGCGTATAAGAAAGATGTGGAAGCTTTGGAAAGGGTTCAGGGAAGATTTACTAGGATGTTGCCTGATATGGAAGGAAAGTTTTACAAGGAAAGGCTGAGGGAACTGGGACTGTTTTTGTTGGAGAGAAGAAGGTTGAAAGGTGACTTAATCGAGACGGGTAAGATAATCAGAAAGTTAGATAAGGTGGTCAGTGCGAGCCTTTTTCCTCGGATGGGGAAGGCTAACATGAGGGGACATAGCTTTAAATTGAGGGCTGATAGATTTAGGACAGATATCAGGGATAGTTTCTTTACTCAGAGAGTAGTACACACGCCGACATTAAGGGCATTTAAATGGGCATTGGACAATAATGTACGGTGTAAGTTAGATGGGCATCAGATTAATTTTACAGATCGGTGCAACATCGAGGGCCGAAAGGCCTTTACTGCGCTGTAACGGTCTATGGTCTATGTTCCATGAAAATGGCAACAGAAGTGGATAAGATGGTGAAGAAGGTCTTTATTGATCAGAGCATTGAGTATAAAAGTTGGCAGGTCATGTTGCAGCACTATAATACTTTAGTTAGGCCACATTTAGAGCATCTGAGGAGCAGGAAAATCGACGTTTCGGGCAAAAGCCCTCAATCAGGAATACAGGAATACAGCTGTATTCCTGATGAAGGGCTTTTGCCCGAAATGTCGATTTTCCTGCTCCTCGGATGCTGCCTGAACTGCTGTGCTTTTCCAGCGCCACTCTAATCCAGAATTTGGTCAATGTAGACATGGTGGATTGAGGGACCTGTTCCTGTGCTGTATTCTTCTATGTTCTATGATCTAATTCTGCAAACCATTAAGAGATCTATCACCACCTTTTCAGAGGCAAACAGGGATGAGCAATAAATGGTGGAATTATCATTTATACCAATATCCTGATATTGAATTGAAAAGAAAACACTTTCCCTGCATCCCTCAGGTTCCTGCTCCTCCATCCCCATGGCAATGGTTCGTCTACTTGAATCAGCTAGGACAATTGAGCGATTGTCTCCAGTGAATCTCACTAGTCATAATCATTGTTTGCCCACCATGCTGATTAAGATGTAATACATGCACTTCCTCAGATTATAAGCACTGGGGCTTTCATCTCATGCATTCTCTATAGCCCTGGACCTCACTTTTCTTATTCCTTTGCTAATGCCCACATAATACCCATATTCTATAAAAATACATTCTTCTTTCACAGCTTTGGTGATTTTTGAATTTTGTTTTTCATTTATTAAGGTCTGCCTGTGAGTAAAATAACCATTCTTCAATGTAGACTATATTTTGTGCAACAAAGCTTAGAGAACTGTGAAGATGAGCAATTGGGAAATTTACACTAAGTTTTCTCTCATTAGGCCAATATACCTTCCCAGAAACATTTGCTTAAAAATGATGTATGCTAATTACCTTTCCCACTTTGCTGCATCAAGGCTTTTGGCTGTGACTTATTATAGTAAAACTGTCATCCACAGGCATCTGTTGTCACAAAAAAGATCGATAGGAAAATCATTGTTCTCATGGGCCAGCTCCTGAAAGCATTGAGACACTACCTACATTTTCTCTCTGCTAATGGTATTAATCTTCAGCATGATGTGGGAGCTCAGCACATCACAGAAAAAGATAAAGGCTGAAGCATTTGCAACAATCTTCAGCCAGATGTGCTAAGTGGATAGTTTACTTCAGTCTCTTCTCAGGGCCCAGCATCAGAGATGCCAATCTTCAGCCAATTCGATTCACTCCACTTCATATGAAGAAAGAGCTGAAGGAAATGCATACTGCAAAGGCCGTAGGCCCTGAAAACATTCTGGCAATAACACTGAAGTATTGTGCTCCAGAATTAGTTACACTGTTCTAGTGCAACTACAACACTGACATCTGGTTTGTAGAAGTCATTCATCTCAGTTCCTTGATATGATTGTATAAGTAGTACAGGATACTATCCTAGGGACAAATATCTTCATCTACTTCATTAATGACCTTCCTTCCATCACAAGGTCAGAAGTGGAGATGTTCACTGATGATTGCACAATGGTCAGCACCATCAGGTTTGGGTTGCTAAGTGGCAAGTTAAAGTCTAGACACGAAATTCCATGCAATGTGAACTTAAATGACAAAGCATCTAACTGTCTCTTCCTGATATTCAATAGTATTGTTGTTGTTGAGTACTCCACTGTCAACATTCTGGGGATGACTAATTACGACAAACTGAACTGGACCAGCTATCTAAATACTATGGCTACAAGAGCAGTTAAGAAGCTAATGATTCTTAAGTGAGTAATTTACTTCCTGGTGCTCCTAAACTTGTCCCTGAATAAGTGCAGCTCCAAAATCACATGAGAAAGTCAAGGAAAAAAAGGCAGCCTGCAGGATTCACACCCCATCTAACACCTACAACAATGACCTTATGATGGAGGGATGGTCATTGATGAAGTAGAAATTCAAAACTAATTACATAGAATAAAGATAGAGTTTCAGGTGTTGAGTTGTTTCTACATGATGTGGGAGCTGGTGGACCCCACTGTAGTTCCCAGTGACCATGTCTGTAGTAAATATTAGTTGCTGGAAGAACTCTGGCTCAGAGTCAATGAGCTGGAATCTGAGCTTCAAACATTGCAACAGATCAGGGAGGGGGAGAGTTACCTGGATGCTGTGTTTCAGAAGACAGTCACACCCCTTAGACTAACTAACTTGAATTTGGCCAGTGGTCAGGGACAGGAGCTTGTGGCAGTGAGTGAGGCAGGTAGAGGGGTCCAGCAGGTAGAGTTCTGGAGCCTCAGCCCTTGTCCTTGTCAAACAGGTTCAAGAGTTTAGCTCCCTGTGTGGATGGGAATGAGGACTGCTGGGAGGATGAACCGCAGCACTGTGGTGCAGGGAGCCCTTCAAGTGAGGGGAGAGAAGAGAAATGTTGTAATTGGGGATAGTATAGTTCCAGGCATAGACACGGTTCTCTGTGAGAGCATTGAGAGTCTTGAAGGTTATGTTACCTCCTTTTTGCTCAGGTTTGGGATATGTCATCTGGGCTGCAGAGGAACTTGGAGTGGGAAGGTAACGATTCAGTGGTCATGGTTCACATAGGTACCAACAACATTGATAAAACTAGAACCGAGGTTCTGCTAAGGGAGTATGAACATCTGGGAGCTAAATTACAAAGCAGAACCAAAAAGATAATAATCTCTGGGTTACTACCTGAGCCATGAGCTAATTGGCACAGGGTCAATAAGAATAAGCAGGTAAATGCGTGGCTCAAAGATTGGTGTAGGAGAAATGGGTTTGAATTCATGGGACATTGGCACCAGTACTGGGGATGAAGGGACATGTTCCGATGAGATGGTCTTCATCTGAATCATGCTGGGACCAGAGTCCTAGCGAATCGCATAACTAGGGCTACAGACAGGGCTTTAAACTAAATGGGGAAGGTGGGGTGGGTGGAGAGTTCAGTTATGAGGAAACCAAACCAGGATTAAAGGAGGTGGTAAGAGTGCAGAACTGAGGAGAGGTTGTTAAAATCACCAGCACAAACACAAATAGGATACAGTGTATGGAAAAGGTTAGCAATCAAACTTCAAGCACACTGGACAAATGAATAACAATGAGAAGAGGGACTGTATGTGTTATATCTGAATGCATGCAGCATAAGGAATAAGGTAAATAAGCTTGTGGTGCAGATCGAAACTGTCAGATATGATGTGGTGAGCATCACAGAGACGTGGCTGCAAGGAATCAGGATTGGGAGCTGAATATTCAAGGATACATATGCTATTGAACAGACAGGTTGCTGGCAGTAGGGGTAAGGTTGCCTTATTAGTAAGAAATGAAATGAAATTAATAGTAAGAAACGAAGTAGGGTCAGATGGAGTAGAATCTGTGTGGGTAGAACTGAGAAACTGCAAAGGTGAAAAGACTGTAATTGGAGATATGTACAGGCCTCCAAAAAGTAGTCAGGAGCTGGGGCGCAAGATACATTATGCGATAGAAAAGATTTGTAGGAAAGGCAAAGTTACAGTGATCATTGGAGATTTCAGTATCAGGTGGATTTGGACAGTCAGGTTGATAGTGGATTGTGTTATGACATGGGGTAAACCCTCCTACTTAATTTAAATCAGCAACACAGAAAAGATTTACCCCGTACAGTAATCTCTGTGAAAATTCGAGAGGCCAAGAACTATTTAAAGTAAAAATTAACAAATGTATTTCTTAAAGTATAACAGAGAATAATTAACTAACAACTATTTACAACTCCTTCCTCTAACCTATCTTTTACTTTCCCTTCTATAATTAAAGTCTGATAAAACCCATGATTAAGATTTACCAAAATTTCAAGTTTTCAAAATCAGCCAGAATTTGAAACTTCTTGTTACAACTTCCTCTGTCTTCTTTTCTTCTTAGGAATTTCTGTTTCACAGGTTATTGATCGATAAAGGTACCTTTAAGAGAGCTATTCTCCCGGCAGTCTGCAGATGCAGATGGTTTGGCAGTTCTCCGCCCAACTGTTTAATTCTTCCCAGTCTTACACCCCCAAAGCATCAGATTGTGCCATTGGCTTTTAAGATCGTCAAAATACTAAATTCAAACTTGATTGGAGTTTGTATTTTTCAAGGTATAATTTAAACTAATTGACCAAATTCAAATTTGTTTTGTCATCTCCAGGCAACCAGTTAATTAAGTTGTTCAACCAAATATTACATTATATCTTGTTCAGAACACTTAGTGCTGTATCAGGTAGTTCTGCTAGCTTTTAACTCTCTTAAAGGCACAGTACATCCACATCTTCATAACACCTCCCCCTTAAAAAAACCCATCATAATGAAAAGATGGCTTCTTCTTTTTCTCTATTCTTGAAACACATTGCCCTAACATACAGATAACTTTAATCTAAGTTCACCTTAACTTCTTCCCATATAACTGTGTATATGTATATAACATTAAATAAAGACAAATCTCATCTAAACTTTATCAGTTAAATCCACGATAATGCATCTGCGATTACATTCTTATGACCGCAACATATATGATTTTTAAATTAAAAGTCTGTAACGTAACACCCCAATAATATAGTCTCCTATTCTTGTCTTTGAAGTGTTCCAAGAATGTAAGAAGCTTGTGATCCTTGTACACAACTGTCTCCGATACATTGTTTGTGACATATACGTTAAAATGTTGTAACATTAGTCCCAAACTCAATAATTCCTTTTCAATGTGGAGTATTTCCTCTTAATGGATGTTGATCTTCTTCGAAAAGTAACCAGCTGGCAGTTCAATCCCATCCTCATCTTCCTGTAGGACTAAAACTCCAATTCCAATGTCATTAGCGTTGATGGTGACTTCAAAAGATTTTGAAAAGTTTGGTGTAGCTAAAACTGATTTGATGGTTAACATGGCTTTCAAATGGTTGAGTGCCTCCTTGCATGGTTCTGTCCACTGAAATTTTGTGTTCTTCTTCAGCAAATCAGTTAATTGTGCCACTACACTGCTGCAGTTTGGAACAGACTTCTGATAGAATCCACTGAGTCCTAAGAATCGAAGTACCTCTTTCTTTAAAGTTAATTGGGGAAATTCCTCAATAGCCCTCATCTTTACGTTCCGTGGGATTAACCTTCCATCACCGATGTTATGTCCCAAGAACGTCACCTCTGCTTTCGCAAATTCAGTTCTATTTAAGTTTTTTTTAAATTACCAGTTTTGCATCTCATAGTCATTCAGAACTCTGCTAACTGTATCAAGTGATGTTTTCAAGGACTTACTAAAGATCACTATATCATCCAAATGGACTGCACAGTTTGTTACCCCAGCCACAATTCTGTTCATCAGTCTTCCACGCAGAATCGTTGAGTCTGCTTTGATTTGGGAACTAAGACAATCGGCGAACTCCACTCGCTCTGGCTCGGTTCGATGATGTCCTCGTTGAGCATGGCCTCCACCTCCATCTGGACCTGTCTGGGTTTGAAAGGATTAAACCAATAGGGGTATTGTTTTAGTGGAGCAGTATTCCCTACGTCTACTTCACGTACAACAGCATTAGTCCTCCCCATCTGATTCTTACATATGTCCTCATACTGCAAAAACAAATCTTTCACCTGCATTCTACACGCCTGAGATAGATAGCTTACTAACCTTTTTCCAATCTTCAAGGACTTCTTCATTTTTCAACTATTTTGTGGCACAAAAGAATCCACATCATCTGGATTTGATTCCTCACTCTGCAGGGCAGTAACTAACATCTGTTTCTCCAGTTCTTTTTCTCTAGAATAATATGGTTTCAACATGTTCACATGACATACCCGATACCTTTTCTTTCCATTTGGTATCTTTACCAGATAATTCACCTGACTCAACTTTTTCTCAATTTGATAGGGACCACTAAACCTGGCTTTGAAGGGATCTCCTATCACTGGTAGCAGTACTAACACGTCATCCCCTCGGGAAAACATCCGAGTCTCAGAGCTTTTATCTGACACCTGTTTCATTCTATACTGTGCCTGCTTTAGGTGCTGTTTAGATAACTCACCTACTCTATTTAGTCTCTCCCTCTTCACTGACTCATAATCTAAGTGTGAGATTTCTGATTTTGGTCCTGCCAATTTTTCTTTAATTAATTTCAAAGGGCCTCTCACTTCATGCCCGAATATTAACTCAAAGGGAGTGAACTGAGTAGATTCATTTGGGGCATGTCTAATGGAAAACAATACGAATGGGATGCCTTTATCCGAATCATTTGGGTAATCCTGACAGTATGCTCTCGACATACTGGTAACTTCCAGTAACTTCCTTTGAAAGGTCTGATGTCACCTTTCCAAAGCTCCCTGGGATTCAGGATGATACACAATGGGTTTAAAGTACTGTATACCTAAGCTATCCATAACCTCCTTAAACAGCCAAGCAGTAAAATTTGACTCTTGGTCTGACTGAATCTCTCTGGATAGCCCATACCGTGTGAAGAAAGCTACTAACTCCTCTCCCAACATTTTTGCCTTGATACTCCGTAATGGAATTGCCTCCAGAAATCTGGTAGACATATCCAGTATTGGTTCTCACTTTTAATTCTTGGGAGGGTACCTACACAGTCAATTATAATCCATGTGAAAGGTTCTTCAAATGCAGGAATTGACAACAAAGATGCTGGTTTTATTACTGCCTGTGGCTTACCTACCATTTGGCATGTATGACATGGTCGGCAAAAGTTAACCACATCCTTGTGCATTCCAGGCCAATAAAAATGTTTTTGCACCTTAGTCTGAGTCTTTTGTATGCTTAGGTGACTTCCTACAAGTAGTTCCATGTGCTACCTGTAACACATCCTGTCTGTATGCTACCGGCAACACAATCTGGTGCACTTCGGCCCATTTCTCCTCTGCACTAACTTGCCATGGTTTCTATTTCCATCTTAGGATTCTATCTTTCAGATAATAACCTTCCAAAATATTCTCTGCCTCCTTTTCGAAGTATGCATCCACAAATATATCTTTTATCATCTTGTCTTGCTGTTGCAAGTCTCTTAGACTTTCAGGAGTAAACACTTCTGTCTGACCCTCTGCCTGTTCAGGTTTTCCCTGCACTATTACATCAAACAGGGTATCCGCTAACTGAACCTCAATTCCTTCATTTTTCTCTTTATTTTCGCTTCGTGCAGTGACTTATGACAGTGGGATCTGGTTACCACACAGTCTGGGAAAATACTATGTTTTAACCCCTCAGTTTCTTGGTCTTCCTTGGGCTTCTCCACAACAAGGAGTGTCACTCCTACCTTGCATCCTGCCAAATCATTCCCAAGAACAAACTGAATTTCTGGAACTGACACTTTGTCAATCACTCCCACTGTTACTTCCCCAGTCTTGAGTTGGCACTTCAATGTGATCTTACATAGGAAAATGCTAGATGTCTGTCTATCTATCCCACAAATTACCACACTCTCAGGTAACAGATCAGAAAAAGTGCATGCTCACTCATCCCTTACTGCCAGTGACTGGTTAAACCCTGTATCTCTCAAAATGATAACTTCTTGTCCTTCTCCCCCGTTCTTTCCACATAAACTTTACCCACAAAGGTGAATTCTTTGTAGAGATCAGGTATTCACTCCTTACCCAGCCCCTGCCTAGGCTGTGCACACTCCTGCAGCTCCTCGGCTCTTCTTCAGGTCTGCTCTATTGCCTTCGCTAATGCCACTGGCTTAGCTTCTTTTACCACATCTTTTCCCACAATGCTTTTCTTTAACAACTAGCATTGTAACTTTACATGTTCCACTTTACCACAGTGGGAATAGATGAGGCCTTTCACCTCCTATCCACTCTCTTGGGTTTCTTTTATATCCTGTGGTAAATTCTAACCAGTGCTCTCTACTCTTGGTTTTGTAGTGTAGGATCACCCCTTCTCCCAACTTCTATCCCTCACAGGATGAAATTCTGGCCGGATGCTTGACTTATGCACCAACATATACTCATCTGTTAATCCTGCTGCTCTTCTCACTTCCTAAACTTTCTGTTCCTCCACATGAATTCTTACCATCTCTGGAAGTGAGTTTTTAAACTCCTCCAGCAGAATAATCTCTCTTAGAGCCTCAAAGGTCCTATCTATTTTCAAAGCATGCACCCATTGATTAAAATGACTATGTTTAATTCTTTCGAACTCAACATAACCCTGACCTGGTTCTTTCATTGTGTTTCTGAACCGCTATCTATATGCTTCTGGTACTAATTCATAAGCACTTAAATAGCCTGTTTAACCTCTTCATAATCTCTTGACCCCTCATCCGACAGCACAACAAATACCTCACTATCCCTGCCTACCAGTTTAGTCTGAACTAGCATTGCCCCTATGTCCTCAGACTACTCCATCTGCCTAGCTAATTTTTCAATTGAAGTAAAGAAGGCTTCAACATCTTTCTCATCAAAATGTGGCAGAGTTTTGACATATTTGCATATATCACCACGTTTTCTTTTAATCTCCGTGCTGATAACCTGACTTTGCTACTGAGTTCTCTCTTTCCTCTCTCTCTTTGTTTATCTTCTAACTCCATTTTCCTCAATTATAAATTAAGTTTTTCTACCTCTGCTGCACTTGTCTGTTTCTCTGATACATTTAAGTGTTTGAGTAACTCCCTTACAATTTCAGCTTTACTCTTGTCCTTGGTTAAACCCAAATCTAGCTTATTTGCTAATTCTAAAAGTATGATCTGTTTCTTTCCTTCTAAACTTGCAAGGCAAAATGAAGAAACACCTTCAAATCCCAGAACCTCTTCAGCAATTTTTAGAGCCATTTCTCTCACTTTTAATTTAATCAACCACAAGTCACTGAAATTAAACAAATTGTCTTACCTACATTTTATTTCAAATCTAGGACACTAATCTGCAAGTGTTCAAATCTGCCAGGATTTTTCATATCCCAAATCTATGTAAATCAGTCCAAACTTGTTTGAATCCCAAATCCAAGCCCCAAAATGTTCAAATCGTGGACAAAAGCCACCAAACCGTTCAAATCCCAGTGATGAGCCCTCAAACTGTTAACTACATGGGGTAAACCCTCCTACTTAAGTTAAACCAGCAACACTGAAAAGATTTATCCTATGCCGTAATCTGTGAAACTTCAAGAGGCCAAAAACTGTTTAAAGTAAAAATTAACAAATTTATTTCATAAAGTCTAACAGAGAATAATTAACTAACAACTATTTACAACTCCTTCCTCTAACCTATCTTTTACTTTCCCTTCTATAACTGGAAAAGTGTTGCTGGAAAAGCGCAGCAGGTCAGGCAGCATCCAGGGAACAGGACAATCGACATTTCGGGCATAAGCCCTTCTTCAGGAATGAGGAAAGTTTGTCCAGCAGGCTAAGATAAAAGGTAGGGAGGAGGGACTTGGGGGAGGGGCGTCGGAAATGTGATAGGTGGAAAGAGGTCAAGGTGAGGGTGATAGGTCAGACGGGAGTGGGGGCGGAGAGGTCGGGAAGAAGATTGCAGGTTAGGAAGGCGGTGCTGAGTTCGATGGATTTGACTGAGACAAGGTGGGGGGAGGGGAAATGAGGAAACTGGTGAAATCCGAGTTCATCCCTTGTGGTTGGAGGGTTCCTAGCCGGAAGATGAGGCTTCCCTTCTATAACACTAGTCCGATAAAACCCCCGATTAAGATTTACCAAAATTTCAAGTTTTCGAAATCAGCCAGAAGTCGAATCTTCTCGTTACAACTTCCTCTGTCTTCTTTTCTTCTTCTTAAGAATTTCTGTTTCACAGGTAACTGATCGTAAAAGTACCTTTAAGAGAGCTATTCTCCCAGCAGTCTGCAGATGCTGGTGGCTTGACAGTTCTCCTCCCAACTGTTTAATTTTCCTCAGTCTTATACCTCCAAAGCATCAGATTGTGCCATTGGCTTTTAAGATTGTCAATATACTAAATTCAAACTTGATTGGAGTTTGGTATTTTTTGGGGTATGATTTAAACAAATTGGCTGAATTCAAATTTGTTTTGTCATCTCCAGACAACCAGCTAATTGAGTTGTTAGACCAAATGTTTCATTATGTCTTGTTCAGAACACTTGGTGCTGTGTCAGGTAGCTCTGCTAGCTTTTAATTCTCTTAAAGGTACAGTACACTCACATCTTCATAACAATTGCAAGAAAAAACATTTGTGGAGTGTCTACAGGATGGCTTTTTGGAGCAGCTTGAGGTGGACCCCACTAGAGAACAGGCAATACTGATTTAGTGTTTTGCATGAGGCAGACTTGATGCGGGAGCTTAAGGTGAAGGAATCCTTAGAGCGACACGGTGGCTCAGTGGCTAGCACGGTTGCCTCATGGCACCAGGGACCCGGGTTTGATTCCAACCTCGGTGACTGTCTGTGTGGAGTTTGTACATTCTCCCCGTGTCTGCGTGGGTTTCCTTTGGGTCCTCCGATTTCCTCCCACAATCCAAAGATATGCTGCACTGTAGGTTTTCCTACAACACTTGGGCTCCGGTTGTTCAAGAGATGGCTCAAAAGCACCTTCTTAATGGTAATTAAGAATACGCAATAAATGCTGACAGTTACATTCTGTGAATGAATGATAAAGAAATGTGTTCCAAAAATGTTTTGTTACTAAACAGTGTATAGAAGTTCAAACCATTCAGCACAAATTTCTCAAGTGCAGAAATAATGTTTTCTGTTGCAACTGACAGGTTCCAGTATTAAGAGTTCCTTTAAATGGCTGGTCGTGACCAGCTTCCATTCCTAACCACTTACTTCAGTTGCCCAATGGACACATTGCCTGCCACTTACTGTCAGCGTGAAGCTGTCACCCTGCTGGATGGCTGGTAATTGGTCACTGCATGTAATATGTACTCTTGTTCAAAGGAGGGACAGGAGTCAGTGATCCAAGGATTTCTAGATTGCCCTCCCACGTACTGCCAAGGTACATGAAATTCAGCCCCTGAATTCTGATAATAGATGGGTAAATAATGAATTTCCTCTTTTCTACAGCTAATTTCTATTCTGTTAAGAATCAAATTCAGTTTGAACGTTATTCAGTTATTCTGTACTGGAGTCATATAATTTCATTTTGAGGAAACCTGTGTAAAAATTGATTTTTGATATTTCATTGATCTTTCTTTCCAAATATCTTTGATGTTAACCGAACATATGCACAGTCATATAGTGTTAGGGAAACGCGGTGAGCAAAGGGCGTTGAAGTATTCAGTCAGTTGAACGGCAGGGCAGGATCTATGGGCTGATGACCTACTCTTGTTCCTAAATTATTTTAGTAATGTCTCTATTCACCTTTGTGTACCATTTTAAAAGCTATTACTGAAAACTGTAGGAAGAAACATTTATCTTCTGATGCTTTTGAAAAATTATGACAAAAATATTAGCAAATATAATTTACGTCGAGAAATGCCTTTTGACGATTTATTGCTTCAGAACATTCAAATGTGTGGTTATGTAAGGTCATGATAGTCAAACAATTCATTGTCTATTTGTCACATGGATAAAATTCTTGACTTATGTATTGTTTAGAATTATTGGAACAAGAACATACAGATAAAATAACTGCTGTAAAATTAAACTTCCCTTTTGACTGCTGCTTGTTATTGTCAAACTGTTTTAATGCTCCTGGCTATTTGATACTTTTATTAAATATTAACTGGATCATTGCTTCACTAAGTTGCCTAACTGTTGTTATTGTTAATGATGGCAACATAATGAATAATAAAAGCTGATTAGTGTTGTTTTAAGAAAGTATCCAATTATTGAATTAAAACAGAAATGATTATTTAGCTGCTTGTTGAGAAATATCTGCACTATTTCTAAATGATTATTGTATTTGAAAGCTTAAAATAACATTGGATCCACGTTACAATCTAAAATCAATTTTTGTAGTCCATTGATAATTAGGTAATTGCTTGATTTTCAGTTTAAATTTTGTTATGATCTTTACAATGGTCTTTAAGTTAAAAAATTGTGCATATATTACTTCTTGTACAATAATATAGAATTTATTTCTACTAAATTGGAAAATTTTAAACAATTTTAAGAAAGAAGGGAGGGAGAAACCAGATAACCTGTAGGTTGATTTGAGGATTTGGGAATGGGTGGGGATTTCAGCTACTAAAACAGGGAGCTGGTCAGGAAGCCAGCTTTTTTGCATTTCACTGCAATGCATTAGGCTGCGCACAAGCAATGCCCTTGGGAGATGTGGGTGAAAACTTAATATATGTTAATCACACAAGCAGAACATCCTGTGTAAGATTTCTATTCCAGTCATTTGGCAGTACAGAACTTGATAGTCTGAAAGTGATAAGAAGTTGAAACTTTGATGATTATATTGTTAAGTTGCTTTTTGTACTTTGTAACTGAGTTTCACTCATTAAATCTGATAACATAGATCACTATTTTTGTTACTGAACAATTCTGCCTTGCAAATAATATTAATTGTCATTTAGTAATAAAGAACTTGAGTATTGCTGAAAAAAGACACATTTTGCAAAATTTTTGTTTTAGTTTGCACTCATCAGGAAATTTTGCAAATATATGAATTCAAGGAGAAACCAACATTGGTTGTTGCATGAGAGGAGAGTGTTGATTGGTCAGTGCGAGGCATCTAATTGGTAGAAGCATTGCTATGGAGAATGCACCCAATAGTGCTTATCGACAGTTAAAGCCATATAGGTTTTGAGTTTTGAGTTAAATTTTTAGTAGAACAGGCATAGTCCATGTAAGTGTTGTGGCTGCCTGTAAACTGTATCTATACGTGTAGCTTCAAGTATGTACATTGTCACATTGCAAGCCAGACTGATAATCTTAAACTGATTGTCAGGACAATTTCTTTTATAAACTTGCACAATATACAGCAAAATATAATCTGGTCAAGACAGCCTCATTTTTATGGTGAGGTGATGGCCTAGTGGTATTATGGCAGGACTATAAATCCGGAGACCCAGGTATTGTTCTGGGGATCCAGTTTGAATCCCATCACGGCGATGGTGGAATTTGATTTCCAAAAATATCTGGAATTAAGATTCGAATGATGACCGTGAAGCCATTGTCGATTTTTGGGTAAAAAAAATACTATCTGGTTCACTTATGTACTTTAGGGAAAGAAACAACCATCCTTACCTGACCTAGACAACATGTGACTCCAGACCACAACAATGTGGTTGATTCTTAATTGCTGTCTTGGATGGGCAAAAAATGTTCATCCAGTCAGTGACGCCCTCATCCCATGAATGAAAAACAAGTCTGGATTATTCAGCAAATGTTCCCAATTTCAGAGTCATATCTAATGTTAAACACTACATTGAGAGTTTTTCAAGCACCGGCTATTTTGCTATACTCAGTGCCTCAGTTGTTGTGGTGAACTGAAGGGCTGCGCTGTTTTGTACAATCTGGCAGTTTTTGGCACTACACCAATACTGAAATTCAGATATCACTTTACTCTGTTATGTGACAGGCAGAACTTGTTTTTGATTCAATGGTAGTATCCTGTAAGTGGCAAAGGCAATCCATATTATTACTGCACAGTAGCAGTTTGAAACTGCCAGCTTCACTTGGAGCTCAAAACTTTAAGATACTTGAGCTTCCAGGGTATTCTGAGGTTGACTGGGCTCTTTTCAGGAACAAAAATAGCACCTCATGGTGTTCCATGAACTTGCACAATATACAGCAAAATATAATCTGGTCAAGACAGCCATATTCCCACAGGATGGCTTTGATGAGTCCGATTCCAGTATCAACTTCTGCAATGACAAGCAACTGGCTCAAACTTTATTTACAAGGTTACTGATACGTACAATTTTGTAACTGAGCTGTATGAAGCTCAATGTGTATATTGACCAGTGAAGGTAGGCCTACAATGTAAAGAAATAGAGAATTACTGGCCCTTTTATCAATTCAAGCATCAAGGAAAGGAAACATATTTTTCTGTTTTGTTTCAAACATGAATTTAAACATAGGATGAGCCCATTAGGTCAGGTAGGCTAGTTCTAACATGCAGCTGCAGATTCAAATGTCACAAGTTTACCAGTTACATATAAAAATATGCAAGGGGTAGCCAGTTAGGTACATTCCATTCAAGATAGATTTGCCATGGAATCCAACAAGAATAGTTGAGCGTGCTTGAAATATTGGGGGAGCCCATGGCAACATAATCTATTGTGACTTATATGGTGTAGTTGAAACTGAACTCAACTGCAGGAGTTGCTGAGTTCATCAGCTCAATAAATATTGACTCGCACAATAGTAGCTGGTTTAGATCACCATCATATAGAGATAATGCATAAATGTCTATACCTATTTTAAGTTACATATCGGTGAAATGTCAAAGGAACACATAGATACTGCTTTGTTTTTGAAATATAAGTCCTATAAGGCTTTGCAAATGTGAAGGAATCCTTCACAGTGTATGGGGACAACTTGTTGAAAACTGGTCATACCAGCCACCCAAATATTTGGCCAAATCATACCATATCATGTTGTGCAGAACCAGTCATAGATAAGACTTGGACATCATTTGCTTGTGTCTTGGGCACCAGGACATACATGAATGCAATGAATGATGAAGATGAATCGTATCATATATACCTCCAGTCAGCTCGTGGTTAATGATGGAATGTATCTTTACTCAGGGGCTTACATACCAAGTTATTATTTGGATTTTCTGGTCTCCTGGAAGTCCTCAGTGAAAATAAGATGCGAACACAGCAGCAATAAATCAACATATATGATAAGTAATGGTGTAATGTTATTAGTGCTGGACTATTGATCCAAAGACCCAAGTAACGTTCTAGGCACCTGAGGTCAAATTCCACCATAGCAGATGATGACATTTAAATTCAATAAAAAATGACAATTCAGAATCTAATGATGACCATGAAGCCATGATTGATTATTGGGACAAACCAATCTGATTCACCAGTGCCCTTTAGGGAAAAAAACACTGCCATCTTGGCCTATATGTGTCTCCAGATCCACAGCAATGTGTTTGACTCTTCACTGCTCTCTGAGCAATTAGGGATGGGCAATAAATGTTGGTATAGCGCTGATACCCACATCCTGTGAATGAATGAAATAAACAGAAGCCATGTCAGGGGAATATGTCACTAAGAACTTGACTCACTTTCTTGCCTTATTATTGGAAAAGACTTTTCCACAGTTCAATGTCAAGGTGTGATCCAGGAAAAAATGATGGAGAGCTTGTGCATTCTAGTGATCCCTTGGGATCATCATTAGGAGTTCCTTGCTCCTGATAGGCCTGGAAGGCCAAGAGATGGTGCCAAACAAAGTGTGATCTCAAAAGTTCTCATTGACCGTTAAGATGAAGGAAGACTCAACAGCTGTGAAATGGGATGAAGGCTCCAATGGCAAGGTAGAGCCAAGCATTATTGTTTGACACATCACTGAAATTTGATCATTAATCATTAAAGTTATGTGGACAGTGATAGAGCCGCAAGGTCTCCATACTAAACAAAATCATGTGCACATTCCAGGGTCCATCAGGGAAGTTCTGCAGCAATGGAGGATTTGTGATGGAGAACAAGGCTATGGCGCTAGGTGTCCCTAGTCAAGAATCTATACTTAAGCAAGAGATGCATGAAGGTCAGTGCACATCTGTGTTAGGATTGAGATGTCTTGGGGGAAGCAACATCTGTGACTGATCAATTGTCTTCAGGATACCCTCTGCTTGCCCCAAAAGTTGCCCTGAAAATAAGTTATCCCATTTTCTCCTCATTGGGAAAGCACACACAATAGGATCACCATGTTTGTAATCAAAGAAAGAAAACTGTTTAAATTTTGTAATTTATAACATTCATGCGTAATCTTCAGAATAGCTGTGCAGAATGAAGAACTGCAATTGTCTCATGTAAGTTATGAAGACCCTAAACTGACGTTGCTGCCCTGTGCAAGACTCTCTTCCTTGGGGAGGATCAGTTGAAGGAACAATCTGTAGGGAAAGCATCCTAAAAGTGGTGTAACTAAGAGTCACTATCATCTTCAACAATTGTGTCCCTGATTCCTGCCAGGGCTCTGCTCAAGATATTTGCAGGATTTCTCAGTTGGCAGCCTCCAAATACATAGGACAAGTGTCATCTTTTCCAAGCTTGGAAATTATGTCAACTTCATCTGCGATGGGACCAATCAGAATGGATGGGTGCTCAGGACTGTACCTCTGCTTGGTTGCCTATAGATGCAAAGTATCATTGATTATACATTTCTGCAGCACAGAATCACCCATGAGAGTTTGCCAGCTGTAATGCTTTCCAGTCTCTCAACGTGCAGCTGATGTGCAACCAAAGAAAGATAATTGTGTAGCCATGTGCACGATTTCCAGGCAGCTTCTATATTGTTTTCACCCTGTGGTAAACCAAACTCTCAAACATCTGATGAAAACTTATTGGCTGGTTGCTCAAAGCAAGACTGTGCCAAATAATGCATGCTTGATGATTCCCATGAAAAAATCAACCAGAGTAATCCAAGAAAGATGCGATGACTGCTGCATGATTACCAGATTGAGCAAACTTCCATTGTGCCGATGCTACGCTTCCATTGATTTAGAGGTGGTGCTCAAAAAACAACATATTAGGCTGTCTAGAACAATCACAATGTATTCTTTCTTCTTCAAAGACCACAATTCAAAGCCCTCCTTCTTCAAAGACCGCAACTGCCCCTCCCACATGGTCGATGATGCCCTCCAGTGCAGCTCATCCACTTCCTGCACCTCTGCCCTCAAACCCCACCCCTCCAACTGCAACAAGGACAGAACCGTCCTGGTCCTCACCTTCCACCCCACCAACCTCTGGATACATGGCATTATTCTCCACCATTTCTGCCACCTACAAACAGACCCAACCACCAGAAATACATTTCCCCCCCACCCCTATCCACTTTTCGTAAAGACCATTCCCTCTGTGACTCTCTTGTCAGGTCCATACCCTCCCACCAACCCACCCTCCCCTTCCAACAAATTCCCCTGCCACCTCAGGAATTGCAAACCCTGCACCCACACCTTCCCCCCTCACCTCTGTCCAAGGACCCAAAGGTGTGTTCCACACCCATCAGTGTTTTACCTGCACCTCTGCACGTGTCACTTACTGTATCTGTTGCTCCCGATGCGGTTTCCTCTACATTGGGGAGACAGGACGTCTACCTGCAGAACACTTCAAAGAACATCTCCGGGACGCCCGCACCAAACAACCCCACCACCCCGTAGCTGAATACTTCAACTCCTCCTCCCACTCTGCCAAGGAGTCTCCATCGCCAAACCCTAACCACCCCGATGCCTAGAGGAAGAGCGCCTCATCTTCCGCTTTGGGACCCTCCAACCACATGGGATCAATGTGGATTTCACCAGTTTCCTCATTTCCCCTCCCCCCACCTTATCCCAGATCCAACCTTCCAACTTAGCACGGCCCTCATGACCTGTCCTACTTGTCCATCTTCCTTCTGACCTATCCTCTCCACCCTCCTCTCTGACCTATCACATTCTACCCTACCATCATCTACCTATTGCAGTCTCAGGTACCTTCCCCTCAGCCCCACCCCCCTCCCATTTAGCTCTCCACCCCTTTGGCTCACAAGCCTTATTCCTGATGAATGACTTTTGCCCGAAAAGTCAATTCTCCTGCTCCTCGGATGCTGCATGACCTGTTGTGCTTTTCCAGCACCACACTCTGGACAATGTATTACAAGTTGCACAATACAGACTGCTGTCTGGAGACACCTTTCTTATTGCAATGTTCATTTCAGTTCCATGAATGCCTCCATCTAATAGCAACATGCAAAATCCATTTCTTGCACCTTCTCCATTACTCTGCCCTCCAATTTCCAATAACCCAAAGTTGTCCCACAGCCTCTTCATTTCTTCCATTGGCTGTTGTCAGTTCAGCACACTTCTGAAAGTGGTTGCTCAACAATGGGTAAGATGGAAAATAGTTGCAAGAGAATTATTTTTATTTGGTGAACAGTTGACAAAAAGGTTACCAGGAGATCAGCTGAAATAGTGTGATGCCACATTCATGGATCCAAAGCTGAAAGAACTTTATCAAGCATAACAAGACGCTCACCCTGCCTTCTCTACACAACTCTTTCTCTTATACATTTACTCACACCCTATCTTTCCATCCATCATTAGTACTCTTATTCTGATATCATACCCTTCTTCATAGTCACTGTCATCAAATCCATGCCATCCATCTAGTGAAACAATGATAAAATGGTTACAATTCATGCTAGATTTTCTTGCAGGAGATAGGAAATAGGAAGCGAGTTCAATTCTGGACAGCAAACGTACCATTAGTGCAAATCTAAATCTGGCAGTGATTCTTCCCAGATCCTTAATTAGGCCCAGAACCTAAATTAGGTAAGGGATAGATCTGTTGTTAATCAGGCTCTCAGAATAAGGGAATGTAAGCTGACCAACTCAGGCAGCCAAGAATGTGCTTGAATCATGCTATTTATTTTTAACTGCTGAAAAGGGACCTTTAGGTAAAATAAACAATTGTTCTGAAGACTCTCCTGCTGTATCCTGACAACAGGACCCTCTGAGAAGATGAGCTACTTTGAGGGACCTGTGTTCATGTATTTATCTCTTCAAAAGAAAAGTCTCAATGTGATCACCCTGAAGATATAAGGCTACTGAACAATGTTTTGGACACTCCTGCCATCACACCATCAAATAGGAATGCTGTGTACCAGCTAATAACCTTGATACACAACAGGGTACCATTTGTTGATGGTCTGTACACAGTCACAATGATACTTCATTTATCAAAGCTGAGTGTTCTTATAAGTCACAGGTTGTGGGTCAATCCTTGGAGAAACAGGAGCAAATGTTCCTATCTGTCAGAGTGAGTTCCCTAAGGCTATGTTGCTCATGGATTGCAATTGGAGGAGTCCATGACTCAAAGCTTGGAGTGCTTCAGTCCTACCAAAATAGGGTGACAAACCTCATACAGAGTCAAATATGGACTGCACCTGGAGTATAAATGGAGGGAATGTACTGTCCTGAATAACTTCATGGCTTTTTATTTTATCTGGGCCAGCCAGTTTGACACTTGCCATTGATGTCCGTGAAGTGCTTTTCAGGCTGGCTTGGTCAATCATACGATGCTTAGAGTCTCTCCTGGGAGAGACAAGGAAGTACATCAGACACAGAGAGGACATAGTCAGGGCGTGGAGCTCAGAGCCAATACTTCTCCTGGATAGAGAGAAGAGAGCTACATTTGCTACTTGTTAGAAACCCTGGGACTAAAAGCAAACATGATGTCCAGCAAATTCATAAGCTGATTGGTTGGTGGGTATCTGATGTGGTGTTTGGATCAAACACTACTACCAGTATGATATGGACACAATGTATCCTACATGTTAGCCTTATAGCTACGAAGATGTGTTCTTGGTCAGATAGCTGTCTTGCAGTTTATTCATACTGTTAACTGTTTACTCTGCTACAAGAGCTCAGATTTATGCACAGTGTACATTCTGTGCTGACTGACTACATAGAGGAAAGATACTGTAACTGCAAGTAAGCTATCATGACTGCTACTGAAAGTAAAGCAATTACCATTATAATGGCATGACATATGTCATAATGCCAGGTAACTGCCTGAAAAAAAATTCAATCTGGTCTGAGAGCTATGCAACAATAGAACATGCCTAATTTTTCTCTTCAGGAATGGGGACACTTTTCTGATAAACGTGAAAAGAATGTATATAGATTTGTTATTTCTAAACATTAAGATAATGCCATGGTAGACATATGATACAACCAGATGTTGTCATTTTACTCTGTCATGTGTTGCATTGCAGAAGTGTTTTTTATGTCGGGCACGAACATAATGATTTCAATTTCTGATTCATCGTCCAGTGTGATGAGATTGATTATATGCAGTTTGGATTTGCTGCCTATTACATTGCAGGAGCTGACCATTGCTCCTTAAAACCTCATATGATCCAGACTGGACACAATATCAGAATATCCTTTGATGAACCTATGTATTTGAAAATATTTTTGAACTCTTATCCTTTGTCTTGGTTCAAGTTATGATAACTGTCTGCATGCTTATTGGTGATATTCTCCTATCATTTTCTTCCTTCTTTTCAACAACATGGTGTGCACATGAGGTTGGATAGTAAAGAACGTGGAAGGGAAGAACTATGTAGATCTGCTTGTCAAACATAAGAGCTGTCAGTGAGGGTAAGCTGTTGGCTTGAGGGGTAGCATGCAGATTTAACATTGCTGTCTGAAAATCTGAGCAAGTTGCTTTCCACTTAACTGACATGGATTTTAAATGCTGAGGGTAGTGAGAAGAGATTGATTGAACACCCCATTTCCTGATATGTTTTGGAAGGGTGCATTAAGTGTTTTGTGGACTATTGTCAGACAGTGTTTGAGGAATATCAACTAGACAAAATAAAGTGGTCAATATGTCAAAGACCATTGAACTAGTTGTCTAAATCTAATCTAAATCTAATCTAAATCTAAAATATTTTTGATGTGCAGCATAAAAGAGTGAAGTACTCAGTGACCAAAATGTAACTGTGTCCTAGGATGTAGAAAAGATCTGTGACAAGCTCGTACCGAGAGTCAGATGAATTCTTGCAGGGAATGAAAGGTTCTGTTGATGGTTGGGTTTGATGACATTGACATGTTTCCATGGCTTTATTAGTGGATGACATCTTCATCGATACCAAGCAGACTTTTGGATTCATCCATCAGTCTCTTTAGGTTTTCCTTTGTCCATGTGAATTTATGGAGATAAAGTTTGAAGAAAGCAGAAAGTCATTTGTAAGCCTTTGTGAGTTATCCTTTTCTTGTGGTATATGTATCACCTGTGCAACTTCAATTTTGAAAGGATCAAGTTTAATACTATTTGCCGAGTAGAAAGACCCAAAGAAATTGATTTGCCTCATGTTGGATTACGATTTCACTGTTGAAAATAAAACTCAGTTTCCTTGCTGGTCTCTTGAGCTGATGGAATTTTGACCATACAACGCAGAGTCAAGCTGATAGATTCTGAATGACACAACCAATATTTGTTGGAATATATCCTATTTGACGGATAATCCAAATGGTAATCTGAGGGAATAATATGTATTCGAAAAATATTCTAGAGTCAAAATAGTCATAGAGTCAAAGAGATGTACAGCATGGAAACAGATCCTTCGGTCCAACCTGTCCATGCCGACCAGATATCCCAACCCAATCTAGTCCCACCTGCCAGCACCTGGCCCATATCCCTCCAAACCCTTTCTATTCATATACCCATCCAAATGCTTCTTAAATGTTGCAATTGTACCAGCCTCCACCACATCCTCTGGCAGCTCATTCCATACACGTACCAC
>NC_057711.1:58461837-58546949 GCF_004010195.1 Chiloscyllium plagiosum | reverse complement strand
GAGGTCAGGCTCACCGGTCTATAGTTCTCTGGCTTATCTTTACCGCCCTTCTTAAACAGTGGCACCACGTTTGCCAACCTCCAGTCTTCCGGCACCTGACCCATGACTATCGATGATACAAATATCTCAGCAAGAGGCCCATCAATCACTTCTCTAGCTTCCCACAGAGTTCTCGGGTACACCTGATCAGGTCCTGGGGATTTATCCACCTTTAACCGTTTCAAGACATCCAGCACTCCTCCTCCGTAATCTGGACATTTTACAAGATGTCACCATCTATTTCCCTACAGTCAAATCTTCCATATCCTTTTCTACAGTAAGTACTGATGCAAAATATTCATTTAGTAAGTCCCCCATTTTCTGTGGCTCCACACAAAGGCCACCTTGCTTATCTTTGAGGGGCCCTATTCTCTCCCGAGTTACCCTTTTGTCCTTAATATATTTGTAAAAACTCTTTGGATTCTCCTTTATTCTATTTGCCAAAGCTATCTAATGTCCCCATTTTGCCCTCCTGATTTCCCTCTTAAGTATACTCCTATTGCCTTTATACTCTTCTAAGGATTCACTCGATCTATACCTAACATATGCTTCCTTCTTTTTCTTAACCAAACCCTCAATTTCTTTAGTCATCCATAATGTGTCAATTCTTCTGACTCTGGGGATAAAAAATATATGGACCAATATCCATTCTTTGCACTGAGCTTATAAAAATACTGAGTACTTGAAACCTGGCATTAAGCTCTTCCAGGGTAAGCATCTTGTGTGGGCATTTCTTCTGTGAATATTCATTGCCTTGTTTCTCAGCATATATCTATACATACAATACTTTCTACATTCTTATCTCCAGTTTAAAGGAAATACAGAACAACCTCGATTATCTGAATGAGACAGGCGGGGAGTATTTTGTTTTGGACAACTGATTGTTCCTAAACAAAGGAAGTCATACTGAATATAATTACGTTAAAAGGCATGTTTACAGAGTTTTCATTTCATTGAATTGATAAAATGTGTACAAACACTGGTTAAAACTTCATGATATTTTACAAATAAAATTACTTTTTGGCTAGAGTTTGGCTGAAGTCTGAAATATTTCGCTGCCATTTTCCTCGGTTTTATCCCGGTCCTCGATAGCAGCCGGCATCTTTCTGTTCGGTGTTGTCCCGCCGTCCAGACTCATCAAGTGTTGTCCCTCCCTCCTCAGCGACCGCCGAGCCTGAGAGAAAAAAGTTCTTGTCAGCTGAAAGATATTGAACTCCTTTTTGTTTGGCAGAAGAGTCGTTATGTGATAATGAGAGGAAACGAAAAGCGTGAGTGCATTTTTTTGACTTAACTCTCCGGAGAATGAGCTGAGGAAAATCATTGTTGGGTTTGCAAAACGGAACGAGTCAATGTTGAGAGGGAATCTTGCTGTTAGAGTGCACAGCTTGGGCTTGCACATACGTTATTCTTGTGAGCTCACAGTCACAAACCTTTGTCCTCCAGGAGATTAAGAGCCTTTTTATAAAAAGTGTAAGACTTAACTCTAACATCCATCTCAAGTATGTATTTAAAGTTAATTATTTATTAAAGAAGTTGAAACTTTATTGCTGGAACAGCACAGCAGGTCAGACAGCATCCAGGGAACAGGAGATTCGACGTTTCGGGCACAGGCCCTTCTTCGAAGAAGGGCCTGTGCCCGAAACGTCGAATCTCCTGTTCCCTGGATGCTGTCTGACCTGCTGTGCTGTTCCAGCAATAAAGTTTCAACTTTGATCTCCAGCATCTGCAGACCTCACTTTCTCCTATTTATTAAAGAATACTTGCATCTATATTCCTCTTCAAATTACATGGATGAGGACTAGAATTTTCCTACTTCAATTGAAATGCATGTCCAGGGACATTGAGATCTTGTTCAGATAATCTGAAATTCAGATAATTGATTTTTGGATAACCGAGGTTGTTCTGTAATCTGAAAGTATCCTAAAGGCATGGCAAGACAACTGAGCTATGTGCTGCATAGAGAATCATGAATGCTTCATGTGGTCTAGCTGAATATTTTCTTAATCAACTCTTCAGATACGTTATTATTCACCTTTGCAACTGACACTTAGTCCGGAGCATCTTGGCTCAGAGATGGGGACACTACACTGCACCTCAAGAGGCTCTTGTGTGGTATAGCTGATGAAATTGCCAGAAGTGCTTTCAGCAGCAAAACCTTTTGTTCCAAACTGAGAATTGCATGGATAGCATTTTTAGCAAGATTGGCAGATATCCAATAAAGAGTGGATAGTCATAAAGGTAATGGGTGACAGCTTGACCGTGTAAGAAATCCAGACAGTAGTGCAGAAGTACTTTTAAATCTATCTGACTCATCAAGTGGTTTTCCATTTTGGATATAATGAAGGTTTGTCATGAAATGTAACAAGAGGCAGGATTATAGTATCACAAGTGGCTCACTTGCACAGGTGGGGTGTAAGAACAGTTAGTAAGTTTGCAGATGACACCAAAATTGGAGGTGTAGTGGACAGCGAAGAGCGTTACCTCAGATTACAACAGGATCTTGACCAGATGGGCCAATGGGTTGAGAAGTGGCAGTTGGAGTTTAATTCAGATAAATGCGAGGTGCTGCATTTTGGGAAAGCAAATCTTAGCAGGACTTATACACTTAATGGTAAGGTTCTAGGGAGTGTTGCTGAACAAAGAGACCTTGGAGTGCAGGTTCATAGCTCCTTGAAAGTGGAGTCGCAGGTAGATAGGATAGTGAAGAAGGTGTTTGGTATGCTTTCCTTTATTGGTCAGAGTATTGAGTACAGGAGGTCATGTTGCGGCTGTACAGGACATTGATTAGACCACTGTTGGAATATTGAGTGCACTTCTAGTCTCCTTCCTATCGGAAAGATGTTGTGAAACTTGAAAGGGTTCAGAAAAGATTTACAAGGATGTTGCCAGGGTTGGAGGATCTGAGCTACAGGGAGAGGCTGAACAGGCTGGGGCTGTTTTCCCTGGAGCGTCGGAGGCTGAGTGGTAACCTTATAGAGGTTTACAAAATTATGAGGGGCATGGATAGGATAAATAGGCAAAGTCTTTTCCCTGGGGTCGGGGAGTCCAGAACTAGAGGGCATAGGTTTAGGGTGAGAGGGGAAAGATATAAAAGAAACTTAAGGGGCAACTTTTTCACGCAGAGGGTGGTACGTGTATGGAATGAGCTGCCAGAGGACGTGGTGGAGGCTGGTACAACAATTGCAATTAAGAGGCATTTGGATGGGTATATGAATAGGAAGTGTTTGGAGGGATATGGGCCAGGTGCTGGCAGGTGGGACTAGATTGGGTTGGGATATCTGGTTGGCATGGACGGGTTGGACCGAAGGTCTGTTTCCATGCTGTACATCTCTATGACTCTATGACTCTAAGAGTGAAAAGGCTACAATGGTCAGTGATTTTATACTTAGATGAATATATAGACATTTCAATGTTTAAGTTGTTTGCTCACTGCAGGATGTTTTTTTGTTCATTCATTGGATCTGGATATTAATGGCTGGGCAAATGTTTATTGGCTGTTCCTCATTATCCTTGAGAAGTTGGTTGTGAGCTGCCTTCTTAAACTGCTGTAGGTAGATCCACACTGCTTTAGGGATGGAATTTGATCCAGTAACATTGCAGGAATGGCAATATAGTTCCAAGTTAGGATGATAAGTGGCTTGGAGGGAAATTTGCAGATGGTGGTGTTGCCATGTATCTGTTGACCTTGTCCCTAAAAATAGAAGTGGCCTTGGGTTTGGCAGGTGCTGTCTAAGGAGTGAATTTGGTAAATTTCTGCAGTGCGTCTTATTGATGATACAAACAGCTTCTGCTAAGCAATGGGTAGTGGAGTGAATGGATGTTTGTGTATGTGCTGCTGATCAAGCCGGCCTATGTCAAGCTAAGTACAGAAACCTGGTCTATTTTTCTGTCAACTTGGGACTAAAGGCAGTTAAACTGGGGAATTTTGCATACCTCTTTAAAATCTTTAAATTTTGTGTTGAATCCAGGAATAGCCGAGCTTGAGTTCCAGCACATTACCCGAGTGAGGAGTAATACCTGTTAATGACCTTATTAACTGCACATCTTGCCTCATTAATGTGCAACTTCCCATCCTATCACCTACCATGAGCAAATTACATGCTGTGAATTCTTGACAATTAAGTCAACTCAGAGCATGATCCATGAGCACTAAGCTGTGCAAAATCATCCGTAGATATTGACCTATGACATTTTCCAATCCCTCATGGCACCTGTCTGAATACACTTCCAAGATATTTAACAAACATATTCATGCATTACAGGTTACAGCAACAACTAGCATTGAAAGGCAATTGCAAGGACAAGTTGTGCTTACAGACTGGCATCCTGCTCACAGATTGGAGCTAACTGCATTTCCGGTCACTCACTTGGTCACTCAGTACTCACTCACACACAGCACCTACCAGCATGCTGATAACATTCATTCATTACTTTGCCAAGCCAGATAGTGTGTAGGTGCTCCAGCCAGAGCCTAAAGGCTATCAATACTGTCATATTGATCTGCTTTTTTACACAGACGTACAGGCTGCTTGTCATGCTTGTTAGTAGGGATCTGTCTGTTACGGGGGAGTATGAATATCTTGCTGTATGGCATACTGAGACATCAATTGAACACCCCTAATAAATTTCAACAGCCTGTCTGGCAAACAGACTATGCATTTATTCAACCAAATAGCCATGTCTGAAAGTTGGTGAGATTAGTCCTCAGTCCAGTCAAGAGGGGGCTACTGTCAGTCAGGGATCCCGGTACCATCAGTCACGGCCAGAGTCTGCACATAGAGCAGAGGCTTTGCCACTGTCAATTGTCCACATTGATTGATTGTGGTCAGGGGATATGTCTGGCTACAGTCTGGGCAGTGGGAACCAGTCAGTCCTGTAGGGCTATTACAGGCAGTCATGGGAATCATGTATCATCAGTTAGGAAGCTGCAAAAACAGTGGTTGTAGTCTGGTCAGTCATGTCCAGGGGGCTGCTAATGCAAGTCAGTCAGAGATCTGGGGTGAATATAGTCCTGGCAGTCTTTGGGTTGATCATTCAAAAGACTACAGGGTCACTGTGGGAACAAAGTGGGTGGGGATGGGGGGTGGGGTGTGCAGTGGGGGGAGCTCACTGCTGAAAGCACTGTGGCAGGCAAGGCTTGGGGATGAAAACTGAGGCATGGATTGAGATTGGGTCAATGATGGAGGCAGAGCAGCTTGATACATTGTGGGAGCAGGAGTTATTAGCAGTGACCACCACTGTGCTCTTCAAAGGGGAATCATAGAGGATCAGGATGGACATCAACAAGGTGTAATGTAACGGCTCAGGGAGGAGAGCTGGAGGCAGAGTTCAATGTGTGTCTCTAAGGCTCAGGGTGTATGGGATGGGTGTTGGTATCTTGTGAGCAAATGGAACTGACTGATAATGGTGACTATTGTGAGTGCATTCCCTGCCATTGCATGGAATCCACTAGATGCGAACTGCAACTGTAAAATGACTGAAATAGTGTTCAGCATGAGTGAAATCAGCATCAGTTTGATTGAGGAAAATTCAGGATCCAGATCTGCTGGACATGAGGACATGTGGCATGTGTGTGCAAACTGCAGCTACATTACATTTGCAATCATTTCTTCACCCATTTGCATTGCATATGGAATGAACATGCTCGGGTTTCAAATTCTGGTTGAAGGCAATGCACACAATGCCATAGGTCCTTGAAAGTTGAATGTTGGCATTTCAATTAAGCAAAAGTTAGCAACAATGACTTTGAAAGAAGGAAATGCTAGTCAAAAGCATCCCATCACTTGTAAAACTTCCAGATGGGGGGAAGGGAGCATCACTTCATCGTATGACACCGAAGTATGTTGATGAATTCCATTGAATGAAATGAAAAGTTGAATGATTGATGTCAGTCTGGGTTGGGAAGTCGGGGTGGGTGAAGAGTGCAGCATAAAATCCCTTTTTGGTGTAATTTCCACTCAATGGCACTGCACCTTCACCAAGATGGTGCCCATACTGAGGCTGAAGCTTGAATGCATGATTGGGACATGGCCCTTGTTATCGGGTGGTCCATGTCTCACTGTCTGGATGGGTGTGTGCAGTCCTTAGCTGCTGGGTATGCCATCACTAATTCTTCTTAGAACTAAGAACCTGCTTTGCTCCTTATGTCCCCAACATAGGTCATTGCCAACAAGAGTTATACAACCAGCGGCTGATGGGATGCTGGACACTGTGGCTGCTTCTTAAGAAGGCAGAGGTAGATGTTGGAGGACCAGGGCTTACAGCAAACCCAGGAACAGCAGCAGGCTGCCATGGAGGCTGAGAACCACCCAGCTCAGGGAACGACACAGTCACATCATCCCACAAGATGTGTCAGGTCCAAAATACGATGAAACATTTCTGCTCCAACTCCATTTCCTCGGGATGAGCAAGGCACAGTGTCAATGCAGGTTGTATATGTGACACCATGACAGAACTATGCTGGATGCTACAGCAGAACGTGAAAGAGTGGAAGGCCATTGCCTCCTGGTGACTGTCAGGAAGATGGTTACTTTAAATTTCTATGTGACTGTCTCTTTGCCAGTAGTGAGAGGTGATCTGTGTGGGATCTCTCAGTCATGTGTCAGGGCAATGTACATTTGTACAAGATCATATTGATACATTTTGTTTCCCGATGACAAAGTCAGTGTTGCAGCCCGGGCAGTAGGATTCAGGAACATAGATGACTTCTCCCAGGTGCAGGATACTATTGACAGCACATACATATCAAAACCCTGCAGAATTTATTAACAGGGAGTGTTTCCCCTCGATTAATGTCCTGGTGACCTGTGATCACAGTTACACTTTCCTGGAGGTGTGTGTCCGCTATCCTGGTGGCTGCCATAACTTTTACATTCTGGAGCACTCTTATGTACCTGGTGTATCCGAGGGTCCAGGGCCTGTTTCTCAGGAATAAGGGTGACCCACTATGACTGAGGAGGAGAGACTTACAATTCTGTCCATGCTTTGTCCTGGGCTGTGGTGGGGCGGACAATGTATCGACTGAAGAAGCAGTTCTGCTGCTTGGCCTGCTGGAGGGGTAGACCATCGATATAGTCTGGATGAGTATGCCACATCACCCTAGTGTGCTGTGCTCTGCACAATTTGTACAGACAACGAGTTGATGTGCTCAATGCTGAGGAACTGTGGGGATAGGAACGTTTAGCTCAGTTGCTGAACAGCCACTTTGTGATGCAGAGTAATGCCAGTAGCATGGGTCCAACTCCCACACTGGACATTTCTGTGAAGGTTCTGTGTTCTCAATCTTGCCCCTCACCTGAGATATTGTGACCCTCAGGTTAAACTCAACTAGGAGAAAGTGAGGACTGCAGATACTGGAAAATCAGAGTCGAGAGTATGGTGCTGGATGTAGGATTATGCCCGAAACGTCAATTCTCCTGCTTCTCAGATGCTGCCTGACCTGCTGTGCTTTTCAAGCACCACACTCTGATCTCAGGTTAAACCCACTACCTTTAATGGTCTTCTGGAACTAAGGCGACTTTACATTCCTTAGTAATAGGGAAAATACTGGAATCTATCACAAAATGATGCAATTAATGGAAACTTTGAAACTATTTTCTTGTTTGAATATAATCAACATGGACTTATGAAGGGGAAATTATATTAGACAAATCTGAGAGTTTTGAAGATGTTACTTGCAGAGTCAATAAGTTGGATTTGGATTTTCAGCTGGCTTCTGATAAAGTCCCACACGGGAGGTTAGGAAATAAAATAATTTTTTATAGATTTGGGGGTAGTAGAAGAGCATGGACTGTGTATTGGTTAATGAGCAGAAAGTAGAAAGTTGGACTAAATGGGCCATTCTCAACTTGGCAGGCTATGACTGTTGGGGTACTGCAAGAATCTGTGCTCATGCCCCAGCTATCCCAAATCCACGTCAATAGTTTGGATGTAGAAGCCAATTGTAATAATTCCAAGTTTGCCGATGATACAAAACCTGTGTTTGTGAGGAGGTTCAGGGGGATTTAGATAGGCTGAGTAAATAGGCAAGAGCATGACAGATGTAAGTGAGAGATTATTCACTTTGGCAGAAAGAACAGGGGTGTAAGGTATTTCTTGAAAGCAAGAGATTGGAAAATATTGGCATTCAAAGAAACCAAGGTCCCTTATTCATAAGTCACTTAAAGCTCTCATGCTGGTGCAGCAATCAGTTTGGAAGGCAAATGGTATGTTAGCACAAGAGGATTTGAGAACAAGAACTAAGAAGTCTTGTTTTGATTGTATTGAACTCTTGTGAGACCATTTATAGAGTATCATATACAGTTCTGATCTTCTTTCCAAAGAAAAAATATATTTGTCAAAGAGCAAGTGCAACCGCGATTCACCAGACTGATACCTGGGATGGTGGGACTTCTGTTATGAGGAGAGCTGGAGGAGATTGGGCCTGGTTTCCAAGGACAGACAGAGTTGATGCTGAAAAGATGTTTCCCTGAGCATTAGGGTCTAGAACCAAGAGAGATAAATTCAGAATAAAAGATAATTCACTCAGGACTGCGATGAGAAAGAAATTCTTCTTTCAGGGAATAGAGCATCTTTGGAATTCTTTCTCCCAGAAGCTCAGTCATTAAGTTAGTTCAAGACAGAGATTGATAGATTTAATTTCCCGATGATATAAAGGGATATGGGGATAACATGGGGATATGTCATTAATGGAGATAATCAGCCATGCAGTAGAGAGGTAGAATAAGCTCAAGGGGCTGACTGGCCTATTCTTGCTCTTCTGTACCATGGGCTGGAGAGGATGAGCTCCATCCGGTGGCAGCCTCCATCGACGTAGTAAATGTGTTGCACAAGGGCTGACAATGTAACTGAAGATGATGTGTGCCACATTTCTCCCAGAACCCTAATCATCCTCAGTTTCCTTGGTCCCTCTGAGAGAAGGAGCATCTGTGATGAAGATAGTTTCCTCAGTCAACATGTCATTATCAGCTAACAATCTTCGGAGCCTTCACCAATGGAACCAAGTCGATGACCGGTGTGAACAATGTTGGAGTAATGTGTATCAGAGCTCTCACTTCCAATGTAAAGTGGTTGCATCACAGAAGACATGGGGAATGCTTCTTGCAACATCTGGTTTGAAGAAGGTCCTGGTTGATGCTGTGAAGACATTACCTTTATAAGAACTTGGTTGTTGAATTCCAGAATATTTTCTGCTCTATACAAGTGGATGGAAAATAAGCACATCAATCTCTATATGGATATTCGATGGTCGTCACATTGCAAATTTTTGTCCTGTTTCTTGATTTCACTGTAGAGTCAGAGTCATAGGGATGCACAGCACGGAGACAGACCTTCATCCATGCTGACCAGCTATCCTAACCTAATCTGGTCCCATTTGCCAGCACTTGGCCCATATCCCTGTAAAACCTTCCTAGTCATGTACTCATTCAGGTGCCTTTCAAATAATGCAATTGTACCAGCCTCTGCCACTTCCTCTGGCAGCTCATTCCATACAAGCATTACCCTCTGTCTGAAAACGTTACCCCTTAGGTCCCTTTTAAACCTTTCCCCTCTCACCCTAAATCTATGCCCTCTAGTTCTGGACTCCCCCACTGACTTTCAATCTTCCACTATCTGCACGATATGGCCTGGTATTGGCAGCTGAGCTTGGCCAGAATTAGCTACATCTTGTAGTTCAAAAATTCAAAGATGCTCTTCCAGAGCAAATTTATGATGATGAAGTGATTAGAAAAAGCTGAAATTCTGGGCTGACTTAGGTGAAGACAGTTTTCTAAATTAATTAATTCTTGATAGTATATGAACTGCAGACTTTCTTGATGAAGGGCTTATGCCTGAAACTTCGATTCCCCTGCTCCTCGGATGCTGCCTGACCTGCTGTGTTTTTCCATTGCCAAACTTTTCAACTCTGATCTCCAGCCTCTGCAGTCCTCACTTTCTCTTATAAGCAACAGTTTCAGGTCAAAAACAACATCAAACTGCATCTCACTGACAATATGAGGCAATTGTCTGATTACATTCCCCTCAGTGGGAAACACAGATAATGAGTTCCACTGTCCTTTTACCATCTTTCTTTAGTACGCTTGTTAAAAACATTAACAAAATAACTAGGGAATTTCTTGAACATCTGAATTGATGCCAAACCCAAGGTTGAATTCCAACTAGTTGTGCACTATTTAAGCTCATTGTATGCTCCTTTAACCAACTTCAAAATTGAAAATGATGGTAAACATTTAAAATGCGCAATAATTAAATTGCTAGACAGGGTTGTCAAGATTTTGACATTGTTAAATGGTTTGAAAGTGAATTTTTGCCACTCATTGGAACAAAATCAATGCAACAGTGGTGACTTTATCTAGAAAAGAACTTGTGACTCAATCACTATCACCTATCATTTCAAACATTATGTATGCTTACTCAAATATTCCTATCCACCACATGAATGGCAAGCAGTAGTATTAAGTGTAAAACTTAAACATTTTGTATAATGCTTAGGCATTACAGGGATTAAAATAACAGCTTAAAATCCGGTAGGAATACATGGGCAGTTCCCATGTCTGAAAGTGGGAGGACGGAATGGCCTCGTGTTATTATCGCTGGATGTTAACACAGAGAGCCAGCAAATGTTCTGGGGACCAGGGTTTGAATCCTGCCATGGCAGATGGTGATATTTAAAACCAATAAAAATTTGGAATTAAGGATCTAATGATGACCATGAATCCAATGTTCATTGTTGGAAACGCCCGTCAGGTTCCCAAAAGTCCCTTAGGGAAGGAAACTGCCATTCGTATCTGGTTCTGGCCTGCCTGTGACTCCAGACCCACAACAATGTGACTGTCTCTTAACTGCCCTCTGGGCAATTAGGGATGGGCAATAAATGTTGACCCAGCCAGCAACACCCTCATCGATAATGAAATAATGGGAAAAAATTTTTGAATCATTATTGCAAAGTATAATTTCATATTCTAACCAATTTTGAAGATTTCAAACATCAATCGTCTTGTGTTGAAAACTCCTATTTAATGAGATGTTGACAGTTATATTTGTAATCACTGCATATTTTAAATGTACTTCATTTTCCATCAGTTTCTTCCTTTCATTGTTAAATAATCTTCTAATTTTAATTTGTCAAATTTAACCAAATTGTTTGTTCAACACTAAACTTTCAACTGCCCACAACTACAATAACAATTACAGTCGAAATGGAGGCTGTTTTCACTCATAATTGTAAATATTGCTTTGTATGTGAAGTTCTTCAAATAGAATCCAGTTACTTAGACATCTCATGGCAGCTGGAGTAACAGCAGAGATTACTCAGCATTTGAAAAAATGCAAACTGATAAAGAAAAACAAAGCAATCTAAATCCCAAGGAATTTGTGGAGCTAAAGGTGAGTGCAGAATATTACAGGAGAAAGTGAGGACTGCAGATGCTGGAGATCAGAGCTGAAAATGTGTTGCTGGAAAAGCGCAGCAGGTCAGGCAGCATCCAAGGAACAGGAGAATCGACGTTTCGGGCATAAGCCCTTCTTCAGGAAACGTCGATTCTCCTATTCCTTGAATGCTGCCAGACCTGCTGCGCTTTTCCAGCAACACATTTTCAGTGCAGAATATTACAAACCACTAGAGGACTGAAAAGATATTTGGACACATATGAAACAGAGTTTGCCTCTTCGCTATTAACATATTTCTGGGCAACAACACAAGCACTTCAGAAAAGTTATTAGGTAACAATATATTGAAATCATGTTGTGTGATATTGGTAATGAATATTTGGTTCATTCAAAACAAATACGTTCATCCCCTTCTAATAACATCAAAGGAATTTTAAACCAGTGTGTTAAGTTGTTTATACTGATATTGTATTGTACTTTTGCAGTTCAATGTGTGCTCCTGTAATGCACTCTATAATGGAAACAGATGAATCTGAAGGTCCAAAGTTATTAATAAATGTGACTTGTATTCATATACAATGTTTCAGTAGAAACATGTCCAAAAGAAGCGTCACAAAAAAAATTAAACAGACAAAAAAAGGTCACCAAGATGAGGTCAAAGATGTGGATTTGAAGGAAGGTCTTAAAGAAGGATAGGATAGTAGAAAGGTGGAGGAAATTGGGAAGAAGATTCCAGAGTTTGATGTCTAAACATTTGGATGGAACTACCCTAATGGTGGAGCAAAATAAGTGGAATAGGCCAGACTCAGGATTTGGCAAATGGTGAGGGGCTTTGTAGGGTTGAAAGATGTTTCCAAGAAACGGAGAGGTGAGGATAATGGGTATTTTAAACTTGAGACATTCAAATTGGTATGTTCAATATAGGGACAAAAACAGGTGATAGATGAGGGGGTGGGCTGAAGTGACTGTAGTTATGATTGTGAGAGTGGGCATATTTTATAATGGAGATGATATAAGGTTGACATCTTAGTTCACAGTTGAATAGAAAGCTAGAATCGTGAACAATTTGTTTCAATCTGAGATAAAAAGGGGCAAGGATATGAAAAGAGAGTGAGGAGGATGGGGAGCAATTGCGTATCATAATGATAGTCACAGAGGATCTTATTTGTCATTTTGATAAAGGATTTCTCAATGCTGTGGCATGCATAGAAATCCAATATGAAAGATTCAATATGGAGTTGCAGGAAAAGTGTGCATGAATTCGAGGATGATCACAAAGAATCATTTGGGAATATCAAAGATAAAATCGCACTGAGCAACTGGAACTTAAAAGAGATACATATTTGTATAATTACAGTGATCGGAGGAATTAATGTTAAACTCAGTAATCTCTATTGTTTTCTTAATTTTGTATGGAATTTACAGTACAAGGGCTGTTCAGCCTAATCAATCCACGCTAGCATTTACACACTACTTTTACTTCCCCTCCTCCTAAGGAGAGGGCAGTGCTGTGGCAGTATTGTCACTGTATTAATAATCCAGAAAACTAAGCTGGTGCACTGGAGATAGGGAATCAAATTGCACCCTGCAGTGCTTGTGACTTGGATACAATCAATAATTCTGGATTAAACAATAGTCCAATGGTGACAGTGAAACCATTGTCAATTGTAGTAAAACCCGTCGAATTTACTAACACAATTTAAGGAAAGAAGTCTGTGATGCTGACCTAGTCTGATCTACAAATGACTCCAGATCGATAGCAATGTGGTTAGCCTCTTAAATAGCCACAGGACATTCAGTTGTATTGAATTGGTAAGAAAATGGAAATTGGACAGAAGCACCCAGCATTATCTAAGGCACCAGAAATGACAATGACACACACAATCCTGTTGGTCCTCCAAAGACCCCTTTATCATATCTGGGGGCTTGTGCCAAATTGAGAGAGCAGTCTCACAGATTACTCAATCTATAGCCTGACATTGTCCATAAGGTATGATTCTGTAAGTATGACTATGTCTCATACACCACCATCGCCATCCCAGAGGTAGTGGCCCAGTGGTATAGTTGGAAGGAGGTTGCCCTGGCATCCTCAACATTGACTCTGGATCCCATGAGGTCTCAAAGCTTCAGGTCAAACTGAGCACAAAAACCTCCTGCTGATTATCAGCGACCACATTATACACTCAGTCAGGTGATAATTCAGTTCTCCTCCATGTTGAACACTTTGAGGAAGCGCTTGGTCACCAGGATACCTGAAGTCTTCAGCCTTAAAGATGTCAGACTTCAGCCAACTAACTTAACTCCACATGATATCAAGAAATAGTGAAAACTCTTGATACTGCAAGAAGTAGCTCCAGAACTAGCTGACCCCCAGCAATGCTGTCCTGGTACAGCTACAGCACTAGTACTACATGACCATGTGGAGAATTACAAATAACACTTAAGTCTCTCACTGTTGGGAAATGACCATCTTTAGCAAGAGAGAATCCAATATTGCCACTTGAGATGTGTCATCACATTGCTCAACAGGTTGATTGGAAAATATTTCTCCTGCTTTACCTGTAAAGGATCTTGAATTACTAACAGTGAAATTAGTTTGCTGTTTGACCTCCAGAGGGGATGAAAGGAAAACTTCGGACTGCCTTGGACTTTCCATCACTGTGTTTAAATTTCTGGATGGAAAGAAACCAGACCTTTGCCTACAAGAAGGAAACCCACTGGTTCCAGCTCATCTAGGACACTGATCTCTGGGAAGTTTTAGCTCAGCTGAACTGATTTTAATGATATCTCTTGATTTACCAAAGCTTGTAATTTATACCCTTTCTCCTCCCTTGTCCTTCCTTAATTTTCTTTGTGCTTGTGTGTGAATGAGGTAGCAATGTTATTCCCTGTAATTTAAGCGTTTTGGTAAGAATAAAACCTATCATTGACTTCGTCTCAAATAATTTTGTTTTGGTTTAGTTTCGAAGTCGAAATTGGAGAACCAGTGGTTGGGGAACACTCTATGGCTTACCCCACTGAGGAACAGCAATAAAAAGGCAAAGGAATAATCCAAACAATACTTTGTTGTCTCAGGATTTATTTGGGAAGAGCACATATGATTTAAATTCAACCCCATCCTCCATTTGTCTGTGACATAGTGAATTTCAGCTCCGAGACAATCACTGCATTGCAAGCATGCAAACGTGGAACTAAGTAGACCACTCAATCCTTCGAGCCTGCTCCGCCATTCAATAAGATCATGATTAACCTGATTTTAAAGTCTTTCCTCATGTTGGTTTGCCAATCAATTTTTTTTTGCCAAGTAACACCCAGAACAATTTCTATCTAATCTGACTTGACCTCTCTTGATTATGACTCCACTTCTTTCAAATCTTTTCTTAATCTTCTCCAAGAAGAACAGTCTCAGCTTTTTAAATCTATTTCTATAACTAAAGTGCTTTGGCCCTGCAACCATTCTCTTATGTGCTTCACATCATTCCTCAGATATCAATTTCATCGGTGATGCATCTGAGGAATTTAGAAAGATTCTGGCAAGAGCCTGGAAAACCCCGAACTCTCAATTGCTACATCATCATAAAGCTATAATGTCTGCATACCAAGAAGACTGCTGTATGATGCAGAAACATTAACTATGTTAAGGGGATGCAGATCAAATTCATTTCATACATGTAGCACGAGAAAGAGTATCTCTCATACAACTTAACTTCAGTGAATTTTGGCCCAATCTGCTCAAGGCTTTATTATAAGAAAAAATAAGTCCAGTGAAACCTCTCTAAGTTGTTTCCATAGAAGTATGTCCCTCCCTAAGTAAGGTGGCCAAAATTGTACACAGAACTCAGGTGCCATCCCAGTAATGCCCTTTACTCTGTGAGAAGACTTCTCTATCTTTGTATTTCATTTCCTTTGTCATAAAGGCTAACATTCCATATGCTTTCCTGATTACTTGTCTACTTCCATGCTGACCTTTTGTGATTCATATACATGAGCACCCAGATCCCATTGTCTTTCTCTATTTAAATAATGTGTTGTTTTTCTATTCTTCCTACCAAAATGGACAAGTTCATGGGTTCCCACATTATGCTCCAAACTCTCACTCCCTTAACCTCTCTGTATCCCTTTGCGGACTCTTTCTATCCTCATCCTAACTTGCTTTCCTACATCTTTTTATTTTGCCAATAAATGTGGCTGCAATATGGTCACAGTTTTGATTCCATTATTTGATAAGGAATCATTAATTCAATTGGTAAAGCAGAGCTAGAGGATATGCAGTTTGATCTGAGGTTGACAGTGTTGAGGACATTTCAACCAACTGCTACTTACTTCAAAATTATTTCTTTAAAAATATATGAACTATTTAACTATTAATTCCAAATTATTCAACTGAATTCCATAGATGCTGGTTTGGGACTGGTAACACCAATGTAAGCTGCCTTGAATTGAACTCTCATCAGTTTCACTACATTCTGTTGAGCTCACCACTACATTAATGCTGGTCATATTTGATGTTAACTCAGGACTTAGGATAATTTATTACATAATTAAACTACAAGTTTGAATGAATTTGCAGCTGAAAGCATTTTGCAATAACACAAAGTGTCTACCCTGACTGCTCTTTGGTTAGGTCAGAACTGTAAAAGGTGCTGGTGACTGAAAATTGAAAGTGACTCTAACGTGACAGTTGTCAAAACATTGTGTTTAATTGGTTTAATGATGATTCATGTTCATGTGCACTCCTGGAGTTTCCATGCTAATCAACAAATGATTTTAACTAAATTCAGTGACCTAAATGATTTAATGAATTTTTGCATTTAATCGGATTGAAATTTAATTGATATCAAAATATTTATGTCAGAATGAAATAAAATTTAGTTTGCTTTCAAATAAGATGTTAAATCCAATTTTAATAGATCAATTTTTAATTTTATTTCTATAGAAAGGCACTAACTATTTGGACAATAACATAGTTTAGAATGAAGTCAATCAGATCAAAGTTATTTTTGTATCAGCTCTGTTTTTACACTAAGCAGCCCACAAGCTCAGATGTTATGTTACAATGCAAGTGGACTTCAAGATCATTTTATCGACTTCCTTAAAGAATACCTATTGGACAAACTCTTCCAGTCACTGTACAAAATGGATATTGGTGAGGCAGTTGGGAACATAGGGTGACTTGAACAGTAAGCAGAGTCTCAACTCTGACAACACGATGTCTTGAACAGTGAGATAAGAATTGCACCAGTGAGTGACGAGAAGCATGTTTGCATCCATTTGCAGATGAGTGTCTTATTATTAGGTAATATTGCCTCATTTATATGCAGTTTTCTCTATTCTCCCACCTGCTGGATGGCAGCTGGAGTACAACAGATGACAATTTCCAACACGGATGTCAGAGTGGTTCATCGCTTGCTCCTCTGGTCCTCCATGTTGAACAGCAGTCACCAAGGCGTTAGAGCACATCCATGGGCAGCTACTGCCTGTACTGCACCTCCCTCGCTGCCCCACCCACCGACTTGTCCAATAGATGATGGCATCAGGTACGTACCAGAACCCCATGGCCCATCTTTGATCCACTTACAATATACTTCTGCATTTCAATGCTGGACTTTGGATTCAACTCGAATCTGTCGTTGGAAGGCTGCTGCCACGGAGAAATCATGAAATATTTATGCAACTAGCTACTTCTAAAGATCCAGCGGAGATCTGAGTGAGATATCAAAGCTGTCAGTGATGAAATTTGTGCCAGACAACACTACTTCATCTTGTTTTCCCATGACAAGATCTGTGTTACAGTCCTGACAGTAGGTTTTGCCAACATAACTGTCTTGCCCTACGTGCTGGGTGCTATCGACTGGATAGGTGCCACATTGACAGTGTCATACTGTAACGCAGGTGAATTCATCAGTTCCATTCCATCAACGTATAATCATCTTTGAGTCCTGTGCCAGGTACCCTGGTTGTTGTTGTGAGCCTAAATCCTTGAGCTCTCTCATGTCTCTGCTTCATTTAAAGAACCAGGCACCTCGCCTGGATGGTTATGAGGAGACAGGGAGTACCCACAGCTAATGATCATGGCTGATGACTCCATCATACCCTCTGGGCTGATGTTGAGAGTAGGGACTATGGAGCAGGTGATAAACCTTTTGAAGATAAGGTTCCTATAGACAAGGCCTTGCAGTATTCTCCAGACAAAGTGTACCACATAATCCTCACCTGCTGTGCTCTGCGCAACTGAGGAAAGCAATAACACGTTGTGATGGACTTTGGAGAGCTGGGAAAGTAGCTGCTGTCTTCCATTAAGAAAGATGAAGGCATTGAGTCAGAGGAGCAGCACCTTCTGTACATTAGAGTACTGTGATGTCAGGTGTAACAAGCCAGATAGTTCCAGAGATGAGGCAAAAGTGAGGACTGCAGATGCTGGAAATCAGAATCTAGATTAGAATGGTGCTGGAAAAGCACAGCAGGTCAGGTAGCATCTGAAGAGCAGGAAAATCAACGTTATGGGCAAAAGCCCTCCATCAGGACTGAAGATGAGTTCAGTGCAGACAGCACTCATTGTCTGAAAATGTGTTCGTACTCAAGAAACAAGCAGTCCCTATTCATTCCCAGAGGCAAATTCAGCTTCTATTTTTCACTTCTTTGTTAACTTTTGCTGTTGCTGAATGAGGGTAAATGTTTCAAATAATTTGATAGTTCAAAGTTTGTGAGAAGATTTGTAGCTCGGGTGCTCGTTGCTGTGGTTCTGTTCGCCGAGCTGGAAGTTTTTGTTGCAAACGTTTCGTCCCCTGTCTAGGTGACACTGAGGATGTCAAGTTTTTGTTGCAACATTTCATCCCCTGTCTAGGTGACACTGAGGATGTCACCTAGACAGGGGACGAAATGTTGCAACAAAAATTTCCAGCTCGGCGAACAGAACCGCAGCAATTTGATAGTTTTCTGGTGTGTGATGGTCCCACATTGAACAATGAGCTGATGATGGGCTACACTGATGGCTGGGAAACAGTAGTAGATTAGATTAGATTACATTACAGTGTGGAAACAGGCTCTTCGGCCCAACAAGTCCACACCGACCCGCCGAAGCGCAACCTATCCATACCCCTACCTGTACCCCTTACCTAACATTATGGGCAATTTAGCATGGACAATTCACCTAACCTGCACATCTTTGGACTGTGGGAGGAAACCGGAGCACCCGGAGGAAACCCACGCAGACACGGGGAGAACGTGCAAACTCCACACAGTCAGTCGCCTGAGGCGGGAATTGAATCCAGGTCTCTGGCGCTGTGAGGCAGCAGTGCTAACCACTGTACCACCGTGCCCCCCATGGCACGGCTATTAGACAGCATTCTAAGATGGAGTGAGATCCTGCTTTATGTTAGCAAAAGAAAATTGTACATCCATTGATTGTTTGTTTTTGAAAAACAAACAATCATGAAGACAGCCATAGTCTGCTGCATTGCCATGACAATGCCCTGACCAATAAGAATTCAGTTGCCTAGTCTGAGAATTAAGCTTGACAGTTAGCCATTCTTGCTGCATCTCTATGTTAGCACCATCTTTGTATTCTGTATAAAACAATCACTGGTCGGGGCAAATAATTAGGACAGATGCACCATAGAAAACATACTGTCTGGTGCATAATGGCCTGGTACAGCAACTGCTCTGCCCAGGACTGTAAGAAACTACAGAAGGTTATATAGACAGCCCAGACCATCATGGAAGCCAACCTTCCACCCATGGAACCTGTTTACATGGCCAACATCATCAAAGACCCATTGCACCTCCATAATGATCTCCTACAACCTCTTCAATCAGGCAGAAGATACAAAAGCTTGAACACACACATACACACACACACATTCAGGAACATCTTCTTCCTGGTCATTATTAGACTGATGAATGGATTCTCTAACCTCAAATAATGCTGATCTTGCTAATGTCATTCTTGTCTAGTGCACTCCCTGTGCGATATGACCTATATGTCTCTGTCCAAGTATTTCTTTTCACCCTATGATCTGTATGTCCTTGCTTACTATGATCTGCCTGTACTATTCATAAACAAAGCTGTTCACTGTACTTAGGCACACATGATGATAAATCAAATCAAATCAATTCAAATCAAATCAGGGTTGCATGTTGTGCTAGCATTTGCTCAAGAAGACCTTTTCAGCCTCTTATCTGTACAGGTACCTTCTAAGGGATACAGGCTGTGTGGCCCATTACCCAGATTGGGTTCTGGATCTCTAGGAGTCTCACGGAGTCATTGAGCAGCTATACATAGACGGCCACACCTTTGTTTGTGACACAAGAGCTGGAGAGCAGCTACACAAAATGATTTACAGATAGATGCTGTTTGAAGCCAGGTGTCTGGCTGATAATGTGGAGGCAAGCAGTTCAGTAAGAAGTGCACTGGAACTTGCAAGGTTGATGTGTGATGGTTCGAGTGAAGTGGAGTCAGACAGTGAAGAGGAATCCTGGAGTGACTAATGTGTTATGAATCAAGTGTGGGGAATCTGACTTACTTCCTGGAAAATGGAGGAGGGGGGGGGCTAATCTTCCAGGAGGAGAATACTGAAGCAACAAGTGCCACAAACACTATGGCTCTCAGAGGATCTTGAGTGCTTGGCAATTATTGGTGGCCAATGTTTGTGGGTAAAGTCCGAGCAGCTGATGCCGGTGGATCTGCTCTTGGATGTTGTTTGTTGCTCAGCAACAAGGAGGATATGTGCAGCCAATTCTGAGCTGCAGTCACTAGGGTATCCTCACTGATTTCCATGTCGAGAATTCTTGGCATCTAGTTTGCTCGAGGTGGGTGGTAAGATAGCAAGCAGCATATTTATGAGGCATTTTGTGCAGTTAATAAGGTTGTTATCAAGCAATGATCCCTTTTATTAGATAACTCACCACAGCCATTGAGAATCTCGCTTTGATGCCTGGAAATTAGGAAAAAGTTATGAGTTGCTATTGATGCCAATATAGGCTCTCCGGACTTCTCGCACCTATTTCTCACTATAACCCACATTGGTCAGGCCTCTGTAAGACTTCTAATAATCCCCTATTCTATTACTTTCCCTCAGCAGTATCTCAGAAACAAATATTTAGTAACATATTAACAGGAACATGGACCGAAAAGTTAGAGGAAGCACACTAAATTGAACAAGACATTGTTTGACCATGCTTTAAGTACTATGTGAATGTGTGTACTGCAGATGCTGGAGATCAGAGTCAAGATTAGCATGGTGCTGGAAAAGCACAGCAGGTCAGGCAGCATCCAAGGAGCAGGAAAATCGACATTTCGGGCAAAAGCCCTTCATCAGGAATGAGGCTGGAGAGATAAATGGAAGGGAGCTGGGGCCTGGAACTCTCCATCTCCATCAACAGTGACTGACTCAACACTGACATTTTCTACAAACCCACAGACTCCCACACCTACCTGGATTACACCTCTTCCCACCCTGCCTCCTCCCTTACTCCCAATGCCTCCGCCTCCGCCGCATCTGCTCCCAGGAAGACCAGTTCCACCACAGAACTCACCAGGTGGCCTCCTTCTTTAAAGATTGCAACAACCACCCCCACATGGTTGATGATACCCTCCAGCGCATCTCATCCACGTCTCGCACCTCCGCCCTCAAACCCCACCCCTCCAACCACAACAAGGACAGAACCCGCCCTGGTCCTCACCTTCCACTCAACCAACCTCCACATACATTGCAGCATCCTCCACCATTTTCGCCACTGACAAATGGAACCCACCACCAGCGATATATTTCCCTCTCCACCTCTATCCACCTTCTGTCAAGACTGTTCCCTCTGCGACTACCTGGTCAGGTCCATGCCCCCCCCCCAACAAGCAACCCACCCTTCCTGGCACTTTCCCCTGCCACCACAGGAATTGCAAAACCTGCGCCCACATCTCCTCCCTCACCACCATCCAAGGCCCCAAAGGAGCCTTCCACATCCATCAGAGTTTCACCTGCGCTTCCACACGTATCATTTACTGTATCTGTTGCTCCCGATGTGATCTCCTCTACATTGGGGAGACGGGATGCCTACTCGCAGAGCGCTTCAGAAAAAATCTCCGGGAAACCCACACCAATCAACCCCACCACCACGTGGCTGAACATTTTAATTCCCCCGCCCACTCTGCAGCTTCTGGGCCTCCTCCATCACCACTCCCTTACCACCTGACGTCTGGAGGAAAAGCACCTCATCTTCCGCCTCAGGACCCTTCAACTCCATGGCATCAATGTGGACTTCACCAGTTTCCTCATTTCCCCTCCCCTCTCTTTACCCCAATTCCAACCTTCCAGCTCAGCACTGACCTCATGACCTGTCCCACCTGTCAATCTGCCTTCCCACATATCCGCTCCACCCTCCTCTCCAACCTATCACCTTCACTCCCACCTCCATCCACCTATTGCACTCTCAGCTATCTTCCCCCAGCCCCACCCCCCTCCCATTTATCTCTCCACCCATGAGGCTCCCAGCCTCATTCCTGATGAAGCGAAACATATTCTGATTGGGTGAGCTTGCCTGTTCTTTCTCTATTCAGCATCGAACCGTCTCTTATCAGGAGGAAAGAAAAAGCAATGAATCATGTTTTATTTGAAATATTTCACAAACAAGAAGACTATTAATAAAATACCCCTGTTTGCCCTCTGCTATGTTCCACATCAATTGCATTACTGTTTGTGAGCATATGGTGCAAAAAAGAAGTGGTTGAAAGAAATCTGCCAATTAAGGGTACGTTTTTTAAGCACTTCAACTGCTGGGTAATCCATTACAAGACTTTTAAAAACTTAAGGACTATGCGCAGCTAATGAATGCCGCAGAAACCTAACCCTGGAGAACTCTCATTCACTTCACGTAATTGAACTGTTTTCACAACGAGGTGGTAACACAAGGGAAATACTGTGTCATTGCTCTTCCTGTTGTTTTGGACTCAAATTTACTCATTGGTGGAGACTACAAGATTAATAGGAAGTTGATAGCTATATTTTCTTTGATATGTACTGCCCATGTGTTATCTGGAAGTTAAATAATAAATTGTCGTTCATTTATCATAGACCTTGAACCTTAATTCAAGCTCTCAGTCCTATTTTTAACTGCATTGTTCCATTTGCTTTGTTTTATGTTAGTGTCTATTTTTCCCATGTATGTACTGATGAAACTACTCGGGATGTTTTACAATGTTATGAGTGCCATGTAAGTGAAAGCTCTTGTTATTGTCTAACTTGAAGATTTGGGACCAATCTACTGGAAATTCCACTTCAACAGCAGATGTACAGTGGAATATGGAGCCTGTCATTGGCAACACTTCAAACTGAATGTCCAATGTCGACACATTATCAGGGAAGGTGAGGGAAATCCAGAGCTTCCCACCCCAATGACATGGTATTAGTCCAGTGATTCACACTCGCTTTAATAAGATACATGCAGATGTTTTAGAAATCACTATTTTGATTTCTTCAGCATTACTTCCTTCACATCACTGGTCTTTATTGCGTTCAATAGTTAACACACATTTGAAACTGTCTTCCATGACAACAGAAAACAGTTGTAATTGTTCTTGGCAATCCTCCATCTACAAAGATGATGGACATGCAGTGAACAATTATTTAGGTGGGTTCTCATCTGGTGCACCTTTGCTGATGGCTGTGAAGGCCAATCCATTGAGAGGCAGATTTTCCCACAAGCACAGTAGTAATTAGTTGTGATTAATTGTCTGGTATGAACATTTGCCTGTCATATATATAGGCAGCATAAATGGTAGGAGCTTCAGAAGTAGCTAATGCAGAAAGGCATAGATGATAGTAATCCTACTGAGATGGAAAAATAGAATCAAATGTTTTTGTGCTTTGACCAAATTGATAACTCTGACATGGAGAGAGATTTTCACATCAAGGTCTAAAGCAGTGGGACCTTGACACATAATGTAACATACCGTTAACAGAGAACATTATCTTTCAGTTCAAAACAAGGTTTTTCAAGCAAATCTATTGCTTGGCTAAGTACATTTGTTTTGTTTTGTTGGATCCACTCAAAAGACATTTCTTTTGCATTTATATGAAAAGAGTGGTGTGAATGCACCAAGTGTAGAACCAATTTTAAAGGGATAACTTCCCTCAGCATGCATTGATACTTTTTAGACAGTAGTTTCAGTTTAATCATCTCCTTGGACAATGTGCAATAGTTTGTTTCTGTACATTTTCATCATTTGTTTTAAACCTTCTTCCTTGTATAGGCTGTTACTGTCTTAGTCACATAAATATTTATTTTCCTCATGCATTTTCATTACCTTGTGCTGAATATTCTTTCAAAGCATTTGCCAATTTCCAATCTTTAAATAGGTATTTAATCCATGAAGATTCACACTGCTCAGCTCAGTCCAGTTTCTGGTCAATGGTAACTCCCAGGATGTTGATATTAGGAGATTCAGTGATGGCAATACTATTGAATGTCAAGCAGAAATGTTGTATTCTCTCCAGTTGAAGAAGATGATTGCCTGTTGCTGATACAAATTACCACTTCTTAGTCCAGGCATGAATGCTGCCCTTTTTGTGTATATACATGGACTGTTTCAGAATTATAGATGTTTAACCATCATTAGACTCTCTTCCTCTTGGACTTCTTACTTCAACATCAATGCATGCACAGTGGAAATTCTTGTATATCTGAAAGAATAAAGGTAGATATTTGGATTAGTGAAGTGGAGATTGAAAGTAAGAGGTGCAAGCTTTGATCATCTGCTGATAGGGATATCAATCTCTAAGCAGTAGTATATTTGTAGGTGAGGTGAATCCTATGAATATTAAGCATAAATTGTAGTTCATTGTGAACGGACGTGAGTCAAGGCTATGTGATCATTTGTCAGTGATTCCTTCAGAAGGATATAACATTTGAAGGCACTTTCGCTGACTTTTATCATTCACCTGGAGGCCTTTGAATCTCTTGTGACACCGCATTCAGATTACTGGGACTACAGTACTGACATTGACTGTGACAGCTATCTGCTCCTACCACACTCAGAGGACTGAAATTGACCAGCGTTATGGTGATGGACTGGCAGATGGATGGCCTGGTATTATGGAAGGTGAAGGCAGGTGGAGGCAAGTCTGAGTGATGTCAGCCTCTAATGAAATTAGTGCCTCTGGTGAAATATGCAGTCACTCAGCAATGTGTTTAGCACTGTGCTGATGCTGTTATCATTAAATTAGCTGGCAGCATGAAGTTTGTATGCTGGCCGTATTGCAACAAATGGGAATGGGTTAATTGCACATCACAATCCTTAGGTCTTTCAATCTTTCAGGCCATATCCATTTTTTTTCCCCTTTGACTGATAAATGGCGCACTTTAGAATACTATTTGTTGCCTGACCAAATAATCTTGGTTTTAAATTAACTTGTAATGCTTTGCAATGGAAAGTAAAAGGAAGTTGATATAATAGAAATTCTGGTGCCATCTAAGCCATACATTTGTAAGTGGCATAGAGAGCTATGAGAATCAACAGTTAATTTAATCATTGTGAAAGTACATAGATAAGTGGTCGTGCATATAGACATTAGAAAATATCGAACAAACATTTTACCTTGAATAGTCAGTCCTTGGAGAGTGATAATGCATAAGTAAATGTGGATTTCTGTCATGTTCAGTGCTATTATTTTAAGTAATTACTGAGAATGACAGAATTCTTATATGATTGGTGTTTATTGGATACTATCAAGCAAGCTTTAGGTTCTCTTTTAGCTATTAATAACAATATGAATCGTTCACAGTGTTCTGATTTCTGTGAACATGTTCCCTTGGTGCTAACCAAATTATGCGATTTTCAGGAATTATAGTGATTACTTATCCAAGGAACATCCCCAAACGTTAGTGATCTAAATGGATAAAAGTAACTATAACATTCTTGGAGTGCCTCCCATAGACCTGGTTTCCTTGGCATCTCCTCCAAAATTATGGATTTTGGAGAGGTACCAAAATGAATTTTTGTTTAGACACTGCTTTTAAAGGATAAGCAACAGTCTTCCAGTTTGTTTTCATTTAATCTTCCCTCCTCAGTGTTCACACCCAGGATTGACTAACAGCACACAGATTCTGGATTAGTGGTGCTGGAAGAGCACAGCACTTCAGGCAGCATCCGAGGAGCAGTAATATCGACGTTTTGGGCAAAAGCCCTTCATCAGGAAGGGCTTTTACTGCTCCTCGGATGCTGCCTGAACTGATGCGCTCTTCCAGCACCACTTATCCAGAATCTGGTTTCCAGCATCTGCAGTCATTGTTTTTACCTAACAGCACACAGAACAGAGAACAGTCAACAGGCACACAGAATCAAATGTTGAAACATAGTATGTGACAGTGAGGTACAGTAGGGTGTTGGCAGCAAGCATATGAAAATTAATACAGATCTCCAATTATATCAGAAATAGGAGCAGCGGGTGAGGATTAATCCTTAGGATCACCAGAGTAACAGTGCAGAAACAGCAAGTAAAGCTTATGTAACTGATTCACTGTGGAAGATTAAATAGAAAAGAATAGAACCATTTGCTGGGTGATAATCGAGAGGCATTAGGATTATAATGTGAAAGATGTGCATGAGAGGGGGGGTACCAAATCAAGGATTGCAGTCAATATGTTTAGAAGGACAAGGAAAGAAGGTTTACCTTTGCAGCAAGAACACCCCTGAGGAGATTCAAACCAGTGAAATATTTGGCCTGAGAGTCCATTGATCAACAAAGTTAATGAAAGTATAGACACAAGGAATTATAGGTGTCTTTTGAGAATGATATAGCAACAGAAATGTCTTTGTTATTGATTGATGATTTCAGATTTGATATCCTCACTGAAAAAGTAATATAAATGTCAATGCCGAACTGTGTTCTCTTATGACATCTCATTTAGCATATGTCAGCCAATATTTACCATGCTTCGCATTGCTTTTACTTGCATTTCTCCTTTGTAACTCCCATTTCCCCTATTTCACAGCAAGATCCATATTTTATCATTGTACTTGGACTGCTTCAGAATCTGAATTACATTGGAGCCAGTTTAGAGATATTTCACTAGGGTTGGTCCATGAGTATGGAGAGGTTTTTGTGAGGGAGATCGGGTAGATTGGCCTTGATCTCTTTGGTGTTTAGAAAAATGAAGTGACCTTTTTGGAACTTGTAAGATTCTTAGGGAGCTTGACAAGGTAAATGCAAAGAGATTATTTCACCATGTGGGAGACTCTATTATCAGAGGGCATCATCCTAGAGTAAGGAGTTATCCAGTTCATTCACAGAATCCCTACAGTGTAGAAACAGGTCATTAGGACCAACAAGTCCACACCAACCCCCCGAAGAGTAACCCACGCAGACCCATACTCAAACCCATACTTGAACCCAGGTCCCTGGTGCTGTGAGGCAGCAGTCCTAACCACTGAGCCACTGTGCCGCCCAAAGATGAAATGTTCCCTGACTGGGAACTGAACCCAGGCCGCGGCTGTGAGAGCGGCGAATCCTAACCACGAACCACGAGTTAGGACAGAGGGGAGTGAATCTGAACAATTCTTTACTGCAAAGGATTGATTTGAATTGAATTGAATTGAATTTATTGTCACATGTACTGAGGCACAGTGAAAAGCTTTGTCTTGCAAGCAATACAGACAGATCACATAGTTAAGTAGCATAGATAAGTAAATAATAGGTAAACAGCGGCAAGAACAAAAACACAGGTACAGGCGAATGTGAAGTGTTTGTGAGTCCATTCAGTATTCTAACAACAGTAGGGTCAAAGCTATTTCAAAACCGGCTGGTGCATGTGTTCAAGCTTCTGTACCTTCTTCCTGATGGTAGAGGTTGTAGAAAAACATTTCCAGGATGGAATGGATCTTTGAGAATGGCGGCCTTTCTTTGACAGCGGACCTGGTAGATATATTCTGTAGATGGGATGTTGGCCTTTTGATTGTTCGGGCCAAGTTCACCACTCTCTGTAACCATCTCTGATCTTGAATTGTACAGTTGCCAGGAGAAAGTGAGGACTGCAGATGCTGGAGATCAGAGCTGAAAATGTGTTGCTGGAAAAGCGCAGCAGGTCAGGCAGCATCCAAGGAGCAGAAGAATCAACGTTTCGGGCATGAGCCATACCAGGTAGTGATACTTCCAGACAGAATGCTCTCGATGGTGCACCTATAAAAGTTGCCAAGGGTATTCGCCATCATGCCACATTACCTCAGCTGACTGAGGAAGAAGAGATTTTGTTGGGCCTTTGTAACCAATGTGTCCACATGAAGAGTCTAAGAAAGCTTATTGTGGATGACCACTCCCAGGAGCTTGACACTCCCCACTCGTTCCACCTCTGTGCTGTTAATGTGTAGAGGGTCATGAGTAACATCCCGCCAAAAGTCAACAATGAGTTCCTTGGTTTTGCTGGCATTGAGAGCTAGTTTGTTCTCAGTGCACTATTTTTCCAGGTCTTCCACCTCCTATCTTTAGTCTGTTTCATCGCCATCTGAGATTCGACCGACTATGGTGGTGTCATCAGCGAACTTGTAAATGGCATTAGTTTGGTATTTGGCGATGCAGTCATGGGTATATAGTGAGTACAGTAGGGGGCTGAGTACACGTCCCTGGGGGGCTCCATTGTTGAGTGTTAGTGAGGATGAAATATTGTCCCCAATCTTTACTGGTTGTGGCCTGTGAGTCAGGAAACTGAGGATTCAGCTGCAGAGAGTGGGGCTTAGTCCAAGATCACGAAGTTTAGTAATCAGTTGAGGCTGTGATTGTTGAGGCAGTGATGTTGAGAATATTGAAGGCTGAGATCGTCAGATCTTTTGATTCAACGGATCAAGGATTATGGGGAAAAGTCAGGAAGGTGGAGCTGTAGATTATCAAATCAATCATAATCTCACTGAATGTTGGAGCAGACTTGATGGGCCGATTTGCCTCCTCCTGCTCCTCCTTTTTATAGTTTTATTATGTGAATAAAAACATACTTGTCTTTCATGAGACAATTTGTCTCTTTTCTGCTTATAGCTTTCCGTTGGCAGGATACTTTTTGTGATTAAATGTAAAACCGTAGATGTTGGAAATCTGAATTAAACTGCAGGATATGTTCAGCAGAGCAGGTAGGTTCTATGGTAAGACAAAAGTGAGTTTGTGCCATTTGCAGATTTGGAGCAGGGGACAGGAGTTATTGATGCACCACCTGAGTTATTGTTAAAAATTGTACTAAGTCTGTTCAGTTGTTTTTTCTCCGGGTTAGTGTCCAGGACTTGGGAAGGTGTTAGGCCCTGGATTTAACAGGTCACGGTCAAAGGAAATGTAAGGGGTTTTGGATGGTTGGGACATATGGAGAGGGGGAGGTTTGGGTGACACCACTAAGTGGGCATTAATCACAGAGTAATTGATGCCCAATGCCATCCCTCATGCTGTCAATTATGATAAGGAAAGGGTAGTGGCTAGTTGGTGGTCAAGCTACATACTAAATTTAATAGGATCCTGCAGCACTGTCAGGAGTGATTAGTCCAACCTATTAATTCTGTTTCTCTGCAAATACAGTCTCACTTGTTGATGCAGGTCAGGCATTTTCTGTTTTAGTTGTTTTGTATTTTACATGTTACTTGAAGCAGGTATAATCTAAGCATAGACAAGAAGTGCATTTGGGACAAAGAACAATGTGTTTTATTTATGTTTATGTTTACAGGCTGAGAGAGAGCACAGCAATGAGAAATGATAGACCTGTAGGGGAGCAAAGCAAATAGCAGACCATGAGTGCAAATGTTGAGGTGTAGAGAGAAGTAACGTAAAGGGCCAGGCTGAGGTAGGAAAGTGTGTAAAGGTGCAGGCCAGGTGAGGAGAGTCTAGTCTGAGAGAAGAACAGTGCAAATGGACACATTGTGGTGTGAGAAGCAATCAGTGAAGAGAGGTGTTGTGCTAAGAGCCAGCCCGAGAGTGGGGCAGTGTAACAATTTAAACCGAAGAGGAGCTGTGCAAGTGTCTCAGCTGAGAGTGAAGCAGTGTTAAGGACTGGGACGGAAGAGGAAAGACATAGAAGAGAAGATAAAATCACATCAGGAGATATGTGCTGGCATGTTCACAAGTAAGCATTTAATCTAATATATCAATGCCATCCTGGCGAGGAAGGGTGAATCACACATTTCCATGTTCTGGACCTTCTCTGTTGATCGCAACATGGATTTATTGTTCGTTTTAGCACAAGGCTGTGTCTATTGTAGAAGATTATGGCTCTGAAAGAGTTAATGTTGAAGCTATATTAAGTTCTACCCAATCTATTGATGTCACTCAATCTCTGGGTGAATTCGGAGTCCAGCATGAGATCCTGATCCGGGTGTTTCATTTCTCGTTCCTAATAATTATACTTAAATAGTTAATATAACTTGGACCTTTTGCTATCATGTAATAAACCATACCTTGTTGTGCTTCTTTACATTCAGACTCAATAGTTGTTTATCTTCTACTACTTTAAAAGGATAAGTTCTTACACTCATTGGAAAAATGGGGATTGTTACTGGGGTGAATCATCACCCCCACCCCCCCCTTTTAATTTACATCAGTAAATTTACTTTGTAAATTTCATTTTGGCTGCTGTGCTGTTTGGGGTTGCCAGAGCTATTTTGTCTGTAAAATTAATTGTTTTATTTCAAAATAGTAGAAAGAATGATTGGTACTGTAATGACTGTAATAATGTCAGCCAGCTGAACCTCATAGAATATGAGTTCCCTGATTGGGGCTGTTAATCTGGGACAATCAGGGAGCCCTGGCTGGCAAAGATATTGACACTTTGCAATCTGACTCAGAATGGTGCATTACTAAAGTCAATGACTGTTCATGTGTAAATAAAGGGCGACTTGGCAATAGGATTCCGGCCTTTGTGGAGTTATTACAGGTACCAGTACTTTACCCCGAATGCAAGCCACCAATAGTTGGCACCACGATATGTAGCATGGTGATCAGCAGTAGGATCCTTACTTAAATGCCTCAAGGTAACAATGGTGAAAAAATCCATTCCAACCAAGAAATAAAATTGAGGAAAGGTGAGTTTACCACTTTAAGAACAGTATTTCTTAAGAACAGGGTTCGATTGTTTAATATGCAAACCTCAGAATTTCTTTCAAGTCACTGCCCTGAGACAACTTAAGGTGTTATCAATACAAAGGAGAGGACACCTCCAGTCAAGCAATGTATGTTAGGCATGATGTCAATTTTGGAGTCTGTCCGTGTCTATTATTTACAAAGTAGGAGTTTATAAACTGCCACATTTACTGACTGTCTACAAATAGTGTGCTTTTTGAACAAAATAGGATGTATCTGCAAATGCAAATCTGCAAATACAAATTAACCTCACAGATTTATGTGTGTGAGTGTGTGAGTGAGAGGGAGAGTGAGAGCGTGTGTGAGTGTAAGGGAGAAGATGTATCTGAGAGAGTGTGCATGTGAGTGTGTGTCTGCATGTATGAGTGTGTGTGTATGTGAGAGTGTGTGTGTGTGCGTCTGTGTGTCTGTGCATGTGACAGTGAGTGAATGTATAGTGTGGTGGGGTCACCTGTAGTGTGTCATAAACCCAAGATCCCAGTTGAGGCCATCCTCATGGGTACTGAACCTGGCAATCAGCCTTTGCTTGGCGACTCTGCATTGTTTTCCACCTTGGAGGCTGTTTACCGAAGATTAAGGCCGAATGTCCTTGACTGCTAAAGTGTACACATACACTCTCTCTGGCGTGTGTGTGCCACCTCCCCCACCCTCCCCGGCCCACACACACACACACACACACACACACACACATCCACACACACACACACACAAATCTGTGGAGTGGATTTGCATTTGCAGATACATTCTATTTTGTTCAGAAAGCACACTATTTGTAGACAGTCAATCAATGTGGCATTTTTAGATTAGATTAGATTAGATTAGATTACTTACAGTGTGGAAACAGGCCCTTCGGCCCAACAAGTCCACACCGACCCGCCGAAGCGCAACCCACCCATTCCCCTACATTTACCCCTTTTACCTAATACTACGGGCAATTTAGCATGGCCAATTCATCTGACCTGCACATCTTTGGACTGTGGGAGGAAACCGGAGCAAACCCACGCAGACACGGGGAGAATATGCAAACTCCACACAGTCAGACGCCTGAGTCGGGAATTGAACCCAGGTCTCTGGTGCTGTGAGGAGACCTGGGTTTATAAACTCCTACTTTGTAAATAATAGACTCCAAACATGACCTCATGCTTAATGTACATTGTCTGACCAGAAATGTCACCTCCTTTACATTGATAACCCCTTAAATTATCTCAGGGCAGTGACTTGAAAAAGATTCTGTGATTTGCATATTAATCAATCAAAACCTGCAGCTCCATCCTGACTGATTAAAGATTTAAGGGCTATCTTAGGTGTGCTCAATTCATTCGCATAAGTTGCATGGCCTTTTTATCTTTTCCTTTTAAAGAGCTTCCTCTAAGAGCTTCCTCTCTCTCACTCGTATCTGGTGAAGGAGTAATGCTCTGAAAGCCACTGTTTTCAAATGAACCCATTGGTCTACAACCTGGTGTTGTGTGATGTTTGACCTTGTTCAACCCAGTCCAACACTGGCACCTACACCCAGAAAAGTGACAGAGTCCTTACAAAAGAAGGGATCTATGGGATCACTTTGGCGATCCTTGAGTATAGCTAGAAATCCTGATGTGTGAAGGGAAAATAGATGTTATAATAACGGCAAAAGAAAATCAGAAACAAGAGGATAGATGTGAAAAGCTGTACTCACACATCAAAATGCACATTGTCACTGTTGTGATCAGCAGGCTCCATTAGAGCAAAGGCCAGAACATTCACTGATACTGAACTTGTAATATTGAAACATATACTTCAGGTGAAAAAGAGATAATTTACCAAATGTTGATAACACAATCTTACCAGAAGAAGATAGAGGAATTTAAAGATTGTGATAAGATTAAGACTTTCATAATTTCTTCCACAATTTCAGTGGGAAGACTCATAATGGTTGCAGGCACAGAAATTTATTTTAGAGGTTGTGCTTTGGGCATGTATTGCAACATTGCTAAAAGCATCAAAGCTAAAAAATTGAACAGACTTTAAGAGAAGTAAAAAAAATTAATGTATTGCAGATTACAAGCTTTAAAGCCATCGGCATTTATGTATTGCAGAATCATTAAATATTTGAGACAAAAAGAACAAACAGCATTGAGAACCTATAGATTTAAAACAACTCTAATAAGAATAAATAACCACATTAATAAGAATTGGTAATTGTAATTATGATTTAATGCCAGAAAGAACATCTTACAGAGAACAATTCCAGATGCAGAATTACTTCAAAATAATTATGAAATGTTAGAGTGTGCAAGTACATTGCTATTATACAGCCAATGACTTTACAAAATGTAGAAGAAACCAAAGATACTTTTGAAGAACATTCAGGATGATTTGATCACTACTTCAATCTGAGAATAAACAAAATGCTTCAAAGAACAAGAGTTAACAGAAAGGTTAAGCTTCTGGGAATCCAAACATAATTTCAGTCAATGACTTCTGCAGATTAGTAGAGGACTCGGACTATGGAATTTTGAAAGTAGAATTCCAAAACACAGAATTGTTACTGGAATTCAAAGTTTGGGTGAAGATTTGTAGCTTGGGTGCTCGTTGCTGTGGTTCTGTTCGCCGAGCTGGAAGTTTTTGTTGCAAACGTTTTGTCCCCTGTCTAGGTGACATCCTCAGTGCTTGGGAGCCTCCTGTGAAGCGCTTCTGTGGTGTTACTGGAATTGTTTATGAATTTTAGTCAAATTTATCACAGTCTATTGAAGATTGGACTTTTGAGAAAGCTAGTCAAATATTGATGGAAGCAGAAATCAGGAAGTTTCAAAGTCAAATCCTGAGAGTAGAAGAACAATCTTATCAAAGGAGAGTAACAAAATCCGTCCATTTTATCAGTTATAATTATTCCACAGACACAAGTGAGAGGTCCCCACAGAAATTGCAAATAGCAACTTACCATTGGCACTCCGAGGGAAAAAAAGGCTCCTAGTCATAAACAGCACCCAGCAATGACAAAACAAAACCTGTAAACTATTGGTTGCTTCCAGAAGACGTGCAAGAGTAGGACAGGTTCACAATATAAAAAAGCCAAATATGATCTCTTACCATGAATTTTTCAATGTTAATGAGCATCCTATTAATTTTAAATTTGATACATATATGAATATCACTGTCCTATCAGACTATGATGGATAAAGAAGCAGAAGTTACAGCCACAGAGAGGAGATGTCATGCAGCAAGTTGAATAATGTGAAAGAGTAAAGGCACACTACACTAATACTGCAATACAAAGATTGTAAGATTGAAAATGTTTCCATAAGGCACAATCAGCACATTTCACATTTGAGCTTGCACAATTGTCTTGACCTCAATATCCTTAAGATAGCAGAAAAAGTTCCAGGGAAAACCTGGTCCAAAAACAATTATTGATGCCCACCTGATCAAGCTGTAGCCAGTAACACATCTGATTGGCTGTCCTAGATTCATGGCAGAAACTGAAAAAAAAAATCTATTGGTATTATTTATGTTGACATTCTGTTTATTGCAGTCGACTGGAAGGAATATACAGATTCTGTAGATTTGATGAAATGTTGTCAATATATATCATCCTAGAAGAAAGATCAGAAAACAAAAATCAGGAAAGTTTGCCAGAAGAAGCAAGGATGAACAGAGCAATCCGCTTGAGCTCATTGATGAATCTTGAATTGAAGTTATTCAGACATCATGATAGTATATTAAATAAATTGATATAGCAGAGTCAACTTTATTGCTTGATGATGAGCATTCACAAATTCAAGAGCAACATTTCAATCTTTGCCTTCCAGAATGAAATGATTAGTGCTAGTGATAAACATTATGCTAAATAAACAGCAGTCCTCAGCTAACGTGACTGAGGATGTGAAAATGAGACAACAGGGGTGAATGAAGGTGTTCAACCTAACCAATTAGTTAAAGAGTTGACATATTTCAACACCAAAATATCAGCTGATTAAGACTAAAGATTTGCCTAAAAATAATCGGGATGAGCTGCATGCAGCTCCATGGAAGCCACACTAATGTTCACAGATTCCGAACATGATCAAAAAGAAGATATTGCCTGGCCTGAAAATCCAGGATACTGTAGGAAATAAGGTACTTGTTCCAAAATGAGTTGAAAGGTCTTCCAGATGTTATGGGCTAACTACCTTAGTTAACAGAAAAGAGTTCAGCTGTGAAGGAAATTCAGGAATTTAAGGGTCCTGCAGATGAGATACTGAGCCAATTACCAGTTTTAGCAAGTATAACATCCCCAGTGAAGGTCGCCCAAGGGATAAAAGATCTTTCAACAGAGAAATGTTTCACAAACTAATCACAATTGATATCAGAATCAAGGTCACTAATTCTCAAGCTAAAGAACATAGAACATAGAACATATAACAGTACAGCACAGTAATGGCCCTTCAGCCCTTGATGTTGTGCCGACCTTTTATCCTGCTCTAAGGTCAGACTAACCTACATACCCTACATTGTACAGTCTTCCATGTGCCTATCCATGAGTTGCTTAAATGTCCCTAATGTCTCTGACTCTACTACCACTGCTGACAGTGCACTCCCCATACCCACCACTCCCTGTGTAAAGAACCTATCTCAGATATCTCCTCTAAACCTTCCTGCAATTACTTTAAAATTTTACCCCCCATGTGATGGACCATGGGAAAAGGTCTCTGGCTATCTATCTATGCCTCTGAACATCTTGTACACCTCTATCAAGTTACCTCTCATCCTTCTTTGTTTGAATGAAAAAAAAGCCCAGCTTTCTTCATAAGAGATGCCCTCCAGTACAGGCAGCATCCTGATAAATTTCCTCTGCACCCTCTCTTAAGCTTCCACATCTTTCCTATAATGAGGCGGCCAGAACTCAACACAATATTCCAAGTGTGGTCTCACTAGGGCTCTATAGAGCTGCAGCATAAGCTTGCGGTTTTTAAACCTAATTCCCCCTGTTAATGAAAGCCAATAGGCCTTCTTAACAATCCGATCAACCTGGGTGGCAACTTTGAGGGGTCTATGGTCATGGACCCCAAGATTCCTCTGTTCCTCCACACTGCCAAGAATCCTGACTTTAACCCTGTAATCTGCATTCAAATTATATCTTCCAAAGGGAATCACTTCACACTTTTTGTTGAACTCCATCTGCCACTTATCAACCCAGTTCTTCATCCTGTCAACGTCCCGTTGTGACCTACAACAGCCCTCAAGAAAGGAAAGAGAAATAATCGTGGGAATTACAGACCAGTCAGTCTTACATCAATGGTGGGGAAAGTATTGGAGAGGATTCTAAGATTTATGATTTTTTGAAAAACCATAGTTTGATTGGAAATAGTCAGCATGGCTTTGTGAGGAGCAGGTCATGCCTCACAAATCGTATTAATTTCTTTGAGGATGTGACAAAACACATTAATAAAGGTAGAGCAGTGGATGTTATGTACATAGATTTTAGCAAGGCATCTGGTAAGGTTCTCCATGGTAGGCTCATTCAGAAAGTAAAGAGAAATGGGATACAGGGAAATCTGGCTGTCTGGATACAGAATTGGCTGGCCCATAGAAGACAGAGCATAGTAGTAGATAGGAAGGATTCAACCTGGAGCTTTGTGAGCAGTGGTGTTCTGCTCAATGAGCTCCAGGCTGAATAGTTTTCATCTATCATCATCCTCTGTTATGGTTATAAATGACTTGGATGAGGAAGTGGAAGGGTGGCTTAGTAAGTTGCCAATGACACAAAAGTTGTTGGAAATGCCTTGCTAAAATCTATGTACATCACATCCACTCCTCTACCTTTATTAATGTGTTTTTTCACATTTTCAAAGAAATTAATACGATTTGTGAGGCATGACCTGCTCCTCACAAAGCCATGCTGACTATTTCCAATCAAACTATGGTTTTTCAAAAAAATCATAAATCCTGTTTCTTAGAATCCTCCCCAATACTTTCCCCACCATTGATGTAAGACTGACTGGTCTGTAATTCCCACGATTATTTCTCTTCCCTTTCTTGAAAAAGGGAATAACATTTGCCACTCTTCAATCATTTGGCATCACCCTCACTCTGGCCATCCTCTTGTTCCTCACATAGTGAAGAATGCCTTGGGGTTTTCCTTAATCCTACCCACCAAAACTTTCTCTTACACCCTTCTAGTTCTCCGAAGTCCATTCTTTAGTTCCTTCCTGGCTACCTTGTAACCCTTGAAGCCCTGTCTGCTCAACTTTTTTCCTCCTTCCTCTTGACTCGATGTTCCACATCCCTTGTCACCCAAGGTTTTTTCAACCTACCATCCCCTCCTTGCCTCAGTGGGACAAATCTGTCCAGCATTATCAGCAAGTGCTCCCGAAACAACCTTCACATTTCTATCATGCATTTCATTGAGAACATCTGTTCCCAATTTAGACGCCCCGGTTTCTGCCTAGTTGCATTGTAATTCTCCCTCTCCGAATTAAATACTTTCCCATACTGTCTGCTCCCATCTTTCCAATCTTTCAAGTCTGAAGAGAAAATTTTCTAGAAGAAAACTTAAATTTCCTTACTTTCTGAACTTGTGAAGTCAGATACTTGGGGTGAGATGGGATAGTGGTAAATGTAAATTTAGTTATATCTCTGCATCTATAAATGCTCACTATGCAGGGAAAGAACTTAGGGGACATGTTGGATTGGTAATGGTTCTGAAACAGCTAATGTTGAATCTGTATTAAGGACTTCATCCAATATGATGATATTACAACACCTTTGTGCAGAGAAGAAAGAGTTTTGCATGAAGTCCTGATGGGGTCAGATGTGTCATCTCAGGCTGCTGATAGTCTTTTAATTGTGCGTAACTAGTCAATGTAACTATTACTATCATGAACAAATTGATTATTGTTAGCAATGCTATCTGCTCTCCACCTAGACTAGATGCATATTTGCACCTTAAACCACGAGAAAGTGAGGACTGCAGATGCTGGAGATCAGAGTCAAAAAGTGTCAGGAAGACCTGATGAAGAGCTTATACTCGAAATGTTGACTCTCCTACTCCTCAGATGCTGCCTGACTGGCTGTGCTTTTCTAGTTGACTCTGTACTTTAAACCGTCCCAGGACATATTTGCTGGCAATGTTTAAACGATGATCTGACTGACATACATACCTCAACAGGCACAATTCTGGTGTAGTTGCCCAGGATTGTAAAAGCTGACACAGCTGCACTGTCCCAACTGTTGCGACCACTGCTTTGCAACAGTCTCCCAAAAGTACTGTCCCGTTGATTTATCAAGAGAAAACACATTTTATAAACTGGAAACTTTCAATGTTCTCATTCCTGAAGTACTTGTATTGTTAATGTGAATAAGGTTCTGAAGATTTATTGGAACAGGTGAGGAAAATAAGGTGGTTCCGCTCTAGTCTTTCAAAGCTTCAATTCATTACAGTAACTGAAAGGTAATCATCATTTATTGTCTATTTAACATAGGAAAAGAAAGTGAAATATCAAAGTTGTTCTTTCTTTTGGATACGTATTTACAAGAGGAAATATGAAGTTAAGGTGTTTGAAGAATTGCAGTGTTATTTCTTGCATCACAACAGTTTCTAATTGCCTTACCCTTCTTTGTCCTGTCATTTTCTTTCTTAAGGTCATTTTATTCCTGCTAGGTTGAGGTCCATGGGCACTGAGTACCTTCCAGATCTTTTCTGAAAATGCCGACAATGTAAAGCATTTTAATAAGATAAATCGGTCTTCCTTTCTGCCCCATTCTATATCATCTTGCATTAAGAGACAGCTGGTTCCCCTTGATCTGAACCCAATCTCTGTGACAGGCTAACCACAACAACTTGATTTGTTAACATACTTCAAACATGAAAAGGGAAATAACTGCAAAGACATGCATCAATAATTTGCTCACTGATGCTCAGTTTAGATTCTGCCAGAATCACTCAGATCCAGAACACATCAATGTCCTATTTCAAGCATGGACAATGGAGCTGTGTTCCAGAGGTGAGTTGAAAGTGAATCCACTTGATGACAAGACAAAATTGGAATGAAGAGCCCTTGTAAAATTGAAGTCAATGAAAATTGATGGGAAAGCTCCAATGGTTGGAACCATGCCTGCAAAAAGGGAGATTATCGATTTTACTTGCATATTTATCTTCTGTTTTTCATGCACTAGGACAGAGATCTCTTTACATCTCTGTTCCCTGTAGCCTCTCACTATTTAGACAATATGCTTCATTTTTATTTGTTCTGCCAAAGTGGACAATTTCACACTTTCCCTCCATTTGTGAGATCTTTGCCTACTCATTTAATGTATCTGTGTTCCTTTCTAGGCTCCGTATGACCTCTTCACAACTCACTTTCATACATACCCTCATCGCAACAGCAAATTTTGTGACTGTACCTTTGGTCCTTTCATCCATATCATTCTTATATATTATAAAGAGCTGAGGCTTCGGCATTGATTCCTGTGGCACAACATTCATTGCATTCTGCCAGCCTGAAAATGGCCTCAGTTCTTAGTCTCTATTGCTTGTTAGCCAGTTAATCTTCTATCTATGCCAATATTTCACCTCACACACCATGAACTTTTATTTTCTGCAGTAACCTTTGATGTGATATCTTATCAATGCTTTCTGGAATTTTAAATATGATCTATCAGCTGCATCTCCTTTATTTACAGCACAAGTTACTTATTCTAAAAACTGCAATAAATTAGCTAAACACCATTTCCTTTTGACAAAACCACATCATCTCTACCTGATTCCCTTGAATTTATCCAAATGCTCTGCTGTAACAATTTTAATTACACTTTCTAACATTTTCCCTATGACAGATATTAATCTAACTGGCCTGTAGTTTCCTACTTTTTGTCTCGCTCCCTTTTTGATTAAAGAAGTTCCATTTGCTGTTTTCCATTCGAAGGGAACTTTCCCTAAATATAATAAGTTTTGGAAAATTAAAACCAATTCATAAACTACTTCATGAGCTATTTCACTTTGTTAAAGACCTTAAGATGAAATCTATCAGGATCTGGGGATTTGTTAACCTACACTTGCAACAATTTACTCAGCACTACTTCCCTGGCAATTGTGTTCAGTTACTCGTTAGCTTTCAATTCCTGATTTACAGCTATTTCCTAAATGTTATTCATATTCTCTCTAGAGAAGACCAATGCAAAATAACTGTTCAATTTATCTGTCATCTGTTTAACTTCCATCATCAATTTCCCAGACCAATTTTTGAGAGGACCAACATTTATTTTGTCACTCTTTTCTTTTTGAGATACCTGAAAAAAACATTTCCACCTTTTAAATATTTTTGGCTAACTTTCTCTTGTCTTTTTCTCACACTTTGTTTTACTGCACCTTTCCAAAGTTGGACTCTTGAGTAGCAAGAGACAATTGACAGGCAATGGCCATCTCCAACAAAAGAGAATCCAGCCATTTCCATATAACATTGAATGGCATTACCATCAATAATCCATCAGCATCAGCATCCTGAAGTTTCAATGACGAGTAATGTAATTGGACCAGCGAAGGCCAAAGGTTGAGAAGTCTGTGGCAAGTAACTCATCTCTTGATTCCACATAAGGTTTCCACTATTTAAAATAAAGTCATAATGTGGAGTATTCAAATTATTGAGCCGAGAGGTGACAAACATACATGGGTTTCTGAGACATATAGTTTAAGGTAGGCACAGTGACAGACAACTTGTACAGATGAAAATAGATGGTCCTGTTAACATTTATGATGTCTAGCGTAAAGCTAAGGGATGCACAGGACATGAAAGTTTAAGATGGACTGATTCAGATTGTCACAGAGGAGAAGGAGTAAGTTTGAAGGAAGTGCATCATATGTCTGAGCCAAAATTTGTGACTCACAGTACTAACTTAAATGAGATTGTGGCTCTTCTACAATTTACTGTGGCTGGATGGTCTGCTTTCATGTCTGATTGCAATGAGATAACCAGAGAAGACAGCAAGAGAGCTAGGTAAAATTGCCATCAACGTAAGAATTGACTCGCTATCAGTTGATCATGTCAGTCAGGGATGTAGATAAGGAAGAGAGGATCCCAAGAACTACTCCATTAAATTGGAGGGTGAGAGATGACAGGCTGCTGAAGTCACAGTGCAAGATCAGAAGTGAATTCCCTGGACCTTCATACGATTTGTTCAAATGAATAGAAGGGAACCGAGTAAGAGCAATTATGTAAAGAACTGAAGGGGGAGAGATGCAGACAATAATCACACCTGCAAATGAAGCTAAGTTTTGAAGAATTTAGTTTGTAATCCAATAAATTGTACAGATAAGTTCAGATCAAAACATATCACCAGAATGTTTCCAGGTCCAGAAGTATCTCTTCAAAATTTGACGCCTATATTTTCAAATCTTTCGTACATAAGAAGTTAGAGAAGGTGAGTAACAATGACTTTTGTTGTCTATGCGAATTATTATTGCACTGCAAGAAGATACCTATTATCAGGCATGCAAAAATCCCAACATTTTGAATTTGCATATGCCTAACCTTGTTATTATTTTTCATGCAGGAAACAGCATGACATCAAATAATGTACATCAGAGCAGAGTCAAACACTTCATAAGCATATTACAGTAATGTTGTTCCCTTTTTATCACACTGAATGAAATGAAATGAATTTTTTTTCATATATTAACTGTAAATTACGTTTTGCCTGGATAATAAAATTTTATTGTCATGAAACTGTTTTCCACTTCAAATGCATTTGAGAGATTGAAATGTAAATTATTCTAAGCTGCCTCTGACTTATTATAGATGTCTAAATAAATGAGACTTACATGATTGAGAAAATTTACAAAATACCCTCTGGGGAAAAACAACTATCATACCATCGACTTTATGCTTTTTGTTAATATAAAAAACTAATATCTGTTTGTATTAAAAAAGGGAAGTAAACATATTTGTAAGGCTGTTTTATGCAAAACTCCTTGATTTGAATTTGAGCCTAATTAAAGTTCTACTATGAAAATGTTTGAGAGGATATCAATTGTGAATCCATCTGAAGGACAGACCTATTGTACCAATAGAATCATCACTGTGATTATGTGCCTATAGCTGCATCAGGGATACTAACTTCTTTCCACAGTGACTGAACAAGCAAAAAATGCCACTTGGTGAGTTAGTGATCTCTGCAGACCAGGATAGCCCTTGCATCATAGTCTTTGTGAAGAATTAAGAAATGCTCTTGGAGCATAGATGTTGATTTGAAGAAAGGAGGTAAACAATCAAACATGATGTTACCTAACATCCTTTGGACTCTACCACTAAATTGTGTGTGATAAGGACAAGATCAAGATGGGGCTCAGCTAAGAAGATCTCTGATCAGATGCTCTACTGTCTCTCTTCATCAAAACAAACTATAACTCGATCGGATACAGGAGACATTAGCCAGAGCTTGTTGAACGATAGCCAAGTGATAATTTCATTCAGTAAAGCTTTGATGCATGAAGGAATAACAGGAATCGATTTCCTTTTAATGTTCACTAAAATTCATTAAATGCACCTGAAAAATATGAAAACAGGCATCTTCTATTTTATTTCCCAGCACAGGTCTTAATATTTTGTTTTGAGAACACTTGAAGGGTTAAATTTCCATGTACTCATTAACATTCTCCAATGTCCAGTTGGCAAGTGAAATATCCAAATGGATGTTTAGTCTTATGTATTTCCTCCAAAGCATCCAATGCCCTTCTGTGCAAATTAATGTGTGGGAGACTTTATTTTGGTACCTGATAGCCAATTCAAGGTGACAGATGAGTGCAACTTTGTGATGTTGGAATACAAAATATCTAGTTTCATTTAGGAGTGCACACTGATTCCTCATCAACTGGAAGGAAAGGGTTTGAGGAGCACTGAAAAATTAAAATTTCCAAAATTTGACCCCAAGCTGTTACCATTTTGTTTGGTGGTGCTTGAGTGTAACATCTGTGCCCTGACTTGGAGAGAAGAGACATCTGATTATAATATTTATGAAAATCTGATGTAAATTTAACAGTAATGCATCATGTTACTCAGATCTGGAATCACAGAGAGGAGACTTTTTGGCTGATAAGTGCTTTTTAAAATGTAGCATGTGTGTCAAGAAGGGCAGTAGTTTTTCTCCACCAAAACAGGTGCTGATCATGGCTTCTCCTTGCTCCTGTGATCAAATGGTATAATTTCTTCAAACTCTGCAATTCTAAGTCACCTTTCCAGAAATAAATTGACACCCCACCAACCCAATCTTGAAAACTTGACCCACCCCTTTTTCCCAAACCTGCAATTCCAAACATCCCTTTCTTACAACTGTCTGAACTCACTCCCTTCAAACCTGCAACTCCCAGCCTCAGATTAATGTAATCAACAAATCCCACAGACAAACTCTCCATAAATTATTGGATAAACTGCCCATTCAGTCCTGCAATCTTTCCAGAAACTATTAGCTTTCCTGCCTGTATACTGGTCAGACTGCCAATTTGAATGCCAAAGAGGAAACAGGATAAACAAATGGTAATGAGGTCCGCCTGTGAGATTAATTCATCAACTTTTGAAAAGTGAGACTCAATCTCGAGGGAACAATCCCAGGGCTAATATAAATGCTGCGGGAGAGGAATTCAGGTCGACATATTATGAGAGTAACCCATGGAATGGAAGACTGCTTCTTTGCGGGGCATTGGCATGTGCCCAGCATGAAACAATGGGTACATAGATGAAAACTTAAAATTGACTTTATGGTTCATTAAGTTGTTATTCTGCTAAAGGTTCAGTTTCTTGCTATATCAGTGGGTTTTCTTGTTGGATTATTTAGCTTCTTCAAGTTTTTCAAAATACAATGAAGTACCAGCTACAAATTATTTCTCACTATCTTACTCCACAAACCTTAACACGCACCCATATCAGCATGAATATGGATATTTTAAGTCTTCAGAGGATAACATGACTGATAGCGATTTATAAAAACTGAAATTTAGTATTCTGATTAGCTTATAAGAATAAATTTGCCAATAGCCAGTCAGAGACTGAATTCAAGTTGTGTTGCATCATAGTATTTAGCATAGAAAGATAGAGAAAAGCAAGAAAACTAGATACATAACTTATTTAAATTCAAATTAATGAAAACTAAAGCTGAGGCACTGGAAGATGTGAGAAATAGGAAGACACAGTCAAAATTGAAATTGAATATTTGATTGTAAATACATTTAATTTGATCCAGTAAAGCATTGCTTTTGTATATTATTAATAATGCAGTAAATAGTAATTATTGATATATGGTAGTACTTTAATAATAGAGGTTATTTCAGTGTTACAATTATGTGCAGAAATAAACCGCCAGTCTTCATCTAGAGCAATAAATGCCCCAAATTAATACTTTCAGGGCCAAAATAGATCTTTCCTTATATTACCTTTTAGTATTTTGCGAATCACCTTAGATCTTATTTAATTTTTGTCCTCTGTCAATGGAAACAATTTGTCCCTAGTTGCTTTGTTTAGACCCTTATGGTTTTGAAATGCTCCATCAAATTTTCTCTTGACCTTTTCATCTCTAATAAGAGCAATAAGCTTCTCCAATTACTTTTCATTGAGCATAATTTGGAATTGACTCGCAAATCTTTTCTGTGCCTTTCAAAAAGCCTTCACATCCTTCCTAAAGTGTGGTGCTCCAGAACTGGATTTAATATTTCTTGTTTCTAAAATCAGTACTTCCTTTACAAATTCTCAGTAGTGGTTTATGCTGTACCACGGATCCCTAGGTAGGCCGAAGACATGGATTAATGAATTACCCCAAAAACACCTTACCATTACAACATGCTAGTAGAGTTGGCAAGGTACTATAGGTACCACAATGTACCAGGAGTGGTCATCTAGAGAAATGGCACATTGCTGATTTATCAACTTTAACCTCAGTCAGCTTATCATAAGTTCTTGGCTCATTTAGTGTTCTAACTATTTTTGATTATTAATTTTCCTTGCCAAGGACAGATGGAAAATATTAATTTCAGCCATGCTCTCTGCCTTGGTGCAGATTTTTGCCCCCTAATTGTCCCATTCTTCATTTAGGACCTATTATTATTTTTATGCTAATAGAAGACCTTGGTTTCCCTGTTACTTTGGATATCAGTCTCTTTTTGTAGTCTTTCCCTGTCCCTTTCATTTCTTTTCTCACTTCCTCTCTGACCTTTCTACATTCAGTTTGCTTTTCATTTATATTATCCACCTGAAATAGCCCTCTATTTTCTTTATGTCTTCACCTTACCGTCTGCCTCTTTTATCTTCCTAGAAATCCTAGTACTAAATGCACTACTTTTGTACTTAGTTAGAAGGTACTTTGACTGTACCTGATCCATCTCTATTTAAAAGGCAGTCTTTTCTTCTGTTTCAATTTTGATTTGCCATTTGTGTATTTGAATTTGCCCAGGACATGTCTGAATTTGTCTTTCCAATTAATTATTTGGACCTTACATTTCTTATTGTACTTCTCCAAAGCCAATCTTAACACTTTGGTAAAATGATCATTGTACCCCAAATATTCCTTGCCTGATATTTGATCTAGTTTGTTCACTAAAACTGGATCCAGAAATACCCCCTTCCTCATTATTTTGGAAAGGTACATATCATGAGAATATCCTGAATTCTCTTCATCCTTTCTGACCTATACACTACTCCTATTCCAGTTTGTATTAAGATCATTAAAATCCCCTGTTGTTGCCACTCCAAAAGATTATAAAGTGTCAGGAGGCCTGGGTTCAAGTCTTTCTTGCTCTGTGTGTGTGGAATTATATTTTTGAATAGGTTGATTTGGAAAATATTTATAAAGTGCCTAATTGAAAGATAACAGGTTGTTTCTCAAGATCATGATGAAGTTCACTGGAGCACCACAGGAAGTTGAGGATAGAGCAGTCAGGCTGGAGGCAAGGTGCAGAATTAAAATTACAGGGAACTGCATGCTTGGGGTGACTGTGGTAAACTGAATGGATGAGTTCTGCAAAGCGGTCAGTCAATAAACGTTTAGTCTCCCCAGGCTAGAGGAGGTTGAATTGTGAGCGGCGAATGTAGAAGGCTGAATTGAAAGAAGTACATGTAAATCATTGCTTCCTCAGGATGGGGTATGTTGCCTTGGATAGTGAGGAAGTAGGAAGTGAAAGTGAAGGTGTTGGGAGGTTTCCTGCAATTCCTTTGAAATGTCCCATGGGAAGGAGAAGGATCATTGGAAGTGACTGAGGAAGGAACCAGAGTATACTGGAGGAAATAGTCTCTTGAAAATGTTGATAGGGAGTTGAGGCCTCACAGTGATCTGGGGTAATGGCATCATGCTGAATGTAATGGAAATGACAGAGGAAGATCTGATGAACATGAAGGCTGATTGCAAGGACAGGAGGAGTCATATCGTGATTGTGGGAGGGAAGGAGAAAGGGTGAAATCAGAAGTGTAGGAAATAGGATCAAACTTAATGGAAGGCTGTATCAGCCATGCTAGGGATTTGAATTTGAGTTGAGAACAAAGGAGGAAACATTAGAGGTGCTGGTGTGGAAGGCTGCACCATCAAAAGAATATGATGGTGATGGAGAAACTGGAAGTAAAGTGGAGCTCTGATAAGCAACAAAGCATAGGGAAATGTATTTGACATATCAATGGGAGTTAGTGGCTTATAGTGAATCTTGATCCCTAGAAATGGAATCAGCAAAGTTAAAGAAAAGTTGGAGATGCACTATGTGAAGGTGAGGAAGGATGAAAGTAAATTTGATAAAAACTTCTAGTTTGGATTACAGCAGGAAATGACACCAATGTAAGCAGCAATTTGTATAAATGCAAGTTGAGAGAGAGAGAGCGAGAAGCTGAGCAGTACTGGAACAATAAATATTACATAAATCCAATAAAAGGTAGGTATAGGGAGGGTTCATGCAAGTACCTATAGTTGGAGGAAGTAAGTAGACGTAAAAGAGATATTCAATGTAAAAGCTAGTTCAGCCAAACAGACAATGGTGATAATGGATGGAAACTTGTTGGATTTCTGTTCAAGGAAGAAGCAAAGAACCTGGTAACTGTCTTGCTGGAGGATTGAGATGTATAGAGATTGGGAGTCCATGATGAAGAGGAGAGGGCTAGGGCCTGGAAACTATCAGCTGTTCAAGTAATCAAGGGCATTAAAGGATCAATGGATAGAGACTGGACAAGGGGAGAAAGTAAAAATAAGAGGAAATTAGTTTAGGAGGGCAGAAATATAACTACAACTATGGCAAATGAATGCAGTGCTGTTTGTGAATCTTGGGATGGAAAAGAAAGTGGATTGTTCAGGGTTAGGGAAAAGTGAGATTAGAGGCCATAAAAAGTAGATCACAAGAGTAGATGAGGTCAATAACAATTTTTGACACAATGTGTTGATCTTCAGTGGTGAGGCTATGATGCTGGGAAGATAGAAGGAAGCTCTGGAGAGTTGGCATTTGGCCTCTACCATGGAGAGGGCCTCTTCTTGGTGTGGTATTTGATGTGCTATAAGTGACAGAGCTGGATTATCATCTGCTAATGTGAAATGGACATAACTTGTATCCTCGGCACCTATTTGTTATGCAGTGTGCGTTTTTAATAGTTATAGGATCTCTGATATGTTTACTTCTAATGGGCAATAGCTCTGGTGCAACCTTTAAATTACACTAACACAGTAATTCATCCTTCACTACACAATACAATCCTCCTTACACATAGTGCTGGAATTTTCTGCTTATACAGGGAAATCAGGAATGTGCACTTAATGCTGGCCTTGCCAACAATGCTCACATCCAAAGAACAAATATGTTTTAAAAATTCCTGTACATATTAATTCATTCAGGAATGCAACCTGCCAGTGATCCAGGTCTGACTTTGGCTGGTTTGCTTTTGTCATGTTATTTTGCATAATTCAGTAAAACTCCATATGTCTGTGAGGAGTCTCATCTGTTAACTGTGGGTTTCTTGATTCCATTCTCTGTAGAACTAAGACCTCATAAAACAAAACCTAAAAATACATTCTAATATTATTTTGCAGTGCTTTTATGTTATTTTAATTTCTAGCTTTTCTCAACAACCATTAATCATTTTAAAGTTAATATCTCGATTTTGAGGTAATGGGAATGTGGATGTGGCAGTTTTTGGTCAGCTCCTTGTCATCAGCTCCTTGTTCCGGTCGCGCACTGTGCATGAGAATTATTCAGTCCCCTTGGGTTCCTTTGAGGGAGGGAGCATTGTCCTTGGTAAGTGTGTGAACACATAGCCACAGACAATGGGGGTCCAGGCTGGAGTGTGGGCGGATGGAGCAGGAATTGATAAGTGCTGCCTGACACTGTGCCAGGAGAAACAGCGAGGGGAACTGGAGTAGATATCCAGCTGCTGGGCACAAATGAATACAAGCTGGATGGCATAAAATTCCCTTTAAATTTGATAGTGAAGCCCAGGACACGAGACTTTCTGTTCGTGGTCTGGATGGCAAGATAATAAGGTTCAAATTTTTGAGAAGACCTAGCCGTAGGAGTCCCGTGAACAGGCTGACCCCCAACTTCACTTTTTTTCTGTTATGCTTTAACTCCAGCTTTAATCCTAAATCCATTTTGCAAAGAGTGGAGATAGCAGATAAAAGGGAAAGGTTTATTCCTACTGAACACAAGACATTCCTGTTCCCATTGTTTGACAAACAAATTTGCAACACTGCCGATCCAAGACCAGGAGATGAATGAAATTTCTATATTTTTGGAGTGTCAAGCAACAGTCATCCACTATTAGGAGTTTGTTTTCTAAGAATATACCTTTTCTTTTAGTGAAGATACTTATATGTTGGTGCCAGAGGAATAACGAATCACTGAGCTGGAACCTGTGTCAGTTCATTGTGCTTCTCCAGCATTACATTCAGACAATTTTATTTTATTCAAATATACCTCAGCATCACATCATAGAGACAAGCATGACAAGATAACTGAAAAGAGATTCTAATTTTATAAATGGCAGTGCTGGAGAATTGGAATGGTCAAGCTTCCAGGGGATTTAAAAAGTAACCGCCAACTCTGTCATGAAACCTTGTGCTTAGTACAGTTTAGAAAACAATTCTACTCCATTGTTGGCAATGCAGGCATTCATCAGCCAGTCCCAGTTGCCCTGTGATGGCTGTGGTGCCTATGGGCGGCATTATGAAGCTCAGTGGTTAGCACTGCTGCCTCACAGTACCAGGGACCCTGGTTCAATTCCACCCTCAGGCGACTGTCCATGTGGAGTTTGCACAGTCTCCCCGTGTCTGTGTGGAGGTGCTCCGATTTTCTCCCACAATCCGAAGGTGTGCAGGTTAGGTGAATTGGCCATGCCAAATTGCCCATAGTGTTCAGGGATGTGCATTAGTCAGGGGAAATGTAGAGTAATAGGGTAGGGGAATGGGTCTGGATAGGTTACTCTTCAGAGGGTCAGTGTGGATATTTTGGGCCAAATGGATTCTATGGTGAGCTACCTGCTTGAACAGTTGCAGTCCCTGTAATGAAGGTACACCCATTGTACTGGTAATTTGGGATTCCCAGGCTTTTGACCCAATAGGAAAGGAATCATGACATTTGTAATCTCTGACTCATTATAGATAATACCATGGAAGATCTACTCGTTTTTCTTTTTAAAATCATTTAACAAATGCATAGAAATAGAAATCCTCACTTCAGTTTTCAGTACTGGTGTGGGATCATTTAATGTATCTCAAAGTGTTCTGAGGGAATTCAATATTTCTCAACAAAACTAGAGACGGTGTGTTTTTTCTTGTCCTTCAGGTGGCTTAAGGAGTGATTATTGTCATCACGGTTTTAACATGAAGTTCCCTAACCAGAGGCACTGCTGAATGATAATGACTCCATACACTGACATTTTTCATCATGAACTCTTGAATTGTTTGTTACTGTCCTGTTAATTCCCCTCATTTTCACAGAGAGGGCATTCTCCAGTTTGTGGGTTTTAAACTATTGCAAATTATGGAAAGTTCTAACATGCAACAATTCAGTAGCTTAGTAACTGAAGCATGTACCACTGCAGTTAGTAATCACATCGCTGAGAACATCCCTCAGTCCTCTCTTTCTGATATTATTAAATTGAAAAGGGTGCAGAAAAGATTTATGAGGATGTTACCAGAAACAGACGGTATGAGTTATAAGAAGGGGCTAGGTAGACTGGGACATTTTCCCTGGTGTGGAAGGTTGAGGGTGATCTTATAGAGATTTGTAAAATCATGAGGGGCATGGACAGGATGAATAGCAGAGGTCTTTTCCTTAGGGTAGGGGAATTCAAAACTAGAGAGCATTGTTTTAAGGTGAGAGGGGAAAGATTTAAAAAGGACCTGAAGGGAAAATGTTTCACACAGAGGGTGGTTTGTATGTGGAATGAACTGCCAGAGGAAGTGATAGATGCAGGCGTAATTACAACATTGAAACATTTGGACAGGTGCATGAATATGAAGGGTTTGGATGGATATGGGCAAAATGCAGGCAAATAGGACTAGTTTTGTTTGGGAAATCTGGTCGGCATGGACGAGTTGGGTTGAAGGATCTGTTTTCATGCTGTATAGTTCTATGACTCTATTGTGTTCAATGTCGAGTATAAAAGAACTTTCCAGGAGCAAATCAGGCAGAGCTTAGACTATGTGATCAATTGAGTGAAACTCCAACATATAATAATCCTTGTAACTGAACTCTATGATCCATATGTTCGCATAGCCAGACAGCTGTTGAAATAGTGCAGAGTTGAATTGCATGTTGGGACTGTGCAGAATCCCTGACTCAGCTGAACCCATTGGAATTGCCCACCACATTGACCCTTCAGATGGACAAAAAAATGCTTCTTAAGGTTGGAAACTTTACAGGGTTCCATCTCACATAAGTTTAAAATTTATCCTGGAAAAGCTAGAGGGTTATAAATCTACCTTTTGAGAAATCATTAAACGGAATAGTCTATTCAACAATGAGCATCCCCAGTTGCACCCTGACCACTCCCTCCTAGCTGCCCCCACCAGAAACAGCACCCCTTCCCTTTGGACCTGACCCGCTGGACTGTAACAACTGTGCCACACCCCAATCCCCCCTGTCACCTGCCACCCCCACCCTGGACCTGACAACTCTGTAAGCAGGTTGTTTATCAGTCTGTAAATCCCTCCAGCACTCTTGATGGCAGTCAGTAAGAGCTGGAAAGTTTCCTGCTGTCATCCATATTCCAGAGGGCAACAACTTACCAATTTCATCATAGACAAATCCAATGAAAGTTCATGGTCACCAGAATATGTGAAGAGTAAACAACATGGCATTGAAAATAAACAGCAATGAGATAGAAAGAACATCACTAAATTCTTCAGCCCTGAAATTCTACCATGCATTGTAACAATAGAGTATATCTATCTAAAACTTATTTTTCAACTCTGAGTGACAGAAGCCTTGACCCCATCAATAGATTTTAGCTAGTCCTGCTGGGAGGAAAGGGAGAACAGTGAGTCAACAGTCCACCATAAATATTGTCTTGTTTTCCTTTTCATTGAAGGTGAGCAGGATGTAAAACCATTGACTGACCACATTTTGCTTGTTTTCCACCCAACAAAAATGATTAAAATCAGCCTCCATAGCTGTTCCATGTCTATTAAAGTAGCAAAGGCAAAGGTTTTTTTTAACAACAGTGTTGAGTACTTGGCCACAATTAATTCTGATGCCTTCAATTTTCTGTTCCTTCATTCTTTTATATGATGTTGTAAAGCATTCATTTTTATTACTTTCAAAGCAATGGAACAAACATTCGAGACCTCTATAAATGTGCTTGAATTGAACACACAATGCTGCAGTTGAGTTACCATGGAAGCAGAGTGCTACCTGACTCACTTTGGATATTCGAGGAATCTCTCAGCCTATTGAGCATCTAATAATAAAGAAAAAAATGTGATTCTGACAGATTTGGTAATTATTTTCTTATTTCTGTGGAGAGTTTCTTTGATGTTGCTTCTTTGTTAAGGCTGAATCTTGTCAACTACATCGAGGTGGCTTTGATGATTGGAAAGACAGAAAAATTTGAAATGTATGCATCAGGTTAATCAGTTGTGGGTAGCTGATTATCAATAATTAGATGCCCTCTTAAATGTAAATTGGAATGTGGTTGATATGAATAATTATCATTCTGGACTCTGTGATCCTATTTCAACTCAGTGGAATCTGGTCATTTATTAATAGTTTTGAGGTGCTGTGTTCATGTGTCTACCTCTGAGCGAGGACTGTAGGGTTCAATTTCCACTTCAGTATGTGAAGTCAAGTGGTGTCATAACATGGACAAACAATTTTATAATGAACCAGAGACAAGTTGGGATCTTACCAAAGATAAATGGGCTCACTGTTGAGGTAACAGCCTTGAGGGTTCCCAGCAGGACTCCACTGAGATCGCCTTTCTTTTGCACCCACTCTGCAGCCGAGGGAGCTAGAGGGCTTTGAGCATAGATCATCCACTGGGAGTGTTTCATTCTCCCTCCCCACCACCATTTCATAATTACAGCCGAGTAGCTTTGGCCACAGTTTACTTTTAAACATTTAAAAATCTTCAAAGGATGTCTTCCTTCTGAGGCACCTGTTCTTAAATTTATTCACGGTGTGTGACCAAGGCTTGCAAAGTCAACAGTTTAGTGCCCATCCCTAGTTACCCTGGAGAAGGCTGTGGGTGAGCTTGCTTCTTGAATTGCTGCAGTCCTTGGAACGTAGAGACACTCACAGTATTGCTAAGGAAGGAGTTCCAGGATTTTTAGGGATGGAACGATGACATGTTTCGAAGTCAGAATGGTTCGTGGTTTGGAGGATAACTTGCAGCTGGTGGTGCTCCCATCTCTCTGTAATCCTTACCCTTCAAAGTTCAAGAGGTTAAGGATTTGGAAGGGCTGTCAGAATAGCCTTAAATTGCTACAGTGAATATTGTCGATAATACACACTGTTGCCACTGTGTTTCAGTGCTGAAGGTAGTGACTGTTGAAAATGGTGTGCTAATCATGCGATGGCTTTGTGTCAAGCTTCTTGAGTGTTGTTGAAGCTATACCACTGTGGGACCCTTGCAGACCTCCCATAGAGTGTCAGTGCTCACCTCTGCCAGAGTCTCAGGCACTCTCTCACTAGCCATCACAATGACAGAGCCTGCCCCTATCTTTAATTGGGCAACATTTTGCATTGAATATTCAGTTTATTCTATCATTCATAATAAGGAATATTGCAAAGGTAAGACAATTTTACACAATATCAGATGGAAGCTGCAGGAAATATATTCGTACAGTTTTAACTTGATAAACCCAGGTCGGAATGGGATGTGTTGAATAGCCAAGTTATACCTTGTTTGATTTTACTTTCTATTATAAAAAGACAAAATAAAAGGATACAACCCAAAATTGTCTATTTCCTGCCCTGCAAGTTGGATTATCCCTAAAACTCTCACATTGAGATAAAATGTCAAATTACTGTGATTATTCACCCTAAGGAAAGTTCCTTATTCATTTTTAAAGAAGGTGAAGCATGAAGTTAATTCAGTGCTGTGTTAGAGGTGACTTATCAGTGACAAAACCCACAGGTTCATGTCCAGGTACAGTTTCAGTACTGAAGCCAAATGGTTCACTGTGCATTTGTGTTGACACTATTAAACAGGCAGTGAGAAGGGAGATCCCCTTTTTTGCCAGACTCTCATCTACTGGCACTGAAATTCATACACTGAAATTATTACTCATTTTGTATAATAAAATGTTGTTTGGGCTTGATGACAGCATCCTATTAGTGGTGAACTCCATTTGTGTAGCTACTGTATAGTAGCAGTGTGAAACAGTGAATCGATTGCTCAAACCTTTAAGATGCTTTACTTTTCCAGGTGCAATGCCAAATATATAGGTAGTACTTCCCAACAACTGGTAGATTGTGTCAAACAGCAAACAACATACTGCCCTACAGGAGCAGCCTGGACTGTCTCCAGTCCCACAGTAATGTGGTTGACACTTAGCTGATCTCTTAGCAGTTAGGGATGGGCAATACATGCTGGACTAGCCAGCAATGCTCACATTAAATAAAATAATTTAAAAATGACTTATTTATAATTTGATATTTAATTCACTACAAAATATTTACCTGCAATCATAAAGAGAAAGTTCAAAAGACAGATGAAAACTGTGCTCAAGTCCCATTCTCAGATGATACATCAAGCATTGAAGGTAACTTAATGTCATGGATGATCTGCTGATTTATGTTGAGACATGGGTCATTTCAAGTGTCCATAAACTTGAGATTTTTTAACAGGATATACCAAGGTCACTTGAAAATTAGAAAATGCCATGCCAGAGAGAAAAATTCAATGTGGTGGCCAGCAATTTCAAAATTACAGAAGAAGTTATTTCAAACTGACTCAACTGTATAATCCACCTTCAGGAGCAAGTCAATGCTGCTTTTGTTTTCAGGGAAAAGAAAGCAGAAGGAGGAAGGTCAACTGTGCAGGAAATGGTGTAATATTCTGCTATGTTTGAGCAAAAGTTTGGAAAACAGAACCTTTCCCACTTCCTAGAGAGCTGAGGACAACATCAAAAAGACTGGTGAAACAACCACAGCGATTAACCCTCCGAGCCAGAGATGAAGACAGAGATTTGCAGATTGGGATAAGGGTGGACATAGGATTACATAATTACTGTATAGAGTCAGAGACTTAAGGGAGATTTAATGTAAACAGTTAATGCTAAATATGTAATTACTCAGTTTATATTATTAGTGATGTAAGGCATCACATGAAAATAGACTCTCCAGAGAGGTGGTTCAATGTTAATCCTTGTGTTAAGCTTTATCCTGGAAAGGGAAGAACAATTAACGAAAGGTAACATCACTAATAGCCAAGCTTCCAATGGGCTCTATTGATCCTAACCAAGCATACAACATCCCCTAAGGACCAGGACGATGATAACAGAGAAAAATCTCCTGCTCCTCTTTAAATCAGGCCATTCCTAATTTCAAATCCATCAGAGGATGCGAATAATGCCGAATGAATGCCTCATCAGAGAGAAGCCACCTTGCACAGTGGGACACTCGTGAATTATTAGGTTAGATTTCATGCTTAAATTACTGGAGTGGGTATTGGACCTTTAGTCTGTCTTACAGGCAACTGTGTCATATTCTGAGCCAAAGCTGACACAATAGAATGTGATGTGTTTTTAAATACAATTATTTTATGAAGTCCATTATTCTCTTATTGAATAAAAAAAAGCACAGATGAAATTACAATTCAGTTGCTCTTTCAAATAACATGTGTTTTATATAATCATGTAGAAAGCAGTGGAGGTGACTGAGGTTAAAGGGTTCCCTTCTCAGTGATATTTAATATTGATACCAGAGGAAAGTTGAGCTTTGATGGCAGGAATAACTACTGTCAAGTACACTGTGAATTGTATGAGAGCTATCACATAGCCTTGCTTGAACCAAGTCTGAGTTTCAAAGGTATCTGTTTCAGATTTCTAATCAATAAAGTTGTAGTTATGTTGTTAGGAAGGATTTGCCAAGGGAAGGTCTTGTCTAAATAGAAGTATTGTGATAAAGTTTCTTGGAGTCCAAATCATTGGAGCACGTTCTACAGAGCCTTTGTGATTTACTGAATCAAATACTTTGGTCAGATCAATTAATGCAATAAAGAGTTCCTGGTGTTTTCTCAACATTCTTCTTGGATATGTCTGACAACAAGGCCTATGTCAGAGTGTGCTCCAAAAGGTGTAAAACCATTAGATTATAAAATATAGGAGCTGAAGTAGGCTATTCGGTCCATCAAGTCTGCTCTGCCATATAATGAGATCATGGCAGATCTGATAATCTTTCACTTTCCTACCTTATTCCCATAATCCTTGATTGCCTTACTGATTAAAAATCTGTTTATCCCAGCCTTGAATATACTTACCAACCCACCCTTGATGCCTCTGTGGTATAAAATTGACAGATTCACTAGCCACAGAGAAAGGAAATTTCTTCTCCTTTTTATCTTAAAGAAGCAACACTTTACTCTGAGATTATGCTCTCTGAGACACTATCTCTCAGCATCTACCCTGTTCAGCTCCCGAAAAATCTTGCATGTTCCAATAAGGTCGCCTCTTATTTTTTTCTAATCTTCAGTAAGTACAGGTACTACCTACACCATCTCTTCTCTTAAGAATACCCCTCCATACCCAGTTTCAACCTACCGAATCTTCTGTAGACTGGCTCTAAGGCCAGCATATCATTTCTTAGAATACTGTTCACAGTATTCCAAGAGAGTCTAACTTGTGCACTGTATCATTTTAGCAAAACTTCCCTACATTTTTACTCCATTCCCGTTGAAATAAAGACGAACATTTAATTTGTCTTCACTATAAACTGCTGAATTTATGTTTCTTGTTTTGATTTATGCATATGAAGATTCCAAAATCCCTCTATGCAGCAGATTTCTGCAGTTTTTCACCAGATAAATAATATTCAGCTCCTTTATTCTTCCTGCCCAAGTGTTAGAGGCTACTATAGAGGATGTAATAGCAAATTAATTCAAAATACATAATATAAATATGGGATATTAGCATCATGTTGTGGAAGGGAAATTATGCCTAACAAATTTATTAGAAGTCTTTGATGAGGTAACAAGCTGGTTAGATAAAGAGAAACAGAGGTACGTAATATATTTGGATTTCAAAAATAATTTTTGACAAGGTACTGCACATAGGAACACTTAATAAGATATAAGCCCATGGTGTTGGTGTGGATTTAAGAGAAGTTAACTAATTGAAGATGGGGAGTTAGGATAAGGGAGTATTTTTAGGTTGGCAATCTGTACCCAATGGAGTGCCACAGGGATCAATGCTAGAGCCTCTAATATAATATCTAATCATAGATTCACACAGCATGGAAACAGACCCTTTGGTCCAACCAGTCTATGCCGACCATAACCCCAAACTGATCTAGTCCTATCTGCCTTCACCTGGCCCACATCCCTCCAAACATTTCCTATTCAAGTTTTTATCTAAATGTCTTTTAAACATTGTAACTGTAGGTGCATCCACTACTTCCGCTGGAAGTTTATTCTATACACGAACCACTCTCTGTATAAAAAAAGGCCTCTCATGTTTTACTTTGATCTTTCTCCTCTCACCTGAAACATATGCCACCTAGTCTTGAAATCCCCCATCCCAGGGAAAAAACACCTGCCATTCACCTTATTTAAGTCCCTTATTATTTTATAAGCCTCAATAAGGTCACTCCCAACTTCTTACGTTTCAGGGAGGCCTATCCAGCCTCTACTTATAACTCAAACACTCCATTCCCGAGAACATCCTGGTAAATATTTTCTGAACCCTCTCCAGCTTAATAATATTCTTCCTATAACAGGGTGACCAGAACTGCATACAGTACTCCAGAAGGGGTCTCACCTATGTCCTGTAGAACCTCAACATAACACCCCAACTCCTATACTCAAAGGTCTGAGCAATGAAGGCAAACATGCTAAATATCTTCTTAACCACTCTGTCTATATGTGATGTAAACATCAAAGAATTATGCACCTGAACCCCAGGACTCTCTGTTCTATAATACTGCTAAGGCTCTACTTTTAATATATAAGTCTTGTCTTTGTTTAACCAAAATGTAATACCTCACATTTATCCTAATTAAACTCAATTTGCCACTCTGCAGCCCATTGACCCAAGCTCCCTTTATAATCTGAGATGACTTTCTTCATTGTCCACTATACGACCACTATACTTTGGTGTCATCTGCAGACTTATGGATGCTTTCTATATTCTCATTTAAATCATTTACATAAATGACAAACAAAAGTGGGCCAGCACTGAATCTTGTGGAACACCGCTGGTCACAGGTCTCCAATCCAAAAAAAGCCCTTCACCATCATTCTCTGTCTCCTGTCGTTAAGGCAATTTTGTATCCAATTGGCAAGTTCACCCTGAATCCCATTAAAACTAACTTAAGTCATTAGTCTACCATGTAGAACCTTGTCAAAGACTTTACTAAAGTCCAAGTAAATAATGTCTACCGCTCTGCCCTTGTTAATCTTTTCGGTTACATCATCAAAAACTTCAATCAACTTTGTGAGACATGATTTCCCTCATACAACACCATGCTGACTACCCTTAGTCATTCCTTGCCTCTCCAAATCCATATGAATTCTAAGTTTCAGAATCACTTCCGACAAGTTACTCACCACTGTAGTCAGACTCACAGATCTATAGTTCCCAAGCTTCTCCTTATATCTTCTGAGACAAAGGCACAACATTTGCTGCTCACCAATCATTTGGCACCTCACCGATATTTATAAATGATAGAAATATTTCTGCAAGGAGCCTCACAATTTCCTTTTTAACCTCCCTGATATATGGGATCAGGTCCTGGTGATTTATCCAACTTTATATTTTCTACGACGTCCAACACTTCTACTTCTGTAATGTGAACTGTTTCCAAAACATTATTATTTATTTCCCTGAGTTCCCTGGCCTTCAATTCTTTGTCTGCAGTAAAAACTGATGCAAAATATCAAACACTGCCCCCTCTGACCTATCACCTTCTCGCTCACTTTCATGCATCTATCATTTTCCCAGCTACCTCTCTCCAACCTCTCCCCTCCCATTTACCTCTCAACCCCTGGCCCACAAACCTCATCCCTGATGAAGGGCTTATACCTGAAACATCGATTCCCAATTCTGCAGTCCATTTTAAGGACATATATGAGAGAAGTACTATTGCTAAGTTTGCTGATGGCACAAGAGGTGATGATGACACAAAGAATCTTTAGAGGAACATAAACAGTTAAATGAAGGGATAAACATTTGGCAGATAGAATATAATGTGAGAAAATGTATTATGTACAATGGCTGGAAACAAAAGGAGCTGAATATTATTTAAACAGAGAAAAACTTCAGAGAGTGGGAGCAGAGACAGATTTAAGGAGTCCCATGAGTGAATCATTAAAAGCTAGCCTCCAAGTTCAACAGGTACTCGGGATGATAAGTGAAATGCTAACCTTTATTTCAAAAAGAATGGACTATAAAATTGATAAATCTTGCTGAAACCAGGCAAACCTGAATTACTGTAAACAAATTTGGCTCCTGGATCTGAGGAAAGATACACTAGATTCCAGAGAAAGTTCACTCGTTGGTCTCTAATATGTAGGGACCTTTTTAAAAGGAAAGGTTCAGTAGATTGGGTTTGTCCTAGAAAGTGGAGTCACACATAGACAGGGTGGTGAAAATAGCATTTGGAATGCGTGCCTTCATTGGTCAGTGCATTGGGTATTGAAGTTAGGAGGTCATGTTGTGGCTGCTCAGAACATTAGTTAGGCCACTTTTGGAATACTGCATTCAGTTCTGGATCCCTGCTATAGGAAGGATGTTGTTAAGCTTGGAAAAGTTCTGAAAAGATTTACAAGGGTGTTCCTGGAATTGGAGGGTTTGAGCTATTGGGAAAGGCTGAATAGGCTGAGGCTTTTTTCTCTGGAGCATCAGAGGCTGAGGGGTGAGGTTTATTGAGATTTATAAAATCATAAGGGACAAGGATAGGGTGAATAGCCAAGGTCTTTTTGCCAGGGTAGGGGAGTCCAAGACTAGAGGGCATAGGTTTAAGGTGAGTGGGCAAGGACTTAAAAGCAATCTTTTTCACTCAGTGGGTGGTTTGTGTATGGAATGAGCTGCCACAGGAAGTGGTGGATGTGGGTACAATTACAACATTTAAAAGGCATCTGGATGGATATATGAATTGAAAGCATTTAGAGGGATATGGGCTACATGCTGGCAAATGTGACTCAATTAGTTTATGATATCTGATGGACATGGATGATTTGGAGGAAAGGCTGTATAACTGTATGACTCTATGATTCTATTCACTGGAATGTAGAAGAATGAGAGATGATCTTTTTGTAACATATAAGATTGTTATGAAACTTGGCATGATAGATACTGGGAGGTGAGTTCCCCAAGGATGAAAGTCTAGGACTAGAAGGTATAATTTCCACATTTAAGATAGACATACAAAGGAAATTCTACTCTCGGAAGAAGGTAATGAATCTGTGGAATGTTTTTTACTGCAAATGTTTGTCATGGCTGGATTGTTAGGAATATTCAAGGTGGTGATAGGTCTTTTTTTAATTAGTAAGGGAATCTAGAGTTATCAAGTTGAGGATTATTAGATTAGTCATGACCTCATAGAATGATTCAATGGGCTGAATAGCCTATGCCTGCCTCTTTTATGGTCTGTGTTGAGGAGAATGGAATTCCTGCTCCATTAATGTTGTTCTTGTGTCTGCTTCTGGAGGTCTGAGGTGGAATTGCATAATCTGTTTTTAAGGCTAATTGTTAAAATTGTAGATTAGAGGCAGAAAATTCCAAGGCAGCAGAGATGACTTTCAAATTGTTGAACTTGATTAATGATTTTGGAGAAGATTTGTAGCTCAGGTTGATGATAAGTATGGAATCTTCCAGCTCAATGAGCTAACTTAAGTACTTGTTGAACTTGATCTCCAAAAAGTGCAAGTTAATTCTCCAAAGCAAGCCTTGTGGGCAAATGCCTTCTGGATTGGTAAAGGAGAAGCTGCCGTGTCTCAATGATTAATATATTTTTCACTGTTTGATTGTTCAGCTTGTCTCGCCACTGTCCTCTTGCTTTGATTTACTTGGTGAGTTGCAAGAAGACAGAAAGCCTCATGTGCTTGTCCTAAACAAACAGAATCCAAGGTTAAAACTCCACTCAGTTCCTTTTTAGCATGTTTAAATCTTAAATCCAACATGCCTCATGGGGTTTTTCCCATGCCCTAATGAATGTGTTTAAGTTAACAGTTTCCTGACATTCCAGAATAATTTTGCCTCTTTTAAGCAGTAGCCAACATTCCTGCGCTGCTGTTAAACTTCCTTCCCTGACTGAGCTCAGTCAAGAATGATAATGATGTGGGCAATTGAAGATTAACCAATCACTGAGCTACAATATATTGCTATCAGGAATTAAGGAAATTAAATTGCAGGGGGGAAAGCACAGAAAAAAAGTTTATAGCTCAGGGAAAAGTGATGCAAAAGATTGTATTTGTGGGCTGTTACTGGGTAGAAATCTGTCTCAATAAAGTTCATCTGGATGTAGCTGGATGAGATGTGTCTGGGTTAACACGATGTGGCTAGAAGTGTGTCTGGTGACATATGAGTGAAGGAGGTGTGTCTGGATGACATGAATCTGGGTGAGTGGATCTGGGTGGACAGGTTAACTTGTGGTACCTTTGCTTGAGGTTTATCTGGGTAAGATATGTTGAGTGAAGACTGCTCGGTTCTCATTTGTCTGGGCAGGTGGGACTGGGTGAGGGGTATCTGGGACAGGTGAGTCTGGGAAAGGTGTGTCTGGGTGAAGTATACCTGGGTTACATCTGCCTGGGCGTGAGTGAGGACTGCAGATGCTGGAGATTAGAGTCAAGATTAGAGTCAGGCAGGATTTGAGGAGAAGGAAAATCAATGTTTCAGGCAAAAGCCCGAAATCCTGATAAAGAGCTTTTGCCCAAAACATCAATTTTCCTGCACTTAGGAAGCTTTTTTCAGCGCCACTCTGATCTTTACAAACTCCTAGCTCAGCTTCATCCTTAAGATGGGCCTGTGTATGAAGCATGTATTCCTTGATTAGCATTGCCCTGTATTATGGACCAGACCAACTCCCTTCAAAACAGAGCAAGGAAATATCCCAGACCCTAATTTTTTTCTTATTTTTATGGCAAGTGCCAGGCATTGTGTCCAGGGTGAAATTCGACTGGTCAAACTATCAGGCTTGAAGAAAAACATGCTGTATCCATATACTATGATTAAAATACAAACAAAATTAAAATAAAAGAAAAAAATTGGCTTAACTGTAACTCTATCAAAATATTTAACAAAATAATACACTACTCATTAACTGTTCCAATATAGTAATATCTCATAAGCACACCCTTGGCAAAGGCAAATTCAGTAAAATAGGCAGTCTCACATGCGATCCTAGCAGCAGGAAAAGAACCTCAGCTTTTAGATGTAACAGAGAGAAGGAAAAATAGCTTCCACATCCAGTTTCAAGAGCCTAGCAACTGCTACTGAAAGCTAAACTAAATATTTTGATTTCATGAATGCTTGACCTCACCAACTTAGGCTGTTTCTATTGTTACAAGTTCTTTTTTAAGAAAGCCCAAGGCCTCACAAACTGTTTATTGGCTTGGAGCAGACAATTTGTTACCTCAGCCTCAGCCTTTCTTCATAAAAAAAAGACAAAATACACATCTTAAAGTCACAGTATCATCACACTCTTCATTGCTTACTTGGCAAAAAAGAAGTACATTCTATTACTACAATATGTTTCTGAGGACTTAGTCATATTTATCAATGCATTCAACCTCTTAAGCCTATCAATGATCATGAGTTTGTTCTTTAAATACATCTTTGTGGTCTTCAAAGAATGGTTGTGAATATTGGCATCTATAACAATTATTAATGTTTACGAGAGGTTATATTTATATCATCGTTTCAGGAAGATTTTTGTCAATATTTGACAGGCTTGGAGACAAGATATCTTACTGTTGATTAAATATCTTCTTGCTGACTGCGCAATCGGATGTTACACCATTCCTTTGTGTGACCCCAACAATATAAATAGCTTTGGAGAAGACTGTAGTCTGATAAAGAAGGGAAATAGCCATCAAGATCCCTACATTAATAAATTCTTCCTGCTATTTATCATTGCAAGTTCTTCCTGTATGAGAAAGAGTTTGTGCATTGACAAATTAAGATTGTGTTGAGAATAGTTAACTGTTGTTTTGCAAATGCACAATTATTCTCAAAGACAAAAGTATAAGGAAAAAATAATGAATAGTGCTAATCTTACCTTGACATTCAGTGATATACTTATCTTATTTTTGTTTTGAAACTTCCCATAAAAATAACAAAGGATTTACTGTGTTTGGTTTAATAAGCTTTAGAACCTTGTCATAAATGTTGAAACTGCTTTGCCATTTGAATGAACATGTGTACTGTATTGGTTGATGTCTGAAATGCTGAAACTAATTTGAATTAATTTCAGCATTTCAGACATCAACCAATATAATTTACATCACAGCAATGGAGTCAATCTACAATACTCTAAAATGGTGAACAAAATTCTATATCAAACAATCCACAAAAGACACAGTACTCACATCATCTCTCAATTTTTTTTAATTAAAAAGTCTAAATTTAGATCTGCATCTTTGTCCAAATTCCATTGTTTGTTCCTTGGGCCATATATTATCTAGTTCTATTGAAGCCCATATGTTAGTTTTTGAATTACACCAAGGAAAAACATTACAGTCAGTTCTTCATTACTGCAAAGGTTGCATTCTTGTGCAGCTCTGCATTATAGAAAAATCACGCTTTAGGAACAGCATTTCAAGTGTTGGCGATGTAATCGCATTACAGTTAGCACACATTTTAAAAACAGCACTTTAGAAACAGTGTCCCCAATTTGTCAATCTTGTTACAGCAAATTGATGTTAACGAAACGCATGTTATAGCAGAACGACCTATATCTCCCCCTAACGTGCAGTGAAAAAGATAATACACACAATATTTACAGCATTCCTCATCAATGGGGAGAGTGTGAATTGTTTCTCCAAACACAATACAGTAATTTTGCGTTTGTGAAAATGCTGCATTGAAAGTAAATTGATAGTCACACCTTGTTATTTTAGCATAATTTAATGAGATAATTCACCCATCATTCTTAAGCTAATGCCTAATGCATATCTAAACTATCTGCTTCACATTCATTTTCCTGATCTTTTCACGTTAGTGTCAGTATTATAACTAAGTACTAATCCAATTCCCTTCTAACTGCTGAAGGTTATGTGAACTTCTAAGACACCAGTTTGACCCGTAATAGAGAGTATTGTGTCCAGTTCTGGGTGCCACACTTTAGGAAGGATATAAAACCATTTGAGTGAGTGCAGCAGAGGCTTATGAGAATGGTTTCTGTTGCAATATGTGAAATTCTCACCACCATCACCATCCTATAAAATGGTGTACCTAAACCATCTGGAATGTCTTAGGTAAATTCTCTGTTATCAGCCCTTCTTATTTGTTTTGGTAAAAGATAACCTGCACAACATCTGCAGCATAAGATAAGCTCAGCCTTGATAATGGTGTCGTTTACCACGTATTATTTATTAGCAATACCATTGATTTACATGATGGTCTCCTGTGAGCCAAGAGCATTGTCTTAAGAATAAGTACATCTTACCGTTATTGAAACATTCTAGTAAACACGTAAAGAGATCTGATCACCATGACCCTTCTTTAAAACTGGTTAAACTTTTATTGTGTAGTTTGATGCACACTATCAGTTTTAGTTTCTCTTCTGGCTAAGACTTTAATGTAACATTTATTATTAAACATTATCACTAAATATTGTCACTAATGGCAATCATAGATATACCAGGTTTTGAACTTACTAGGTAAGGAATAATATTCATGCATTCCTGTCTATATTCTCATGTGACACTTCTGGAGGGTCGTGTAGTCTAATCTGGTTTGATCTAGAGCTGTCAAACTCCACTCACACTCTGCTATTTATAATTAATGATGATATCATCACAATATTGGTCCAATGAAGCTCTTATACGACAGTTTATCCCTTCAAAGAACAGTTCTTTATATCGGGATAAGTGGAATTTAACAAGAAACTGTCTTATACAACAGTGCCATGGATGAGGGACTTCAGTTATGAAGGTAGGTCAGAGAAATGGGATTATTTTGCTTGGAGAACACCGAAAGAAGATTTGATTGTGGCATTCAAACTCATGAAAGGTCAGGACAGAGTAAATTGGGAGAAACTGTTTCTACTCATGAAAAGATTGAGAACAAGATAATAAAAATTTCAAGATACTATAAAAGAAGCGAAAATTATAAATGCATTTTCACACAGTGATAGTTTGAGTCTGGAATGCACTGCCTTAGAAATAAATGGAGATAGGTTCCATTAAGGTATTGTAAAGGGAATTAGATATTTAATTGATTAAAAATAAGACATTATGTAAGGGTACTGTGAGAACACAGGGAGATGCCACCAGGTAAAATGCTTATTTGGAGAACTGACATTGACATGATGGGCTGAATAGTCTCTTACTGTGCTGTAACAATTTCATGCTTCTGTTAACCTTGACTACATTAACCATTTACTGTAGAGTATTCTGTAGTTAAAAAATAATCTGATTGAAATAACTTTTAATTACCCTTCTAAGCTTCCTTGTAACTGTTTTGCCAATGAAATTATCTTTTAGTTCCATTTTCCTGTCATTTGATAATTTTGAACATTTCAATAGATTAATTTTCATTGCTTCAGTGAATACAGTTTCAGCTTTTCAAATCTCTCATTGTAACTGTGAGGGTAGTTTTCACTTGCTGCTGTGGGTGGAAAGTTGGCAGCAGTGGTAGCGGTGGTTTGGCTGCCCAATATGCAGCACTCCCACAATTCCAGCTTACTGATCTGAAACCTCCAGCTCAGAACAGAACCAAAAATGATCTCCTTCTTATGCCCTAGTGAATTTATATCATTTGTTTCTATGGCTCTATTTTTCATGAAGAAGTGGTCAAGACTGCATCTCGCTGTGGCTTAACCTATGTCTCTTATGCTCTTCAGTCGCAACTTGAGATATAATGACCAGTTTAAAATAGTTCAGAATTCTAATCCCAATAATATTTAAAATTCACTGTGGTGGCGCAGTGACTCAGTGGTTAGCACTGCTACCTCACAGCGCCAGCGGACCTGGGTTCAATTCCTGCCTCGGGTCACTGTCTGTGGGGAGTTTGCACATTCTCCCATGTCTGTGTGGGTTTCCTTCCATGATCCAAAGGTGAATTGGCCATGCTAAATTGCCCATAGTATTAGGTGCATTAGTCATGGGTAAATATAGAGTAGAGGAATGGATCTGGGTGGGTTGCTCTTTGGTGGTCTTGTTGGGTCTGTTTCGATACTGTAGGGAATATAATCTAAAAAGACTCACTGAAGTCCTCACCTTGAGTCAAACTCAAGTCAGACCAATTCAGTGCTTTTCTAGGTATTAGAGCTGTATTTATATTATCAGTATTTTCTTTAAAATATGTGGTCTTTTGTCTATAAGTTTACACATTTCAAATGCTGGTCATAATGATTTCCACTTTAACTGGTTTAGATTTGTTTACTGTCCCATTCTACTTGATAGCTTAATAAAAATTATAGGCAGAATTGTTTAGGGGCCTCACCAATGTGGGCAGTGGCAGCAAATAAGGTGAAAGGGATTCATTAAGGGGGAAATAGCATATCAGAAGAAGCTTATCAGGCACATACAAACTAATTGCAAATGCTGATTATGAAAGTGAAGACAAAAATATGTACTATAATGGTCACTGGGTCTGCACAATAGTTTCACCAAGTTGATGCACATTCTGTAACTCGGACTGTAATGGACCCCAGTTGATGGAGTTTGAAAGATGTAGTTCTGCCATTTGGATCCAACTAAGGGGCTATCCAATATAGTCCAGACAGAGTGTGCCAAATCATCTTACCAGGGATGCCAGTTTGCTGGTGAGTGGCGAGTTGATTTGGAAATGATGGGTGATAAGATATGGCTTGAATCAGAAGAAAGAGACATCATAAGGGAAGGGCAAGTAACTTTGGCTATTTTAGTAAAAAATATCACTTAGTCTCATGGCTAAAAACTTGACCAAAACAAAATTCAGCTGCATAACTCACCTGACTTGTGAGTGAGTCTTTAAGTCATTAGCCATGCTGCCTCTTGAAGTGACTTATATGATTGCAGTACTATGTTTGAATGTGACACTAAGTGTTGAGTGAACAAAGCCAGTGGTCCCTAAATGAAACCACTGACAACTACTTCAGCAATGTGAGAAAGAAAGCTGTGTGCTGGTCTGCTGACAGTCCATCAATACCTACTTATTACTTGATTACATGCCCTCTCTTTTAACATGACGGAAGAATTGTTGAATTAACACCCTGCCCCTTTTCTAACGCACCCCCACCCTCCACCCCTACCATAATCACATACTCATCCCTTGAATGATGGGATGTCTGTACATAAGCGCTGGAATTGCAACAATTCTATTTTCAAGACACCTCGCCATGCAAATGGTGGTTTGAGTTTGTTATTAATGTCATTGGAATGGAAAGAGGAAAGAACAGGGAATGGCAGAATATTTGACCGCCTGTAAGTCCCTCTCAACTGTGTCTGCTTGCACAATGAGATAATTGTCTCTGAGGCTGCAACAGTTCAAATTGTTCCACTTCAACCCATGAAGGAAAGTTCTTCATCATGACATCCAAATCACCATTTGGTCATGAAATTCAGTCATAATGTTAATTACTCACCAATAATTTTAAATGGTTTGAAGATATAAAAGATCATGCACATATTTCTGATAAAGAATACCCAATTACTTGTAATGTAAAGAATTTTGTTAAGTCTTTTCTGATCTAGTGGAGGTCTTAAGGTGGAATGGCCTCTGAGTTATAAGTTCTGGATTCAAACGAGGACTCGATGGTGGGAGAAGGTACATTCATCACTTTGCTAAACAAGTTGATTATAAATCCATTGTCCTACCAATGCATTTGTTGTGTAAAAGTGGGTGAATTTCCTGGTCCATCATGTTTGATGCAGAGTGGTGTCTCTGGTGACCTGTTCCAGGAAAAATATTATCTAATAATCTTGATTAAAGTGCTTACCTTGTCAGTCTCATTTGTCTCTAGATGCAAGAATTCTCTAAGTCGTTATTTCTTCACTGACCAATCTGCATAATTTATCTGGCTTTTTTTTAGTTTCTTACTGAGTGTTTCATTTAAGCTTCACTGTGTTTGGTTTGCTGAAGTTAGCAATTCTATGGACTATGATTTTTATTAAGTGCTTTAGTTTATTTATTCCCAATGCTCAGCTCTTCATCAATAAAAACAGTAGGTAGCTTTGCCAGGACCATTAACTCAGTGGGATGTCATCACTGGAAAAGTTGTTATAGTCTTCTCTGACTCTTTTTTTTGTTAGGTCAGAAGTTCAATGAACAAACATTTAGAAGCATTTTATATTATAAGGTAAGTTGAATAACCCACATTGAAATTATAATTGCATTACTGGCGGAGCTCAGAAACAACAAGAGGTTACAGAGGATCACGCAGATTTGGAAGACACTTACAGAGAGTGATTCTCAGCTTGGAATCTCCAGCTGCCTTTTGGTAGCATTCATTAAATATAAGTCAGTATGGGAAAGCTTTTCTTAATTACATACTTTAATACGCTTAGCAAATGATGAATAGCACAGTCTTACTCAACATTTAAACAGCCTAATAAAAGGAATTCAAGGGAAATGCAATCTACAAGATTCGATCCTGAAATTGTTTTCAGGAAGCTCTAATAGAACAGTGTCAGCATGAGATGACTAACCTCAAAAGAGTTTTCCTAACTGCAGGGTAGTGGATACTGCTGATAGTCATAGATGGTTTCAATTACCTATAATAAGTTCAAGTAATTTTAGGTCCTGAAAATTGGTCTCCTGGAGTATTTATCAATACATCTCTATAATTCTAAATAAGAAACTTCTGTCTGTGGTATCCTGTGAAAATCAGATGCAACTCAGTTTAAAGTTTGTGGCTGTTTACAGCAACCATTCCTCAGCATGTCTCTAGCACTGCATGAAGTATATGTGACTGGAAAAGAAAAAAGTTGACTGCTGTCTGGAATAATCTATAAAAGACAAACTCCTAAGAATGTTATGGTGTTTTGTGCATTTGTCGGTTCACACATTTCCCTGCTATCTCATGGCATAATAGGTTATTAATTTTCCATGTTGCTGTGGCTAAAATGGAAGTATCTAGGGAGGCTGAAATTTCTCGTCTAACCAAAAATGGAAAAGTGCTGGCTTTTCCTTCCTCTGTAATTAGTAATTTCACAACTAACTCAAGTAGGTCGGTGTTTCAAAACTTCACATTTGACAATGTGTCAGTTTAAGTAAAGGACGTTTGGGCATTGCATTTACAATGCTATAGTGCTCATTATTTAATATACCTGTAAAAATGCAGTCGCCTCATATTTGCATTGATTGGCTGAGAACTCACTTTGCCTATGTGCCCGAACCTAGAAGCTCGGGTGTAAATAAGCAAGCACAGGTTGAATGAGTGATAAAAATCTGAAAATGCTGGAAAACATTCAGCAGGTCAGACAGCATCGACTATGGGGAAAGGAACAGAGTTAATGATTCAGGTCGATAACCTTTCATCAAACCTGCATTTGACCTTACACATTAACGCTATTTTCATTTCCATGGATGCTGCCAGACCTGCTGAGTCTTTCCAGCATCTTTTGCTTTTATTTTAGCTTTTCAATCTCCAGTATTCTGCTTTAATTGAATGATTTCAAGCTAATCCCTGTTCTAAATCATTACATAGACTTTATTCTCTCCATTAAATTTGAATGTTTGTTTCCTGTTCTTTTGGGAAGATGCCATAAGATAATGGGCACCCAACCAAAGACTTCAAAAGCACTTCTTGCATTTAAAATGAATGAAACCTACTCATTTTCTGTTTTTGGTTTAATTGATCATGGTGCTTTGTGTGCAGCTTATACTTTCTGAGCAAAATTCAATTTTTCATAGTTTGTTTCTGGACCTCACACTTACAAATGCAATAATGAATTAAACAAAATTAAAATGGTTGGGTTATGCAGCTTGAAATTAATACTTAGTTGGAAGTGAACACCAGAGTTATTTGAGGTTCATTCCACTTTTAGCACAATCGACAGAGCAGTCTCTCCATATGTGTACGTTTGCATGTATTTATGGAAGTACATTTATTCGTTTGGCTGTACAGAGCTCAATTATTGCAGATAATTTAGAGGGCACAACCAGATTGGGACAAATTTGAGCTGAAGTTGCTTAAACAGGTTCAAAGAGCATCATTATCTTCTCACCGAGAGCATGCAACTTTCCCATATCCCCATAATGCTGCCACCGCCTACATAATCAGAGGTTTTTACATCAACAACATGTTGCTGTCCTCCCAGGTGAGCAAGGATCTCGAACTGCCATTTTCCTGCTGTGATAGGCTCGATTAAATTCCACATAATAAGTCCAATATGTAAACATATATTGGAGACATTTAAATAACCATCCAGTGCAATCTAGGGGTCACTTCTCAGGACTAAAGGTGACAGCCTTAGACATGCTTGCACAATATACGGTAAGAAATGATCTGACTATAGTTGCCATTATTCTAGGTCAATCTGCCTCATTTACAATTTAAGCAAAGCTTGACAGTTACTGTCTGTCATCATCCAACATGTGTATTCTCCATTGTAATGCCTGTGTCAATCACAGTCAACTTGCCAACCAATCAGCACTTGTTTTTCATTCTGTATAAATGTTGCATTCTCTTTACATCCTGATGAATGCAAGTTAAAAACCATTGACAGAAAGTGTCTTTTCTCAGTCAGAGGGAAAAATGTTTATGCTAATACATTGTATGGTTCCATAATGGAAAAACTGGGTGGAATCCAGCCTGTCACCACAGAAAAAATGTTGATCGGGAAAACTTAGTCAGATGGAAGGTTATGTATTATTTTGATGATGGTGTGAAAGAGCCCTGTGATTAAAAATTGAAAATGCTGGAGAGGCAGCCTGCTGAAAAATTCGAGGATACATCTCTGGGTATTCTGAAGGTAACCAATAACTCTCCAAACCATACCTCAATTATCCAAATTCCTGCAGTGGCTATAAAATAAATTCCTGTGCTGAATGGGCCAGGAAAAGCAGGGTTCCCCTGATCCTTCGTTGGATCCACAACATATTGTTCTTGGAAATTGTTCCACATACACACTATGAATTATTCCTCAAGGGTCCCTCTGCCAATCTAACTATCCAAGTCTACAAGAAAATTAAAGTCACCTATGATTAATGTAATGCATTTGTTACATTCACTCAATATCTTCTGATTTATTCTCTATACCATCACTTTGCTATTGCACGGCGGCCTATAGTCTACTCTGCATAGTATCATCTTTCCCTTTTTATTTTTTACCTCCACCCAAATTGATTTTATATCTTTCAATCCAAGATGATTTCTTGCCATTTAATTTATTCGGGCCCATACCAATAATGCTACCCCATCATTGTTTCCTTCTTGCCTATCCTTTCAAGAATATATTTCAACATATTCCAGAATACTTAGTTCATAACTTTGAATTCCTTGTAGCCATATGTCCATAATGGCTATAAAATCATAGCCATTAACCTGTTTGTGTGCAGTTAATCGATCTATTTTGTGTCAAATACTATGCACATTCAAGTTAAGAGATAGTCATTTAGCCTTTTTACCATTGTTTTCCCTTCTGACCTTATTTACTGTGTGTTCTATGCTTGTCATGATGTGGAAGTGCCGGTGTTGGACTGGGGTGGGCAATGTTAAAAATCACTAGGATGCTGCCTGACCTGCTGTGCTTTTCCAGCAACACATTTTCAGCAATGTTAAAAATCACACAACACCAGGTTATAATCCAACAGGTTTATTTGGAATCACTAGTTTTCAGAGCGCTGCTCTTACATCAGGTGGTTGTGAAGAACATCATGAAAAAACAGTGCTCTGAAAGCTACTGCTTCCAAATAAACTTGTTAGACTATAATCTGGTGTTGTGTGATTTTTAACGTCTATGTTTGTATACTCTGTCCCTTTCTGAAACACTCTGGGTATCATCATCTAAATAGCTGCCTTGTAATTCAGCCACATCCTTTTGCTTTGTAAGCCTATATTTCCACTCTCCCAAAATCCTCCTCCCTCCAGTTAGTTTAAAACCCTCACTACAGTCGAGGTCATTCATTTAACCAGGACACTGGTCCCAACTTGGTTCAAGTGAAGCCCATCTCCAGCAGAACAGTTCCTGATCCTCATGCATTGGACAGGTGAAGTTGGAAAAATACCTTGGCTGATACATAGACTGAATGTGAATTATTGAAAAGAGAGAGAATTGTCTGAATAAGATATGAAATGTATGCGAGCATTTGGAATTCCTTCACAAGTTGTAATGACCAATAACCATGCTTGACTTTGAGTTTTGAGAAGCTGTTCACATCTGAGAGTCCCAGATTTAGCTTTTTTAAAGTGGGTATTTTGTTAGGATAATATTTCAACGCTGTGTTTTCTTTTATTCATTCATGGGATGTAACCTGGTCCAGCCCATGAGCTGGATGCATGTCCCTTGCTCCAGCATTACAATAATCGCTGCCATTGCACTCTGTAGTGCAGCATTGAAGTTCAGAAAGTTACTGTAAGTGTGTCAGAGATATACCATGACTGTTCCTTTCTCCTTAAATACCATATAAACCTCCAGCTCCTTACCTTAAATCTATGCCTCCTGGTTATTGATCCATCTACTGAGGGTAAAAAATGTATTTTGATCTACTCTGTCTAGGCCCCTTGTATTGTTGTACACTTCAATCAATTTACCCCTCAGTGTCCTCTGCTCTAAGAAAAACAATTCCAACACAACTAGCCTCTCTTCATCGTGGAAATGCTTCATCCTAAGCAACACCCTGGTGAAACTCCTTCCTGTAACGTGTTGACCAGAACTGCACAAAGTATTCCAGATATGGTGAACTAAAGCTTTAAATGGCTCCATTACTATCATCCTATCCTTCTAAATGGATATCCCTCTCATGTTCTGGCATGACATTCAGCCTCAGAAATGAACTCAGTTTCTTTTTACAAATGTTGCCCAATCTTTTGAGTATTTTCAGTATTTCCTGCTTTTATTTCAGATTTTCAGCATCCAGACTATTTTGCTTTTGTCATAAATTATTTTGTCTGGATATTTCTAACATGAGAGAGGTGAAATAAATAAGGTAGACAATCCGAAATGCTCAGGACGAGCTGCTTTTCAGAATTGGGAATTTTTCAGTTGTCAGAATGTGACAGTTTAATGGTGAAATTTTTAAAAATCTTACTAGAGGAGCAGACTTTTAAGTAAGAACAGGCAAGTCGGTGCTTGGCCACGCCCCCTCACGTCACATCTGAGTGACCCGCATCAAGTGGCTGTGGACTTGGGTTAACTGTTTGCACGCCGAACTACCTTGTTAATGAGAAAAAAGCTTCACAAAAAAACCTTTGGATTTCAGTGCTTTTTGGTTTTTGGATGTTCGGATAAAGGATCGTCTACCTATACTAGGAATGGTTCATGTATTCTTGCATGTAAAGCTTAATAAATGTTTATGTACTCTCTTTGTTTTCATAGTTGCTGTTTATTGTTAGGTATGTTTACATTTCACAATAAGTTTCTGCACTCATGCCTGTCTGGTGATTAGCAGAAATTCTTAATACCCTCAGCCAGCTGATAGTTCTCATTATTTCACCAGCATTTGGAATCAAATTCAAGGCACTTCCCAGCTTTGCTTAAAGCCTGAATTGTCTAATAGTGGAGGTGTTAGACTTTGCCATCATGCTGAGCACCCCAAGGTTTTTATGTCTTGTTTTGAGATTTTGATAAACAGAGATCGTTTCTAACCGACTCAATCAGTAAAACTGCTTGGATGTTTCTTGCTGCTTATCTTTGTGTTTTCTGTTATTGCTATTCTCTGAGTCTGTTGTTTGTGACAAGAACACAGATTGTTGTAATACTCCTTTCAGCATTGAGGAACATATGAAGAACAAGTCTCTGGGATGTTCAAAGAGGCTATCCTGAGGAGCAGGTTAACCGCCTGCTGGCAAATATTTTCCCAAGCAGGGGAACAGCATGCTGCCAAGTTGATGTACTCTGGAAACACCTCAAACATTTTCTTCAGAAATGAATGGATATCTGCAGATATTTAGACTTTTTTCTCAAAAGTAAAAATGAAAATACATTATTAGCAGGAAGAATTTCAGGAGCTGTGAGTCAGTCCTTCCTAATCGGATGAAGCAAAGATTTTCTTGCACTTTGCCAATGCATTTCTCTTCATTTCTTCATTATTGAGAATGACTTGACTGTCTATTGATTAATACTACATTGTGGAAATTCTGTCATACTGAATATAAGCTGACAAATTGGAAACTAATGCATCCTAAAATCAAATCCCTTTCCACAGTATGTTTACTTCCTGCAACTTTCATTCTTTCATTCCTTTCAGAATTCACAATTGTTACACTTTCTCCAACAAAACCCTATATATCACACTGCAGTTTCTCTGTTTCATAAGGATAATGCCACTTTAATAGAATTAGATAGAATAGTCTCTTTATATAAATACAAGATGATTGCAAATTAGTGCCTGCTTTCTACTTAAAATGATAACTTAATGAACTACATTCAAGTGGACTACATGCCCAATTGAATGGTCAAATATGCAAAATGACTTGCTTGGAAGCTGATTAGCTGTAAGTAGCAAATTGGGCAAGTTTGTTAATGTTAAGAAGCTGCTTCTCATCTTTAAAGAAGAATTAATTGAGCATGTTTATTTGAAAACATCATGATCATGTTAAGAGTCATTCAAAAGACTTCCACATTCAGTTATAATTCTTGGGTAATGTTGCTGCCGGAATTTCAATGAAGGAGAATGATCCTGTTCAGTAATAAAGACCATTAACTAAGACATAAATTTCATGAGTAGATCACATTGAGTAAGAAAAAGCCTTGCAGACCAGTTGTAATTGAGGAACAAACCTCAGTGGCATTATCAAAATGTCCAAGGCTCTCACATGCATCAACTTAACAGAGGGTATGGGTGTAGTATAAATGTTTTATCTGTTGCACCCTCAAAGAGATAAGCTAAAAAGCTTGGTGACAGCTGATCTCTCTACAAGCTGTATACCTTAATTCTCCAGAAGTGCACAGCACACTTGAAAAAAAAATGGGGCAGAAACACATAATAAATGAATTCTACTTACTAAATGATGACACCATGACTTCAAATTAGCCCTCTTCAAGACCCTCGACTGATTCATAGCTGAAGAGAACAATAACCATTCCTTAAGCTCAGATAGCTGCACTATCATAGCTGTCCCAATGCTTATTCTGGTTTTCTTCTGACAGTTGTATAAGCATTAGCCTGTAAGTAAAGCCTGTTGAATTAACATGCTGTAGGTAGTAATGTATTGAAAGGGAAAAAAAACCCTGCTTTATTAAGAAGTCAGTCAGTTAGATGATGACTTGATGTTTAGAATGGTCACTGGTCTTAAGCCTCCTGTATTTATTATTGATAATATTTTTATTAAGAGTTTAAAACAGACACCATGACTAGTATGTGAGGTACTATTTGTCAACTAAACAGAGAATGCTCGATCACAGAGTTCTGCTTTGTAAGTATCAGATAGTTGATGGATTGGCAGCAACAAAAACAAGCTAACTGAGGTCAAGCTTTATTAAAACTCAGAGTTAAGCCTCATTCCAGGGAAACAAGCAATGTCTTATTGAGCAATTGATCAGACCCACCATGGTAGATGACATGTTTGTGAGGCTTGCAACTGTAGCATTTCAAAGTTAGAATATGCAGCTTGTTTATATAAAAAAAAGGATAAGAAACAAAAACATAAATAGCTGGAGAAATGCAGCAGGCCTAGCAACACCTAAGGAGAGTTGGCTTATGCCTGAGATGTTGACTCTCTTGCTTCTCAGATGCTGCCTGACCTGCTGTGCTTTTCCAGCACCACACTTTTCGACTCTCACTTCTCCAGCATCTGCAGTCCTCACTTTCTCCTAGCATCTAAGGAGAGAAAGCAGACTAACATTTCAAACCCAGTGGCCCTTATTCAGAACTCCTGAAGAAGGGTCTGAATGAGGATCATGGACTCGAAACGTTGACTTTGCTTCCTTTCTACAGATGCTGTCAGAATTGCTGAGCCTGCCTTGCAATTTCTGTTTTTATTTCATTTCTCAGTATCCACAATTCTTTGCATTACATAAAGGAAATAAGAAAGCCTGCCTTAGAGTAATAGCGAGCTAGCTGAGGACAGGTTGTCTGCTCAGTGACTGGGGACTGAGGTGGAGCAGGCTACTCATCTGTTTTAGTTTGATCCTCAGACAAGTCCATGCAAACTGGTTCACTTTGAGTTGCAAACATTGTGTATGGGTAAGCTTGTGACTTATCACTATCACTTATCACTGATGTTGGGGCTGCCTTGGGTTATTGATATCCAGAGTAAACCCAACAAACCAGAATTTCAGCAAATGCCTGAACATCCTGAGCTGTATGTGTAGTGACCACCACTGGCATTGTACCAGACCTTCTGATATCAGATGATATAGAATGAAGTTGATGAGATCTAGGAAAGCGTATCTGATGAGCCACCAGAGAGTGCAGTTCGTGAATGGGAACATAAAAGGACTCACTGCACATGCTCCCCATTAACAAAACCACTATTTAATTGAAGGAGGCTTGCCTGACCAAAACCTGTACTGAAGAATTATCTTACAGAACTTTCTGTGCCCTCAGCCATGTTGCTCTGTACAGTTACCATTCCGACAAGGTGGCAAATTGTCTGGCTATGTCCTGTAAACAAGAAGCAGGACAAATCCAATTGAGACAGTTACCACACCAGCTGTCTACTCTCAACATCTGTAAAGTGATAGAAAGTACCATCAACAGTGCTATCAAGCAGTACTTGCTTGGCAATAACCTGGTCACTGACCTCAGTTTGAGTTCCACCAGAGCCACTCAGCTCCTGACCTCATTACAATCTTAATTCAAACATGGACAAAAGAGCTGAACTCTAAATGTTAGATGAGAGTGGTATATTTGACATCGAGGCTGCATTTGACCAAATATGATATCAAAGCGTCTGAGCAAATCTGGAGTCAGTGGGAATCAGGGGAAAACTCTTTGCTTATTAGAGGCATATCTTACAAAGGAAGGTGGCTGTGTATCTGGAATTCAGTCAGCTCAGTTTCAGGATGTCTCTGCAGAAAAATCCCTCCTGGAAAATGTCCAGGCTTGGGCTAACAAGTAACAAGTAACATTCACTCCACACAAGTGCCAGAGAATGACTATCCCCAACAAAAGTGCATTACTCAGAGGGAAATGGGTCTGGGTGGGTTGCTCTTCGGAGGGTTGGTGTGGACTTGTTGGGCCAAAGGGCCTGTTTCCACACTATGGGAATCTAAAAAAATCTAAAAAAAATCTAAAATGGCATTACCATCGCTGAATTCTCCACTATCAATATCCTTGCAGTTACTATTGACCACAAACTGATCCTGACTAGCCAGATAATTTCTGGGATTACAACTAGAGGTCAGAGGATAGGAATTGTGCAGCAAGTAGCTAATCGCCTGATTCCCAAAGCCTGCCCACCAATGACAAGGCACAAGTCAAGGGAGTGCAATCAAATAATCCTCACTCGCCTGGATGAGCTCTGTTCCAACACCAATCAAGAGGCTTGATATCATGCAGGACAATCTGCTTGAGTGGCATCATGTCTACAAATATCCACTCCCTCCACCACTGATGCTCACTAGCGCAGTGTTACCATTTACAAGATACTCTGCAGAAATTCACCAAGTGGTTTTAGTATTTTCCAAACCCACGGACAGTAGGTACACCAGCACCTACAAGTTCCTCACCAAGACATTCATCATCCTAACTTTGAAACATATTCCCATTTCTTCAGTGCCACTGGATCAAAATCTTGGTACATTTTCCCTACCAGCATTGTGGGTGCATCCACACCAAATAGGCTAGGGCAATTGAAGAAAGTAGCTCACCATCACCATCTCAAGGACAGTTGGGGATGGGCAATAAATGCTGGCCCAGCCAATGAAGCCCACATCGCCTGAATGAATGAATGAACAAAAAGATGGATCATATTTGACTAGTGATGTGAACTGAAACATCTGCTAAATATCTGCAGCTTAAAGGTATTCTTATGCTAATGTGAGATTAGAATTTGACTTTCGCAACCAAATTTTCCAGTGTCACTTGTTCATTTTTGCCTCCTTCCCACATTAAGTGTTCACTGTCATGTTCCTGAACTGTACTGTTCCTGCACAAACATCACTTTACCTTGTTCTTCCATGTTTTCCACTAAATAAGATAAATACAAAAGTATTCCAAAGGAATATTTCTGGTAAAAATGTAATCATGCCGATGAAAATAGTAGTCGGACGTCTTCATAGAAAGAGTACGAGAATAAATTGGAGACAGAATAAACACCCACACTGACAATATTTTTCTTATGTAGATTTTAAGAAATTAATTGATAAAATTACAATTCTCTTAAGAGTTAAATTTCCTGTCATATGGATCCTTAAACATGGAACAGTCATCATAGTACAGGAGGCCATTCAGCCTATTGTGTACATGTTGTTTTGCCATTTGGTATTTCACAAATATGCAAATTAGGAACAGAAGTCAGCCATCCACGCCCTTATGCCTGTTCCATCAATCATTAAGGTCAATGCTGAGCTGATTTTGGCCTCATCTCCACATTCCACCTACCCCTAATAACTTTATCGCCTTTTTATATTCATTTGCTCTCAACATCGACTTAAACTATTTTGTCTATTTCATCCAGACAGTAGCTGTTGCCAATGATTCTGTTGGTACCACAATTATAATTCTTCTAGGTGTGCCCTATGGGACAGCTGAATCCACATCATATTCCTAACTTGAATGACAGGAAATTTTATGTGCATTTATTTAAAAACATTTTAATGTCAATATTACATTTGAATGAAATCTTGCCTTGTTTATGCAAAGAGCTTTATGCATCCAAATCCCTCCTGAGCCGAAGATGCTGGTCTGATCATTATAGCTGGAAATGGGGTGAATATTACATTTGAGCCCTCCTCACCTTGCCTTTGAGTTTATTTTCTCATTGGTGAGGAAAACTATTAGAAAATATGCCCAGTCATGGGAGCAGCAATTAGGATCACAAATAGATCTCAATAGTATAGTTGGAGCAGCATATATGGCAACTATCACTTTGAGCATTGTATCTAGTTTTGGTCTCTGAGACAAAATTGAAATATTCAACTCATGAATGTAGAAATGAGACAAGGCTGAACTGTAATGTAAGATTATTTAATTATGCGGGAACACTGCAGAAATGTGGAATCTTCCACCTTCTTCTCAATATTACTTTCAGCTGACTGAACTAGTCCTCCTATGCTTTTGTTGTCTGGCTCACTGTCCCATACTTCAGCTCCATAATGGAAAATACATTGAGATCTTTATCCCTTCTATGCTAAAGCTACTAAAATGATGCATTTATCTTTTGATTTATATCCTGGAAATAGTGCCTGCTAGTCTGGTGTGGAAGGGAACAATTTTATCACTGCTCTTGTTTTATTTTGAGTTAATTGACTTATTGGGGCAGCATTAACTTCAAGAAAATGGTTGGATTTGGATTGTCTGAATGTGTTAGGATTCTAATATCAGATTGCTGGCACAAAGCCACTCCAACTCTGCACTTCTGGCGATAACTAAGGCAGCAAGATAGACAGGCAATCAGCTCATCCAGATGAAAAAAAATCAGAAATTGCTGGACAAACTCCAAGTAGAACTCCACTAGAGAAATAGTTAGTACTTCTAATCAGAAAATTGGGCCATGCGTCTCATTATCCCTCATCTTCGATCCCTGGAACAAGGTGAATGTGGGGCATTTAGTTGGGAGGGTTTGGCCAGCTTAAAGAAAGTGGAAAGGCATGTGTGTGGCAGGTTTTAGAGAACAGATAGATAGGAAAAGGAAGGCTATTATCTTTGGGGGTTGTACCCCTGCTGCCAGAAGGTGGTACTCCCTCCTTCCATCACTGACACTCAGTGGCAGCAGTGAGCCAGAAGCATCAGTATGCCCCAGCTCAATAAGGCTCCTTTCACAGCACCTTTCAAATCCACAATCTGTGGGCAGCACGGTGGCACAGTGGTTAGCACTGCTACCTCACAGTGCCAGAGACCCGGTTCAATTCCCGCCTCAGGCGACTGACTGTGTGGAGTTTGCACGTTCTCCCCGTGTCTGCGTGGGTTTCCTCCGGGTGCTCCGGTTTTCTCCCACAGTCCAAAGATGTGCAGGTTAGGTGAATTGGCCATGTTAAATTGCCCGTAGTGTTAGGTAAGGGGTAAATGTAGGGGTATGGGTGGGTTACGCATCGGTGTGGACTTGTTTCCACACTGTAATGTAATCTATGTAACATTGAACCACATTGAACAACAAGGGCAGAAAAACCCATGAGAAATTTTAATTCACTTGACAGTTTTCCTAACATTTGTTTTCAATCGAATTTCGTAAATCTTCATTTTTAGTACAGAAAATAACTTGCAAGAAATACGTTGTATCAAATTCTATCATCTGATCCACCTGTCCCATACCAAATCCTCCCTCTCATATCATCTTTATCAGCCATTCCATACTTCCTGTGTCTTCTTCATCATCATCATGCCCAACAGAATATTATTAAATGGAGAAAAACTGCAGAAAGCTGCTACACAGCTCGAAACACAGAAAGCTAGCATAGGTGCAGCAGGTAATTCGGAAGATTAATGGCATGTTGGCTCTTATTTCAAGGTGGTTGGAGTATAAGGAGAAAGTGAGGACTGCAGATGCTGGAGATCAGAGCTGAAAATGTACAGGGTAAATGCTGAGGGGATGTCACCCCTCATGGGTCAGTCTAGGATCAGTGGGCATATTCTCAAAGTAAAGGGGCATCAATTTAAGACTGAGGTGAGGAAGATTTTCTTCTCTCAGATGGGTGAGTCTTTGGAATTCCTTGCTACCAAAAGCTGTGGGGCAGAGGTCTTATGTATATTTAAGGCTGAAACAGATAGTTTCTTGATTAGTAGGGGAATTAAGGTTTATGGGGAAAATACAGGAATGTGGACATAGGAATGTCAGATCAGCCATAATCCTACTCCTGTTCCTATTTCTCACTGTGTTATTGTCTTATTGGAGTCAATGCCATGCTACACTTGTTGTGCTTTTATCCTCAACCAATCTAATCACATTCTTCAAGAAAACAAACCCTCCAGCCAAATCATCTTTGTTGTTGTTTTGGTTCCTGACTAACTTGCTCACTTTGTTGCTGTTGTCACTGTTACCATATTTTGAAAGACCTGGACTCCAGTTGGAAAAATTTCATGTGCCATGCAATACAATGTTATATTTCACTGACAGTATATCAATATACCTTTTAAGGAACATGCTCATGATATCACCACTGCATCAAAAAATGTGATTTGAATGTATAAAGGTCCATCTTATCCTGCGATGATTGAAGTATAATACATGACTAGAAGTGTTTTTCTGTTTGTAACCCAATAGATTAATGTGAGCCCACACACTTTTGTGCCTGTGAATTTAATTTTTGTGTGGAATAGTCAGCTGGATTAAGAATATGTTGGATTCTTCAATATCATGGTATCCACACCTATTTTCTTACATTATGGGGAGGTGATGACCTAATGACATTAATGCAAGACTGTTAATCCAAAACTCAGCTAATGTTCTGGAGACCTGGGTTTGAATCCTGCCATGACACATTGTGGAATTTGAATTCAATAAAGAGACAATCTGGAATTAAGAGTCTACTGATGACGGTGAAACCATTGTTGATCGTCAGAAAAGCCCATTGGTTCACTCATGTCTTTCAGGGTAGGAAATCTGCCATCCTCACCTGGTCTGGGCTACATGTGTCTCTAGTAACTGATTCACAATTGCCCCATGAAATGGGCTAAGAAGCCATTCAGTTGTACCAATCATTACAAAAGTCTCAAAGAAATTAAACCGACAGATCACCTGACATTGATCTGGCACCGGGAAAGACAAGGGCAGAAAAAGCCCTATCGACTCTGCAGAGTCCTTGCTATTAACGTCTGTGGGCCATTGCCAAAATTGGGACAGCCATCTCAGACTAATCACACAACAGCCTGACATAGTCATGCTCACAGAATCATACCTTACAGAAAATGTCCCAGGCACCACCATCACCATCTCTGGATATGTCTTGTCCCACCAGCAGGACAGATCCAGCAGAGGTGTCAGCATATTGGTATCCAGTTAGGAAGGAGTTGCCCTGGGAGTTATCAACATTGACTTTGGATCCTATGAAGTTTCATGGCTTCAGGTTAAACATGGGCAAGAAAATATCTTATTGATTACCACATACTGTCCTCCCTCAGCTGATGGTTTAGTACTCCTCCATGTTGAACAACACTCAGAGGAAGCATTGAGGATGGCAAGGCCACAAAATGCACTCTGGGTAGGAGATTTCAATGTCCACACTAAGGGTGGCTTGGCAGCAATACTACAGATTGAGCTGGTTATGTCCTAAAGGACATAGCTGCTAGCCTGGGTCTGTGGCAGCTGGTGAGGGAATCAAGAAGAGGGAAAAACTTACTTGACCTCATCCTTACCAATCTGCCAGCTGCAAATGCTTTTGTCCATGACAGTAGAGTGACCACTGCATAATCCTTGTGGAGATGAAGTCTTGCCTTCACACTGAGAATAATATCCATTGTGTTGTGTGGCACTTTCATCGTGCTAAATGGGACAGACTTCGAACAGATCTAGTAAATCAATGCGGGATATCCATGAGGTACTGTGGGCCATCAACAGCAACAGAATTGGACTTCAACCAAATCTGTAACCTCATAGTTTCGTATATCTCCCACTCAACCATTACCATAAAACCAAGGGCTCAACCATGGTTCAGTACAGGATTAGGCAAATCTCAAAATTAGGTACCAACCTAACAAAGCTACCAAACAGGACTACTTGCATGTGAAACAGTATAGGCAGCAAGTGATAGACAGAGCTAAGAAATCCCATAACCAACAGATTAAATCTAAGCTCTGTAGTCCTGCCGCATCCAGTTATGAATGGTGGTGGAAAATTAAACAACACACTGGAGGAGGAGCAAGCTCCACAAGTACCTCCATCCTCAATGATGGAAGAGCCCAAAAGATCAGTGAGAAAGATAAGGCTGAAGCATTCACAGCAATCTTCAGACAGAAGATTGAGTGGATGACCAATCTTGGCTTCCTCCAGCGGTCCCCAGCATTACAAATACCAATTTAATTCACTTCACATGATATCAAAAATGGTTGGAAACATTGGATACAACAAAGCCTGCAGGCCCTAACAACATTCCAGCTGAAGACTTATGCTCCAGAACTTGTTCTCCCAGCCAAGCTCTTCCAGTACAGTTACAAGACTGGCATCTACCTGACAATATGCAAAATTATCCTGGTATGCTTTGCACATTAAAATCAGGACAAATCTAACCCAGCCAATTGCCGCCCCATCAGTCTACTGTCAATCATCAGTGAAGTGATGGAAGGTGTCGACAACAGTGCGATCAAGCAGCACCTGCTCACCAATAACCTGCTCAGTGACACCCAGTTTGGCTTCCACCAAATCCATTCAACTTCTGGCCTCATTAGAGCCTTGTGTTAAAAATGGACAAAGAGCTGAATTCCAGAGAGAAGTTGAGAGTGACAGCCCTTGACATCAAAGCTGCGTTTGACCATGTGTGGCATCAAGCAGCCCTAGCAAAACTGGAATTAATGGGTATCAGGGGCAAACTCTCTGCTGGTTGGAGTGATGCCTGGTACATAGGAAAATGGTAGTGTTTGTTGGAAATCAGTCATCTCAGCTCCAGAACATCTCTACAGGTGATCCTTAGGGTAGTGTCCTCTGTCTACCCATCTTTAGCTGCTTCGTCAATGACATTTCATAAGACCATAAGACATAGGAGCAGAAATTAGACCATGCAGTCCAATGAGTCTGCTCTGCCATTCAATCATGGCTGCTAGGTTTCTCAATCCCATTTTCCTGCTTTCTCCCCATAACCCATAAGAACAGAAGTTTCATCATAAGGACAGAAGTAAGGATGTTTGCCAATGATTGCACAATGTTCAGCACCATTTGCAACTCCTCAGATAGTGAAATAGTCCATGACCAAATTCAACAAGATGTGGGCAATATCCAGGCTTGGGGCTGGCAAGTAGCAAGTAACATTTGCACCACACAAATGCCAGGCTATGACCATCATCAATAAGAAACAGTCTAACCTCCGCCCCTTGACATTCAATGGTGCTATCATCACGAAATCACCCATTATCAACATCCTGGGGATTATCATTGACCAGAAACTCAATGGACTCACGACATAAAGACAGTGGCTGCAAGATCAAGTCAGGGGCCAGAAATAATGTGGTGAATAACTCACTTCCTGACTCCCCAAAGTCTGTCCACCATCCACAGGGCACAAGTTAGGAGTGTGTTGGAATACTCTCCATTTGCCTGATGCGTGCAGCTCCAACAGCATTTAGGAAGGTTGACACCATTCAGGACAAATCAGCCTACTTAGTTGGCATCACATCCACAGCCTCCACTCCCTCCACCACTGATGCTCAGTAGCAGCAGTATGTACTATTTACAAGATCCACTGCAGAAAATCATCAAAGATTCTCAGACAGCACCTTCCAAACCCATAACCACTTCTATCTAGAAGGGCAAGGGAAGCAGATATATGGGAACAACATCACTTGCAAGTTCCCCTCCAAGTCACTCACAATCCTGACTTGGAAATGTATCACGGTTCTTTAACTTACACTGGGTCAAAATCATGGAATTCCCTTCCTAATAACATTGTGGGTCAACCTACAGCAGGTGGACTGCAGCGGTTCAAGAAGTCAGCTCACCACCACCTTCTCAAGGGCAACTAGGGATGGCAATAAATGCTAACCCAGCCAGTGACACCATTTTCCATAAAATGAATTAAAGAAAACAAGCAAAAATATTGCCACACAGGTAAAATACCCTGCTGGCGGCAAAAATCATGTCAGCAATACCCACCAGATTATCATCCAACAGACACATTATGTAAATTTCTCCTTTGAATCCTCCCACTTCCTTCAGGCCAAAGGGGTAGCCATCGGCTCACGTATGGGGCCCAGCTATGCCTGTCTCTTTGTTGGCTACGTAGAGCAGTTGATCTTCCATAATTACACCGACACCACTTCCCACCTCTTCCTCCACTACATTGATAACTGCATTGGTGCCACCTCGTGCTCTCGTGAGGAGGTTGAGCAATTCATCAACTTCACCAACACATTCCACCCTGACCTTAAATTTACCTGGACCATCTCTGACACCTCCCTCCCCTTCCTGGACCTCTCCATCTCCATTAATGACGACTGACTTGACACTGACATTTTTTACAAACCCACCGACTCCCACAGCTACCTGGATGACACCTCTTCCCACCCTATCTCTTGCAAAAATGCCATCCCATATCCCCAATTCCTCCGCCTCCGCCGTATCTGCTATCAGGAGGAGCGGTTCCACCATAGAACACACCAGATGGCCTCCTTCTCTAGAGACCGCAATTTCCCTTCCCACGTGGTTAAAGATGCCCCCCAACACATCGCACCCACATCCCGCACCTCCGCCCTCAGACCCAACCCCTCCAACCGCAACAAGGACAGAACGCCCATGGTGCTCACCTTCCACCCTACCAACCTTCCCATAAACCAAATCATCCGCCGACATTTCCGCCACCTCCAAACAGACCCCACCACCAGGGATATATTTCCCTCCCCACCCCTCCCCGCCTTCCGCAAAGACCGTTCCCTCCGTGACTACCTGGTCAGGTCCACGCCCCCCTACCACCC
>NC_057711.1:58377982-58461484 GCF_004010195.1 Chiloscyllium plagiosum | reverse complement strand
TATCTCTCCACGCTCCAGGCTCTCTGCCTTTATTCCAGATGAAGGGCTTTTGCCCGAAACATCGATTTCGCTGCTCTTTGGATGCTGCCTGAACTGCTGTGCACTTCCAGCACCACTAATCCACATTATGTAAATTGACCAACCAGCACCATTCAGGTGGACCAAAGTATCCATATTGTTATTATAGATGCAGCAAAATAAGGTATTATCATATGTTGAATTTGGCAATTATTACTTTTTCTTTCTTTCCTTTTGTATGGGCTGGATTTGACAGCCTTTCAGGGGAGTAGAGGCATCCCCTCTCCTTTTTTGAGGCACCCACGGCCAAGGTCATATTTCTGGCCTCGAAAGAAAAACGTTAAAAAACCAGCAATGCATGAAAATGAGCATGCTGGTTATACTGAGCCTCCATTTGGAAGTATACAAGACAAGTCAAACAAGTATATTTCAGTATTTTTTCAACACCGGGGGCTTTTAAAATATGGCCCCTCATTCCCTACTTTCATTCACTGGCATCTGCCCAGCAGACTCGGCTGAAACCCAGACTCATCTGAATTTCGGGATCCATGGCATTTCTTCTTGGGGACGGCATTGAATCAGCATTGAACAGTAAGCTCTTCTGGTTTTGCTGGGGTTTAAGAGCAGCTGGCAAATCTGATTGACTGATAGTTCACTGTGACGAGGCTTTCTCCCAGACTGGGGGTTAGTCCCTTTATGACAGACCCCACAGCATACTATCACTGATAGTCTACCCAGGTTCTGGATGGGTGGGCGTATGACAGAGGTTTTGTTTGGAGAGGTGAGGGGAAGGGACTATGACTGCCCATAAATGCACGTGTGTGTGTGTGTGTGGGGGTGTGTGTGTGTGTGAGAAAATATGTATGTATGTATGAATGCATATGCATGTGTGTATATATGTGTATTTATATGTGCATATGTGCATTTCTATACATTTGCATGCATGTGGGTGTGTGTGTGTTCTTTTGTTAATGTCATTCCATGTGTTTAGCATGTGTGTTTGTATATGCATTTATGTGTGTGTGTGTATGTACATGTGTTTATGCGTGTACATGTTTGTATGAGGATGGGTATGTATGAATGCATGTGTGCATGTCTGTACGTGTGTAAGCACATACATTTGTATTTTTCTCAAAAATATTAAAACTGAACTGACCACAATAAGGTGGTTTGGTTGACCTATTGTGAATATGGATCATTATTTATCCACTCACATTCACTTTGGATATATTTGACCAGTGTTACAAACTATAACAAGAAATCCAGCAGCTTGCATCAATGCTAAACCATTTGGAGTTGTGATTTATTTTCCAGCAGAGGCAAATGATAATTGTAAATGCAAATCATCCAGTAGACCCGTTGTCACACTTTAATTACTCCAGGCTGCTCCAGTTTTCATTTGTTCATCCCTCCGGTCATCACTTGTAACCTTTGGAATACTTTTCTCCCTTGTTGCGGTGAGCTGTTAAACAGATAAAAGGGACCAGATAGCTTTGTTTCTGGCAAAGGAAAACTGGTATTAAAACTGCTGTCAAATAAAACAAATTAGCTTAACACCATGTAGAGAAAGCTCTTCATTTGTCAAGTGTGAGAAAGTTCACAGCAAAACACATGAAGGCATTGTTCTCCTTCTATTCACGTGATTGTTAGGGCCCACACATTCCTACGTGGAGGGGATATAATGGGTATTATTTCAATAACAGCTTCTAGCCACGTCCTCAGCTCCATGCTGCAGTTGAGATTATTCCATGAGAAATGAGTAATTCAGCCCATTATGAGGCCCCTTGATAAGAAATACCAATAAATCTATTTCTCAAATGGATCACTTTGACATCTACAATAAAACGTTTTGGTTGGTAAGATCATTGAATGACGTTTTGGTAGCAAACCTTTGCTTTGCTGCAGAGTATGATTGTGCTTGTAATATTCCTCATATTTTTTATTCTTCGGCCACTGGCTTTAGCTGTTTCAGTCTTCTACATACCTAATGTACCAATGCCTTAAACTTAGGAAAAAATGAACCTATAAACTGATTTTGTTAATGGATTAACGATCCAAAGGCCGAAATTAAAACTCTCTGGCCAGAGGCAGAGAGGAATATCACGGAAACATAAGTGGCCACTGCAGCTTCTTTATTTATATCCACAACTGCTCCTAATCCCTTATTTCATTATCCTGATCTTTAAGCTCTGTGTGATCTCATCACACATTAGTCCTTACCGTGGGAGCACATATTGCATTGTGACCATTGGGTTTTTACTCACTTGCTTCCACCCCACCATCTCAGCAACTCAAAGAGGAAGAGAAAGCAGCTTACCTTCCTCAACAGGAGGAAGAGGAGGAGGAGGAAGGGTGAGAGAGAAAAGAAATCGCCCACTCGGGGACTAGCAGGTTTAGAACACTAGTCAGTACTAACTAATTGGGTGGACTGTGCCATCTTTCTGGGACGAGGTTGTAAACAGACGTGGATCTTGCAGGGTGATACCATAAGGAGCCTGATGGTTTTGACAAGCTGTGTTTGGAGCACTGGAGAACCTACCTGAAATCTTGTAGATCACGGCTAAAAAATAGAGGAATCTTCCTTCAGCTTAAGTTCAAGGATTGATGTAGAACTTTCAACCTATTTTCTACAACATGGAGAGGCTGGCCAACTCTATCCTGCAACACATAAAGTTTAAAATCCAGCAGCGTCTCATCGCTTCAGTTTTTATTACAGTCTTCAGTGGAATGACAACATGTTACAATAAAAGGCCAATCAGCTACCATTGCATGAGTAACATCTTCAACAGGACAATAAAGTGCTGTATTTTGAAGTTGATGGTTATTTTGGGGCCCTTTGATTGAAAGGAGTTTGCAGAGTGCCTTCCAGCAAATCACTGAATTGGATGAACAGAGTTCCCAAAGTAATGATGTGAAAATCATGGCAAAAGAACCCAACAGTCTGTCTCCAGAAGACAGCATTGTTGCTCCCTCCCTTGCTACTTCACCATTGTTTTACATCCTCCTGTCAGCCTGGGTTCAAATCTGAAAGCCCTGCTGGGATGGTGCAGGCTGAGGGACAGCCGATACAATCCAGAGCCTCTTAAGAATTTCCCAGGATGAGATATGAACTGCACTGTTCAAACTCTCAGGAACCTTGTCTGCTGCTGCTACTTAGGATGCACTCAGAGAAGCACCACAGCCAGCAAGAGCAGCTAAATTATAGGAATAGAGTGAACATCAGGGGGAATAGTTTAATATTTTAAACTGATGCTAGTGCTGTCACGTTTTTGAGTGTTTATATTTACTACAGATTAAGAGGGATATGGGGAATGGATTGTGCTGGAATTAATGATGATTTTGTGTTCTTCATGGGGAAGGTGTTGAAAGGATTGAGTGCAGATGGTGAATCCCTCATTGAATCCTCAGTTGTGGAAGTTGCCATGTGGCATCAGAGCTCTGAAGCGTAATGGGAGAGGATCCTGTTCAAACATGATTTCAATAAAGTAGCAGTGAGAGTCCAGGCTGTCTCGCTGAAACCTCCTGGTGCTTTCACTTTTATCCCCTGCCCTCCATTTCCAACCCAGACTTATATTCCTTGTCTTCTTCAACCTCCTCCTTCATTACCTCTTGTGAGCTCGGCCTTTTGGCAGAAATGTTGAGTTGACAGCTCGTCTTGAAAGAACATTTAGAATAGTGGAACAGGCAGCAAGTCACCATGAATCTGCTGCGTTCCTCATCTGTCTGCATTAGCTGTTGTTGCTGGTCTGCCTGATTTCACCTCTTCCTCCAACTCAAGGAAAACCCCTCACAAGATCCCTATCACCAAGCACAATATTTCTGTTGGTGACGCTCATAAAACACAATGGCACATCATGCACTATCTTTGGGTGAATTACTCAGAAAATTTCAGAAACACATTTTGACAGAGTATGGGTAAAGTCTTGACAAAGTGTCCTTGATAGTTTTCCCAAGTGACTCTTCTTTAAATACAATGTAGTCATGTCATCTCAATCAACTTCAAATGCTGATCATGAATTTAAGTGATTCTCACCATCCAAACCAATGACTTACTGCTCCTAAGGTAGTCATTGTCAGAAGAGGTCATTGATTTAAATGTTAGCCAACCACATGGTGTGCAGTCCTTCAAAAGTAAATTTATTTATCAGAGGCCTGAGCTTCCTTGGGTGACCATGCCTCATGGTAAGAGGCTAGTCAAGTGGTGCAACTCAAGGCTGCACCTTAATAAGCATGGATATTTTGCAACTAAGGTATGTGGGCAATAGAACCCCTTAATATTTCAGGTCAATTATCTTCCATCAGAACTGGAGAAGTTTAGAGGTATAACAGGCATTAAGTAAATGATGGAAGAGAAAGGAAAGTACAAAAGAGAAGGCCTGTAACAATGTAGAGGGCAGAGAGATTAAATATTAAAAGGAATTTGACACAAGGCAAAAAGGATAATTAGAGTCTAGTGGTGCTGGAAAAGCACAGCAGGTCAGGCAGCATCCAAGGAGCAGGAAAATATTCCTGATGAAGAGCTTTTGCCCGAAACGTTGATTTTCCTGCTCCTCGGATGCTGCCTGACCTGTTGTGCTTTTACAGCACCACTCTAATCTAGACTCTGGTTTCCAGCATCTGCAGTCCTTGTTTTTACCTTTTAAAAAGGATAATTAACTGACAAATAAACAAATAAAGGGTAGAACCAGAGGAATTGTAAGTCATTCCTCTGCTGTTGTCTGAATAAATGGCAACAGTTATAATGGTCTGAAATTTTTTAACTTAACATTGACTTCAGCAGACCACATAGTGCTTCATTGAAAGATGGGATGGTGTCCCTGGAACTTATGGTAATCATCAACAGAATAGCGTAAGATGCTGAGAGATCTGAGTGAGAGTGGGGCTGAAAATTAAAATCATGATTAAGATACACAAGAATCAGAATAATGAATAACATGCAGAACGAGTGGAGGATTTCTGCAAAGGAATCTCTTTTACTCACACAAGAAAATGACATAAAAAGAGCAGTGTGTGTTGGGGTGTATGGAGATTTGACCAGGGTGTCTTGCAAGGAATCGTCTTGAATAAAAGAGTACAGAGCGATTGTAATGAGGTCAGCTGGTTGGACCTCATTGAAAATGAGTTCCCTTTTTGTGGCTGTTAATCTGGTGCAATCAGGGAGGCCTGGCTGACGGATAAGAACAGGAGTCTCAGACATCCTGTTCACACTAAGAGCTGGCTCTGAGGTAAGCTGGATCAGTGACAAGGACTCTCCATGCCCAAGTAAAGGATGACGAAGTGATGAGCTACCAAGCTTTGTGGAGTTATTACACTGGCGGTGAGAGAAAAGCATGCTCTTGAAGAAATTCGCACCCAACAGTCATCTTTGAGGGGCAAGCATTTCTGGCAATATGCCGTCATTTGGGAAGCTTTACTCCTTCAATCCCGCTGTTGGAGACTGAGCCCAGTGTGTGGAAAGAATATGTTTGCTTTTTCCTAATCACATTGAGGCAGGGGAAAAGCAATGAGTAATTATCCTGACAGCTTGTAGAGCCAGAACATTTTCAGTTATGAGGAGCCTAACATTCCCTGATGCATCAGATACTAAAATGCTTCAAGCAATGACAGATTTAGTTAAGGAATATTATGAGCCCAAGCCTGCTTTAGATCTGAAATGCTATCAGTTTTACTCGGCAACTTGAAAACCAGGGAAACCCGTACTGGCATTTTTGATTAGATTAAGGTGACTGGCAGAGACATGTGACTTTGGTTTCACCTTTGATGAGATACTGAGAGATCATTTGGTATATGGGATTAAGATGTAACCATGCAAAAGCACCCATTCGCTGAAATCCAACTAGACTTCAAACAGACACTACAACTGGATTTATCATTGGAAAATGGGGAGCATATAACTTGCAGGGTATTCCAACCTTGTCAGCCCTACTGAGCTTGAGGAACACCACTTGAACAAAAGCAATTGCCTAGCCTCACTCAGGACATACTCTGATCAGAGGGACTCTAGGTCAGCCCACAGCAAAACCCCAAAACAAAGCCGAGCCTCAGCCAACAGTTCAAATTTTCTTCAAGATCTGGGCCAGCAAGCCATTGTCGTTGCTGCCGGTGTGTGGACTTGAGACAGCAAAAGAGTACCACTTGACTTAAATTGAGTGGGACACTAGTAGGACAATATCCAGGAGAGTGTACATCCTGGAAAGCCCACCTACATCCGGTTGGAACAGTTAAATTGCATAGCAACATCCAAATCAGAACCAATCAAAATAAACGTCTGGTTAAACAGTCACCCAGTTCTAATGGAGGTCGATACTAGTGAAACCACTTCTGAGATTGTAGAACCAGTCTTTAACAAAATTTACTTTAGACTTCAACCCTTAAGTATGTGCAAAACCTTGCCTGGACTGAGAACCTATACTGGGGAATCCATTCAGCTTAAGGATACAACTTCACACCCACTCTCATGAGAAGCAGCTGGTTCCATTCCCACTGATTGTAGTTAAAGGCTCGGGGCCCAAGCTTGATGGGGGTGAAGTTGGTTGAAACAAATTTGCCTGGATTGGCTCAACACATTTTGATTAGAAAAAGGCTGCCTGAAAGAAGTTGTAATGAAATACTTGGATGCTTTTCAGGAAGGTCTAGGGACTATCAAAAGAGCCAAAGCCATCTTGCATGTTGATCAGGAAGCAATCCCATGATTCTGCAAGGCCTGCCCAGTATCCTTTGCCTTATGGGCAAAAGTAGAGACAGAAATCAGAAGGCTGGAAAATGAAGGAATCACCAGCCAGTCCAGATTGGGGAAAGGGCAGCACTGGTCATACTAATTGCAAAGTTTTGTGGGGATTTCAAACAAGCAATAAACCACTTTTTGCAGCTGGATAAATATCCAATACCTCACATAGAGGGTCTATACATAAAGTTTGCAGGGAGATTGTCCTTCATGAAGATGGACATGAGCCTTGTACTTGCAACTGCGGTCAGATGTGGATTCCCATAAGTATGCTATATTAATACCCATCAAGGTATGTACCAAGGTACGAGACCTCCATTTGGAGTATCATCATCCTATGCAACTTTTCAGCAGGTGATGAAGAAGATTTTACAAGGTCTACCCCATATTGCCATTTATCTAGATAATATGGTAATAACAAGGAAGATCAACAACGAGCACTTACAAAACTTGAACACAGACGCAGGCATTTCTCCCAGGTGGGCGTCCACCCTCAGAAGGGAAAAGCGTGTGGTCCAGGCACTCCAAGTGACCTACATGGGCTACAGAGTCGACAAGATCGGATTACACCTCTTGGATGAGGGCAATCAAAGGTACTCTAGTTTCCACATCTGTACCAGAGCTTAGATCTTTCCTTGGACTGGTGAATAATTATAGTAAGTTCATTTATAATCTGGCATTCATCCTGGCATATTTGGATCAATTCCTAAAAAAAAAGGATCAACCTTGGAAATGGCATAATCAAGCCACAGCTTTCAGGGAAGTGAAGAAACAGCTATCATCTTATAAGGTGTTGACCCGCTTTGATCCCACATGAGATCTGGTGTTGACATACAGTGTTTCCTTGTATGGCATTGGGATAGTATTAGCTCATAGATGGCCCAATGGAGAGGAATGCCCAATAGCATATGCAGTCAGGACTTTGGCTGATGCAGTGCGTAAATATACCCAGATGGAGAAAAAAGATTTGGCGGTCATATTCGGAGTCAGGAAGTTCCACCATAGTTTTTATGAATGTAAATTTGTAATAATACTGACCACAAACCCCTGCTTAAAGAAGACAAGGCAGTACCACCCATACCTTCGGGCCAATTTCAGTAGTGGGCTCTAATACTAAGTGCATATAATTACAAGTTAGAACACTGACTGGGAGGCTAAGAAAAACTGTGGATGCATTGAGCCACTTCCTGCTGGTAGATACACAACTGATGATACTGCCACTGGAAGAGTCCATAATGGTTTTAAAATTTCTGTGCACACTTCCAGTCACATCTGACAAGATCAGACTTTGGATGCGGATAGATCTGGTCCTGCAAAACTGAAACAGCTGGTGGTGAAGGGGGAAACGAAAGGGCTGTCATAACCAAAATTGAAACCTTTTTGGACCTGGAGGTACCAGATCACAGTAGAGGACAGCATATTATTCTGGGGGGCAAAAGTGATTCTTGCAAGCAAAGATCGCTGCCAGATGCTGGCTGAACACCATCAGGGTTATTCAGGGATTTTCAAATTGAAGATGCTGGTGAGAAGCTATGTCTGGTGGCCAGGATTGAATGCAGATATAGCCACACTGGGGGACAGTGGCCAGAGTGCCACAAGGTCAAAAACTACTGCCATCAGTTCCCCACATCCATGGGAATAGTTAGGTAAACCTTGGACTCGATTTACATGTCAATTATGTCGGTCCTATCATAGGTTCAATGCTCTTAGTTATTGTGGAAGCCCAGTGTAAGTGATTGGACATGGATCGAGTTCATTCATCAAACATGGGGATGACAGTGGAAAACTATGTGCATCTTTTACAATTCACGGACTCCAGAAGTGTTGGTCACTGATAACAGGCAATGGATTATCAGCAGGAATTTGAGTATTTCCTAATGTCAAATGATATTTGACATGGAAGGACAGCTCTGTACCATTCATTATCCAATGGTCTGGCAGGAAGAGCAGTCCAAAATTTGAAGGCAGGCGTAAAAAAACACTTTACAACTTCACTTGATATGAAACTATCCCAGTTCCTGTTTGATTACCAGACCATCCCTTACACACCCACAGGGATAGCTCCAGCATAGTTGGTAAGGAGGAGAAGACTCTGCGTCAGGTTAAATCCAATCTTCCTGCACCTGTGGGGGGAAGGTGAACTGGCATCAGGAACGCCAATGCGGGACACAAGACTCTGCTAAGCGAGAAAGACAGTGTACTTCAGGGAACAAAGTTTGGTGTAGGAACCACAGTTTCGGCCCTGCATGGGAAAGAGGTTTCGTCAATATGACATCAGGTCCAGTGACATATTAAAGTTCGGATAGGTGTAACTGTCCTGAACAAGCACGTGGACTAGATGAGAGCTGCAAACTTGCAAATGGAATAAAACATGCCCAGCGCCTCAATGGCCTTTCCAATTGTCCAACTGTTCTAAACCCATGGGTTCTCCCTTTCCTCAAAATCTGTGATGAACACAGCAGACGCTGCTACTCAATGCCTTTGCTGCCTGATGAAGAGAAAGAATTTCTTCCAAGAAATTTGGCACAAAAGGTGAGTTACAGTGTATTACATGCCACCTGTATCAGAGGCAGAGTTGGAGGAACTTGACCCAATGCTAAAATGCCCCAGGAGGAAATACAAAAAAAAGCCTATATCCTTGTACTCAGAGATAGAGGGATATAGCGATTGTAATGAGGTCAGCCAAGTGGACCTTGTAGAATATGAGTCCCCTGATCAAGGCTGTTAATTTGGTCTAATCAGGGAGCCCGGGCTGACAGATATAAACTAGAGTGTCAGATATTCTGTTCACTCTGACAACTGCCTCTGAGGGAGCTGGATCAGTGTCAAGGACTCCCCCTGTGTAAAAAGAAGTGACTTTGTAATGGGATACCAGCCTCTGTAGTTATTTCAGTGTGGAATGGTGGTTCATGATGGTGACAGACTGGAAGTATGTGTGTCCTAGGGTTTTTCACAAAGAAAATGTAAAAATATTGAAAAAGTAAAGGAACCCATGACCATTGTTATTAGTTTCAAAAAAGCAAAGTATTTTTTAATATAAGAGTATGATTAATTACAAGAGCTCTCAATCCTTTTTTAGGGTCTATAACCTGCATGCCAATTAATGTGTCTTGTTGTTAGGTCTCTCAGTAGCCTCAAACCTGGAGGAGAATCTATACACCCTCTCTTCTAATCAAGACATGACTGAGGGAGTGGTTGAAATTTTTAAGATTAAATAGCAAATTAAAACTCAGTCAATAAATGATTGGGGATGCCTCTAACTAGATCTTCACTATTGTTATAAAATAATGTACAGCAATTAAAATAGTACTTGTTGCATTTGTTATACACCTATCAGTTGCTGAATTTGTCAACATAAAAACAGTGAATGCGCTTCAAATGAAAATGATTTGGGTAAAATAAGTTAATGCGCTGCTACATTTGAAAAGTGCTGTATAAATTCAAGGTCATCTTTTTTCTTTGAAACTGTTTGTGTGAAATAAAAATAATAATCTTGCTTCATGGAGTTGAGGTAAATATTTTGAGTGTAAATGTTTGACATCAAAGTTGAATATTCACTCTGCCATCTACACAATGTATTCACTTTATTAACATTGCAATCATATCATTTGAATAAGGTAGTTTTTCACTGCCTTATGTTACCTAGCAGCTTGTATTTTGAATAAAGCATTTTTTTTCTAATCATGAATCTTTCATCTGGCAGATGCCTAACATGTCTATTATATGCTAATTGGCCTAGATTTAACACCCACTGTGACCCTTTCAGTAATGACATATTCAGAATATTTGTAAAAGCTGTCTCTCCTCTAAAATTTCATTGAAAACTGTAGTGGTCAGATACCAAAACTTTCAATCATTGTCAACAAGTAGGAAATGGCCAAGAATATAGCAATACATTCTGATACACTAAAACCTTGAAGGGATATGAGCTCACTTAAGAAAAGTACATAAGAAGGAAGGTCAGTCATTTCATACTCTTGAGCAACACTGTGGGAGAATAACTAACATTATGAAAAGTTTCTCTTGGTCACCGTGTGCCTATTAGAATCTTATTTCCCTGCATATCACCATTAAATAGTCTATGACCTGTCACCCTTTCTTCCATTCTATGTATTTCACGTATACTCTTAGATCTCTCATTAGCTTGATCGCCTTTCATTGATTGCCTTTCCTCAAGGACAATACACATCTTTATTGAAAATCTTTCATCTCTCATCAAAAAACTCATAATCCTCACATACTAAAGCAGTAGAAATCGTTGTGGATGAAAGTCACAAGAAAACCGTTTATCATGATTTAAATATTAATGAAAATTATGCGATGGGTATCTTTTGAATAGGCTAATCCTTGAGACCAAAAATATAATAATCTGGTAATGAATATATCGCATCATTTATAACCTTTGCAAAATGCAACAAAGCAGCACAAAGGCTGACATTATGATTAAACACATTTAGTGAAAATCCTAAATTATTGATGAAGGTCACCTCAGAGCACTAAAGTACAATAATTAAAACATTTTTCTTTGTAATTGACTTGTGATTATGTTTTGCTGCCACCTGAATGCTACTAATCTATGTCAGCAGCTCAAGGGTTAAAAGAGTGCAGTGGGATTGAGTAATTATATATATTGATTACCTGTAGAAATCTGCTCACTGACAGGATAAGAAGGGCTCACTTTTCTGGTAGCACAGTCATTTTATTTTTGTTAAGATGGATGAGTTAATAAACATGGAGCAAGCACTCTCATAAATTCAGCATCTGTAATATTTGTCACTTTCAAAATTACTTGCTTGAGAGCAACATCCGTTATGCGATTTCACAAGAGAGGTGCTAGGAGACCTGAAGCAAGGTTTTCACTTTCCTGGTGATTAATATACTGTTGTTGTTTAGAAAGGCAGCATCATTAGGCAGAAGCTTAGCTCCAGTGCACTGAGGAAATGTTTGCTACATTGAGCCATATTGTGCTATTTAGGAGTTCACTGATGTTTCATCAGTGCAGATCATTGTGAGTTTTTGCTGGCAGTTTTGTTGCCTTGGGCTCGATTTATGGAAACTTCAGGATCATTTTTAAAAGACATTTACAATAGGTGTTTTAATGCCTACATGAGCATAGCCCCCCAGATAACTGGTTTGCCACTAATATGTGATTAAAATGTACTGTAGCATTTCTAAACTGTAACTTTTTAATTTCATTTTTCCACTGGCCTTAAAGAAAATGAATTTGAGGGTCATGTAAAATGAAAACATTCATGTAAAGTTAAAGCAAATTTATACATCATTGTCATTTAATTAAATAAATTCAGTTTGTTCTGTATTTTCAAGACAGTACATTTAGTATTTTTGCAATAAAAATGTGTATATATCACTGTGTATAGGCACAGGCATCAAAATGAGACATGATTGAAATAGGAAATGGAAGGATTCCATTTCCACCTTGGAGCCAGGTATAGTGGCACACATCAATCCTTCAGCATTGGAGACTTCCTTCTTCATTACCTAGAAATTATTCCTGAACCTAGTGACAGCTCACTCTGCTGCACTACTCTGATGTCTACAGTTGTCTGCTTATTTATTGAGAATGCAGCGATTAGTATACTATTGATCCTCGTCTGTGTCTTCATTCCTGATTAAGTGCTTATGCTTGAAATGTCAACTCTCCTGCTCCTCGGATGTTGCCTGACCAACTGTGCTTTTCCAGCACCACAATTTTTGACTCTGTCTGTTCAATGTCTACTTTTCATGTGTAATCTGTATATAATCACCAGCTTGGAAGGGACGTTGACAGCCATTGTTGACCCTGTTCGTGTGTTCATCTACCATCCACAGCCAGCTTAACCAGCAGAATCACTTGACAAAGTCTGAAGCAGGAATTGTACATAAAGCCCTAACTTTTGCTGCAAAACTGTCAGAGTATCACGACAAGCCAAGAATTAATGCTGTGATCTAATAAACCAACCAGGATTCAGCACTGATTGTCTTTAGATTAGATTCCCTATGGTATGAAAACAGGCCCTTCAGCCCAACAAGTCCACACCGACCCTCCGAAGAGTAACCCACCCAGACCCATTCCCTTACACTGACTAATACACCTAACACTATGGGAAATTTAGCATGGCCAATTCGCCTAACCTGCACATCTTTGGACTGTGGGAGGAAACCGGAGCAAACCCATGCAGACACAGGGAAATGTGCCAACTCCATACAGACAGCCACCCGAGGCTGGAAACGAACCTGGGTCCCTGGCGCTGTGAGGTTGCAGTGTTAACCACTGAGCCACCATATGCAAGACGTATCCTTTACCTAGTGGGAGGAAACCGGAGCAAACCCATGCAGACACAGGGAAAATGTGCCAACTCCATACAGACAGCCACCCGAGGCTGGAAACGAACCCGGGTCCCTGGCGCTGTGAGGTTGCAGTGTTAACCACTGAGCCACCATATGCAAGACGTATCCTTTACCTAAGATACCATTGACAAATTGATACATGGAAAACTGGCTGAACCTGCAATGGAAGATTCATGTGATGACACAAGTTTTGTTGGGTGTCTGAACTTAGCTTTGAGAAGTTATTGGCTGCAAAGTGCTTTGGGATGTCTGATGGTGATGCAACTTCAAGGGCCATAACTTGAGGAAAATATTTTTCACCCAGAGGGCGTTGGGAATCAGGAATGCATTTCCTGGGAGGGTAGTAAAGGCAGAAAATCTTATAACTTTTAAAAAGCCTGTGGATGAGCACTTGAAGTGGCTTAACTTTCAAGACTGTGGTCCAAGTGTTGGAAAGTGGGATTAGTGTAAATAGATGATTTTGTTTTGTCAGTACAGACTCCATGGGCTGAAGGGCCTCTTCTGTACTGTGTGACTCTTTGACTTCATGAGAGTTTTTCTATTTTGATATCACGTTATTGATCCTAAGAACCTTTGAACCTGTAGACTGACAGTTGGCTGATCCGATATTAGCCGAAATCTTCCAGATTGGATCGGGGACCCTGTTTTCAATACAGATCAGGAAAAATGCTTTCACTTAATGTTTTTAGGAGTTTTCTGTTTGGACTATCAAGTCGAGAGTCTTTATAACATAAAGAATTCAGCAAAGCATTCTTGTAGTAGCAGTGTGGATCATTGCATAAATCACACCTATTTCTTTATAGCAGTAGCTGCTGGATTCGATGTATCAAGGCCCCTAACCCACTTTGACAGCTACAGAGAGGGAAATGGTGGAAGGTGAGGTGTTGGGTGAGTGGTGGGTGAGAGGTTAGGGTGACGGGTAGGTGAGAGGGTTGGATGATGGGAGTGTTGGGGGATTGGGTGACAGGTGGGTGAGGGGTTTGGGTAATGGTTGTGTGAGGACTTTGGGTGACAGGTGATGGGTGGGTGAGGGTTTGAATGATGGGTGAGCAAGGGGATTGGGTGACAGGTGACGGATGGGTGAGGGGATTGGGCGATAGGTTACTGGGGAGGTTGGATGGTGTGTGTGAAGGGTTTGGGTGACAGTGGGTGAGGGAATTGGTGGATTGATGTTGAGTGGTCAGTGCGGGAGGAGGTTGGTTAGAGATGGGTGAGGGAGTAGGTTGGTAGTTAGGCAGGATGTCTGTGTCTCATGGCTAAGAAGTACAGGAGGTGGGTGGGTGAGAAGATCAGGTACCAAATGGGTGAAGGGTTAAGATGGCAAGTGGGTGTTGGTCATGTGCCAGGTGTATTAGAATTAGGATTAGCTTTATTGTTACATGTACCCACACGACTAAAATGAAAAGTTAGCAAGTTGCCTATTAGGGCACAATCTTATGTAACAAGGTATCGAGGTTTGATTAGATTACTTACAGTGTGGAAACAGGCCCTTCGGCCCAACAAGTCCACACCAACCGTCCAAAGAGCAACCCACCCAGACCCATTCCGCTACATTTACCCCTTCACCTAATACTACGAGCAATTTAGCATGGCCAATTCAACTAACCTGCACTTTTGATTTGGACTGTGGGAGGAAACCGGAGCACCCGGAAGAAACCCACACAGACATGGGGAGAACGTGCAAACTCCACACAGACAGTTGCCTGAGGCGGGAACTGAACCCAGGTCTCCGGCGCTGTGAGGCAGCAATGCTAACCACTGTGCCACCGTGCCGTCCAAGACAATGAAGTCAACCTTACAGGGGAGCGTCAACGTGAACCACAGTTAAATATTGGGCATTGCTCTCGAGCCAGGTAGGACTCGAACATACAATCTTCTGATTCAAAGTCAGACACGTTATCCATTACACTGGCCCAAACGACTGGGGTATGGTTTCTTAAAGTACAAATTCTTAGGGAAAATATTTAGAAAAGTAAATAAATAAAATGTCCAGCAATAATTTAGAAAAATAGAGAAATAAGAGCTCAGAATCACAGTCCTTCCAATGCAGACCCTGTGGGGTATCACCTCAACATTGTGGGATATCGTATCCATGCCAAAGCGGGGAGCCCCGTGTCCACACTGAGGCCTGGGGCCTGTGTCCATGCTGAGGCCTGGGGTCTGTGTCCACACCAAGGCCGGGGGTCCATGTCCACACTGAGGCCTGGGGCCTATGTCCACACTGAGGTCGGGAGTCCATGTCCACACTGAGGCCTGGGGCCCATGTCCACTCCGAGGCCGGGGGACCGTATCCACATCAAGGCCGGGAGTCCGTATCCACACCGAACCGGGGGTCCGTGTCCACGCTGAGGTCTGGGGCCCATGTCCACGCCGAGGCCAGGGGTCTGTGTCCACACTGAGGCCAGGAGTCCATGTCCACTCCGAGGCCGGAGGACCGTATCCACATCAAGGCTGGGAGTCCATGTCCACGACGAGGCCAGGAGCCCGTGTCCACACCGAGGCCGGGGGCCCGTGTCCACGACGAGGCTGGGAGTCCGTGTCCACACTGAGGCCAGGAGTCTATGTCCACGACGAGGCCGGGAGCACATGTTCACGCCAAGGCTGGGAGTCCGTGTCCACACCGAGGCCGGGAGTCCGTGTCCACACCGAGGCCAGGAGTCCATGTCCTCGGTGTGCACATGGACTCCCGGCCTCGGTGTGGACACGGACTCCCGGCCTCGGCGTGGACATGGACACCCGGCCTCAGTGTGGACACGAACTCCCGGCCTCGGTTTGGACACGGACTCCCGGCCTCGGTGTGGACACGGTCCCCCAGCCTCGGTGTGGACAGGGACCCCCGGCCTCGGTGTGGACATGGACTCCCGGCCTCGCTGTGGACACGGACTCCCGGCATCGGCGTGGACATGGACTCCCGGCCTCGGTGTGGACACGGACCCCGGACTCGGTGTGGACATGGACTCCCCGCCTCGGTGTGGACACGGACCCACGGCCTCGGTGTGGACAAGGACCCACGGCCACGGTGTGGACACTATCTCCCGGCCTCGGTGTGAACACGGACTCCCGGCCTCGGTGTGGACATGGACTCCTGGCATCGGTTTGGACACGGACTCCCGGCCTCAGCGTGGACACGGACTCCCGGCCTCGGTGTGGACACGGACTCCCGACCTCGGTGTAGACACAGACTTCTGGCCTCGGTTTGGACACGGACTCCTGGCCTCAACGTGAACATGGACGTCCGGCCTCTGAGTGGACACAGACCCCCGGCCTCAGTTTGAAGACGGACCCCCGGCCTCGGTGTGGACACTGACTCCCGGCCTCGGCGTGGACATGGGTTCCCGGCCTTGGCGTGGACATGGACTCTCGGCCTCGGTGTGGACAAGGACTACTGGCCTCAGCATGAACATGGACTCCCGGACTCGGTGTGGACACGGATTCCTGGCCTCGGTGTGGACAAGGACCCCCGGTCTCGGTGTGGACACGGACCCCGGACTCGGTGTGGACATGGACTCCCCGCCTCGGTATGGACACGGACCCACGGCCTCGGTGTGGACAAGGACCCACGGCCACGGTGTGGACACTATCTCCCGGCCTCGTGTGGACACAGATTCCCGGCCTCAGTGTAGACAGGGACTCCCGGCCTCACCGTGGACATGGACTCCCGGCCTCGGCGTGGACACGGGCCCCAGGCCTCGGTTTGGACACAGACCCCTGGCCTCGGTGGGCACGGACTCCCGGCCTTGGCGTGGACACGGGCTCCGGGCCTCGGTGTAGACACGGACTTCTGGCCTCGGTTTGGACACGGACTCCTGGCCTCAACGTGAACATGGACGTCCGGCCTCTGAGTGGACACAGACCCCCGGCCTCAGTTTGAAGACGGACCCCCGGCCTCGGTGTGGACACTGACTCCCGGCCTCGGCGTGGACATGGGTTCCCGGCCTTGGCGTGGACATGGACTCTCGGCCTCGGTGTGGACAAGGACTACTGGCCTCAGCATGAACATGGACTCCCGGACTCGGTGTGGACACGGATTCCTGGCCTCGGTGTGGACAAGGACCCCCGGCCTCGGTTTGGACTCGGACCCCCGGCCTCGGCGTGGACCCGGGCTCCCGGCCTCGGCGTGGACATGGCCTCCCGGACTAGGTGTGGACAAGGACCCCCGGACTCGGTTTGGACTCGGACCCCTGGCCTCGGCGTGGACACAGACTCCCAGACTCGGCGTGGACACGGACCCACGGCCACGGTGTAGACACGGACTCCCAGCCTCGGCGTGGACACGGGCCCCCGGCCTCGGTTTGGACATGGACCCCCGGCCTCGGCGTAGACACGGGCCCCCGGCCTTGGCGTGGGCACGGACTCCTGGCCTCGATTTGGACATGGACTCCTGGCCTCAGCGTGAACATTGACTCCCGGCCTCCGCTTGGTCATGGACTCCCGGCCTTGGGTGGACACAGACACCTGGCCTCGTGTGGACACAGACTCCCGGACTTGGTGTGGACACGGGCCCCAGGCCTGGGTTTGGACATGGACCCCGGCCTCGGTGGGCACGGACTCCCGGCCTCGGCGTGGACACGGGCTCCCGGCCTCGGCGTGGACACGGACTCCTGGCCTCGGTTTGGACACGGACTCCTGGCCTCAGCGTGAACATGGACTCCCGGCCTCCGCGTGGTCACAGACTCCCAGCCTTGGCGTGGACACAGGCTCCCAGCCTCAGTGTGGACACGGGCTCCCAGCCTCGGTGTAGACACGGACCCCCGGCCTCGTTGTGGACACGGACTCCCGGCCTCGGTGTGGACACAGAATCCCGGCCTCAGTTTGGACACGGACTCCCGGCCTCTGAGTGGACACGGACCCCCGGCCTCAGTTTGAAGACGGACCCCCGGCCTCGGTGTGGACACGAACTCCCGACCTCAGTGTGGACATGGACTCCCGGCCTCAGTGTGGACATGGGTTCCCGGCCTTGGCATGGACATGGACTCCCGGCCTCGGCGTGGACACGGACTCCCGGCCTCGGTGTGAACACGGACACCCGGCCTCGGTGTGGACATGGACTCCTGGCCTCGGTTTGGACACGGACTCCCGGCCTCAGCGTGGACACGGACTCCCGGCCTCGGTGTGGACACGGACTCCCGGCCTCGGTTTGGACACGGACACCCGGCCTCGGTGTGGACACGGACTCCCGGCCTCGGTGTTGACATGGACTCCTGGCCTCGGCGTGAACATGGACTCCCGGCCTCGGTGTGGACACAGACTCCCGGCCTCGGTGTGAACATGGACACACGGCCTCGGTGTGGACACGGACTCCCGGCCTCGGTGTTGACATGGACTCCTGGCCTCGGCGTGAACATGGACTCCTGGCCTCGGCATGAACATGGATCCCGGCCTCGGTGTGGACACGGACTCCCGGCCTCGGTGTGAACATGGACTCCTGGCCTCGGCATGGACACAGGCTCCCGGCCTTGGTGTGGACAAAGGCTCCCAGCCTCAGTGTGGACACGGACTCCCAGCCTCGGCGTGGACACGGGCTCCCGGCCTTGGCGTGGGCACGGACTCCTGGCCTCGATTTGGACACGGACTCCTGGCCTCAGCGTGAACATGGACTCCCGGCCTCTGCGTGGTCACGGACTCCCGGCCTTGGCGTGGACACAGACACCTGGCCTCGTGTGGACACAGACCCCCGGCCTCAGTGTGGACACGGGCCCCAGGCCTCGGTTTGGACATGGACCCCCGGCCTCGGTGTGAACACGGACTCCCGGCCTCGGTGTGGACACGGACTCCTGGCCTCGGTGTGGACACGGACTCCTGGCCTCGGTTTGGACACGGACTCCCGGCCTCGGTGTGGACATGGACTCCCAACCTCAGTGTGGACATGGGCTCCCAGCCTCGTCGTTAACATAGACTCCTGGCCTCGGTGTGGACACGGACTCCCGGCCTTGGTGTGGACATGGACTCCTGGCCTCAGTGTGGACATGGACTCCCGGCCTCAGTGTGAACATGGACTCCCGGCCTCAGTGTGAACATGGACTCCCGGCCTCGGTGTGAACATGGACTCACGGCCTCGGTGTGGACATGGACTCCCGGCCTCGGTGTGGACAAAGGCTCCCAGCCTCAGTGTGGACACGGACTCCCGGCCTCAGCATGGACACAGGCTCTCGGCCTCAGTGTGGACATGGACTCCCGGACTTGGTGTGGACAGGGACTCCCGGCCTCGGTGTGGACACGGACTCCCGGCTTCGGTGTGAACAGGGACTCCTGGCCTCAGCATGGACACAGGCTCTCGGCCTCAGTGTGGACATGGACTCTCGGCCTCGGTGTGGACACGGACTTCTGGCCTCAGCGTGAACATGGTAAAAACAATGACTGCAGATGCTGGAAACCAGATTCTGGATCAGTGGTGCTGGAAGAGCACAGCAATTCAGGCAGCATCCGACGAGCAGCAAAATCGACGTTTCAAGCAAAAGCCCTTCATCAGGAAACGTCGATTTTGGTGCTCGTCGGATGCTGCCTGAATTGCTGTGCTCTTCCAGCACCACTGATCCAGAATCAGCATGAACATGGCCGGGAGTCTGTGTCCACACCGAGGCCGGGAGTCTGTGCCCACACCGAGGCTGGGGGTGCATGTCCACACCGAGGCCGGGAGCCCGTGTCCAAACTGAGGCCGGGAGCCTTTGTCCACACTGAGGCCGGGAGTCCGTGTCCACACCGAGGCCGGGGGTCCGTGTGCAAACCGAGGCCAGGTGTCCGTGTCCACGCCGAGGCTGGAAGTCCGTGTCCACAACAAAGCTGGGAGCCTGTGTCCACTCCGAGGCCGGGAGTCCGTGTCCCCGCCGAGTCCGGGAGTGTGTCCACACTGAGGCCGGGAGTCCATGTCCACACCGAGGCCGGGGGTCCGTGTGCAAACCGAGGCTGGGAGTCCGTGTCCACGCCGAGGCCGGGAGTCCGTGTCTACACCGAGGCCGGGGGTCTGTGTCCACGCTGAGGCCGGGACTCCCGTGCTCACGCCGAGGCCGGTAGCCCGTGTCCACACCGAGGCTGGGAGTCTGTGTCCACGCCGAGGCCGGGAGTCCATGACTACACCGAGGTCGGGAGCCTGTGTCCACACTGAGGCCGGGAGTCTTTGTCCTCGCTGAGGCTGGGGGCCCGTGCCCACACCGAGGCCGGGGGTCCATGTCCACACCGAGGCCGGGAGCCCATGTCCACACCGAGGCCAGGAGCCAGTGTCAAAACCGAGACTGGGAGTCCGTGTCCACACCGAGGCCGGGAGTCCGTGGCCACGCCGAGGCCGGGAGTCTGTGTCCACACCGAAGCCAGGAGTCCGTGTCCACGCCGAGGCCGGGAGTCCGTGTCCACACCGAAGCCGGGAGTTCATGTCCACACCGAGGCCGGGAGTCCGTGTCCACGCCGAGGCCAGGAGTCCATGTCCACGCCGAGGCCGGGAGTCCGTGCTCACGGCGAGGCTGGGGGTCCGTGTCCACGCTGAGTCCTGGGGTCCGTGTCCACGCTGAGGCCGGGAGCCCGTGTCCACTCCGAGGCCAGGAGCCTATGTCCACGCTGAGGCCGGGAGACTTTGTCCACGCTGAGGCCGGGAGTCCGTGTCCACGCCGAGGCTGGGAGTCCGTGACTACACTGAGGCCGGGAGTCCGTCTCCACACCAAGGCCGGGAGCCCCTGTCCACACCGAGGACAGGAGTCCGTGTCCCCACCAAGGCCGTGAGCCCATGTCCACATCGAGGCCGGGAACCCGTGTTCACGCCGAGGCCGGGAGTCCGTGTTCACGCCGATGCCTGGTGTCTGTGTTCACGCCGAGTCCGGGAGTCCGTGCCCACGCCGAGGCCGGAAGTCCATGTCCATGCTGAGTCCGGGGGTCCGTGTCCACACCGAGGTCAGGAGCCCGTGTCCACTCCGAGGCTGGGAGTCCGTGTCCACGAGGAGGCCGGGAGTCCGTGTCCACGCTGAGGCCGGGAGTCCGTGTCTACACTGAGGCCGGGAGCCTGTGACCACGCCGAGGCCGGGAGTCTGTGTCTACACTGAGGCTGGGAGCCCGTGTCCACGCCGAGGCCGGGAGTCCATGTCCACGCCGAGGCCAGGAGTCCGTGTCCATGCCGAGGCCGGGAGTCCATGTCCACGCCGAGGCCAGGAGTCCGTGTCCATGCCGAGGCCGGGAGCACATGTCCACGCTGAGGCCAGGAGTCCGTGTCCATGCCGAGGCCGGGAGCACATGTCCACGCTGAGGCCGGGAGTCCGTGTTCACGCCGAGGCCGGGAGCCCATGTCCACACCGATGCCGGGAGCCCGTGTCCATGCCGAGGCCGGGAGCACATGTCCACGCTGAGGCCGGGAGTCCATGTTCACGCTGAGGCCGGGAGTCCGTGTCCACGCCGAGGCCGGGAGCCAGTGTCCCCGCCGAGTCTGGGAGATATTGTAACACTGAGATACCAAATCTTAGTGTAAACTATATCAAGTTAGTTGTCTGTTGTGGCCTGTTTTTAACCCTGCGAATGACCATGTTTTATGTAAGTTAAAGTCAGGTACTTTATCATCCAAATTCTTTTAATCTTTGGTAGCCCTGATTACTTTTTTGGTGCTGCTGTGAACTCAATAACATTACCTTCATTTTTCTTTCTTTCTTGTTAATTTCTGTACATCCTTTCTCATACCTTTCATGCCTTGTATCTCTTCCTTCTTGTGTGTTGCACGCCTTCTCCTCCCTCAGTCATTGCCTTCTTATGCCCTTGTCATCCTTCCACACTTGAATACACTTTGAATAAGCTCAGTTGCACCCAGAGTCTCTCTTGGAATTCTTCAAAGGATGCACCGCACCACACATTATCATCATCAGATTCCTTCACCCCTACTGTTCCACCCTTCCCTCTTCTCAACTTGCTTACTCAGTGCATCCAATAGAGATTAAGCTCACCACCTCCTTCCCATTTTTCTCACCCTATTCCATTACAGTGCTCGTGTACCAATCAAATTTCTTCTCTTCATTATCATTCAGAATATAAATGCACTCATGAATTAGTCTCTGCTGTCTGCAACCTAATTGGCCTGAATTGGAACATTTCTTGCTGACTCAAGCCATTTTTCACAGTAACTTCAGAGCCCTTAATTTTTATCCCTTGGCCATTCATTGACTATGAGAGTTGGATGAGTGTCACTTGCTGAAGCACTTGCACATTACCACCTTTAATAACGTGTTCCCAATGAAACCTTTACTCCATCTCTGCAATCTTGGTCAGTTCTCCCAGCTTCATCCATACTTTGCTTCCTCAGGTCCCAGGAATGCAGCACTGGGCAAATCTTGCATGCAACTGATTCGCCTGCCTATCACCAATTCTAGTTGAAGTATATCAGTTCCTAATGGTCAAAACTCTGAATGGTTCTTGGACAACAAAGGTAATCCATAGCTTATTTTCTTTGTTATCAATCATCTCTGCAATAACTCTCTCTAGCCACCTCCACCATCGTCTCCAAGAAATCCAAAGGACACATGAATTATTCAGCATAACCACCATAAAATCATACAGGTATGATTGAGACGATCTCTCTGAATATGTCTGTTGCATGTGTGACATAAGACTTACCTCCTGCAATCTTAACTCCCTCTCCCTACATCCTTTTCATGTTATACTGCATACTTTCTAACATTGCAAATTGTTCCTTGTTTTTAAGTGATTTGAAAGATACAAACTGGCATATTCCTACTTCCAAAGCTAAAACAAATAAGCCCATTTCAGGTAAAGTTACACTGACAGTAAACGGGGCTTAATACCTCCTTATGACACCTGCCAGAAAGCTCAGCTCATAATATTAATTTAATTCCGAGTCACTTCAGTTATTCATACAGTTTGGCATGATAATACAAGAGTTAAATTTGAAATACAGGTCATGTTGGAAATTTTCCTGTCTCAGTTGGCTTGTTTCAGCAAAAAATGCTTGGAAATGGGAAATTCCCATTTGATGGGAGTGGTAGGGAAAGAACAGATAGAGCCAGGTCCACTCACACTGGAAACAGAGTGTAACCAACAGTGGAGGCATGCAGCTGCCAAAGTGGGATGGTTAGAATACCTTTCCAGGTTCTCTTAGAATTTGTCCACATTGTTTCAGAAATTGTTAAGCCCTCCAACCCTCATCCCTCATATTTTCTTACCCCCACCCATACCCTCAATGGCAAGTCAATACCAAATCATATTTCCATACACCATCCATGCTCCTCCTACAGCCTCCATACTATCTTCATGTTCATTCACCGTAAAAAATAAAGAATATGGAATTAGAAAATTCAGATCATGGCAATTGTACAGACCTTATCAACCTTTCAAGGATGTTTACACCTCGTCCATCACTTCATGACTCCCATAAAACAGATAAGGGTTATGCAATAGTCAAAATTGTGTTGAATTGAATTGAGGACTGAGTTCAAATGGACCTACTTTCCCTCCTGAGAGATTCATGCCATACCTAACTCCCTATATCAGCAAAAATTGGATTAGTCAGATATTGTGTGAAGCTTCCATATCCTGGACCCATCTGCCATTCCAAACAGAAAGAAAACAGATCTGTATGTGTCATTTGCAAGTGTTACTAACTGGTCCCCTGGAATGTTTCAATGGTTGAGGAGTCAGGAAGACACTGACAAAATTTGATCCTAAGTTCTTCTTGTCTAAATTTTATTTGTTAATCTTTCAGTTTGTGCTGACTCTGTTGGTTACTCGGAAGTCATTGAAGTCCATCAATTTTTAAAACATGAATACTTCTTGCGAAGGTGATCAGCCAGGGATTGTTTCACATGATATTTATTATTTACATGAATATAGACAGTAGCAAACACGTAGCCCACTATTGACTGATGAAATGTGATGTGAAAAGCTCAAAAACACCACAAAATCATGTAAATAACATTTCAGGTTTTAAGAACATACACACCAAATCTCCAGTGGCTGGGAAGGAATCACATATTACCCAGAACCTTGATGCATCAAATTCTGGCCTCTCATAGAAAACAGAGAATCGTTTACATCTATAGCTATTACTATGTACGCATATACAAAATACATACATATTAGATATTTAGCTTAAGGTGGAGCACAATATTGAATTGTGATATTTTTAGACACTTAAGCAAAATAAATCCCGAATTCAGCTAATTTTACCGTTGTAAATCTTTCAGGAAGCACCTAGAACATCCAGGAAGGCTACACACAAAATGTCTGAATCTGTGTCCCGTTCATATTAGTATTGGTTCTGATTCTGTCATATTCAAGGGTGGTGTCCCCTTTAAGAAATTGCTTGAAAAGATAACTGAAGAGAAGGGAAACAAAGAGGAGTAGGATTGAAGGGCAACATTTCAGGTGCATATTTCACCTGAAACTGCAGAACACAAATCATTGTGATGGATGCATTTGACCTTTGTAGTTGGTCACAAAAGGGTTTCCCAGGGTGCATCCTCGAATCCTCAGAGCAGTCAGTGTGGAAATTCTAAATCCTGTGCTGATTTTTGTCAGCAAAGATTGACAAGTGAACACAATTTGAGAAACACTGGTTGTCAGCAGAAAACACTGACAGTTGACATTTTTGAGTAACCAATGTTACACATACACCTTATTAATCGCCAGTTTAATCAGGAAAAAAAATTGCTGAATTAACAGTTGCTGCATTCAGAGGAACCCATTCTGTACAAATGAGAACAACAGGCAAAACTTGAAAAAGCCAAAATAATATAATGCATCATATTGGTGTCTTATATAGCTGTGAATTTATACTGTTGATTGGAATTATAGAGTATTACATTTTAATACACAAATGGGATTAAGTGTTGTCAAAGTCTTTAACTTGGATAAGTTCCAACACAGATGTGGGCCATATTGGCCAGAAAATTAAACATATGATGCCAGCCTCAATCGTCTTGAACTTTGTAGCCTGGAGTCAAGACAAGGTTTTTAATTTATGCAGGTATGTTTTGATGAAAATTAGAAGTATCCAGGTTTAGTCTCCCATTAAGATATGAGAAGTAAATCTTTAGTATTATACTATTTGTAAACTTTGGATGCTGATTGTGGTTGAGGAAAGGCCAATGCCTTTTTCAATGCGTTTTTGGGCTGAGGTAGATTTGGGTCCTTCCTCCTCACCTCCCTTTTGCTTTACTGGAGTGGTGCCTCTCAAACTACCGAACCAATCATCTGTCTTCAATGGAGGGAGATGCCTACAGTAACTCATGGACAATGGCTAATTACCTACTTTATAAAATCAAGTCAATCTTGTGGTGATCAAATCAAATCTTGTGGTGCAGTGGTAGTGTCCCGAACCCTTAGCCAGAGTGATCCCACCTACGCCATAGGTGTATAATAATATCTCTGAGCAGGTTGATCAGAAATATTTTTTAAAAATCAGGTGAGTGAATGCTTTGACATTGTGCAACTGTTTGAACTGATTAGATCTCAAATTTATCTACAACTGGGATCTGATAGGTGGTCAGGTTGTTCTTTAATTGGGGTTAAAGGCTAGAATCGTTTTCCACCTTTGCTTTTTGCATGCTGACTTCTGCAGGTAAGTGTAGAGACTGGATGCAGTTAAGATCAGGTTGGGTTGTAACTCTCTACCCTCATCAGTCAGCCTTGCGACATCCTGCTGTGCAGCACAGTGCAGTGACTACAAGTGACCTGTGCTCCTCATCTCAGCAAGTGTTCTGGGGTTGCAGTGGAGTAATTTCATTTAGATAATTTTAGTTTATATCCATGCTGTGCGTATTGGATGTTCTTAAACTACAAGTAGGTTTACAGAACTGAATTGCCTGATAAATCACTTGTAAGGCCAGTTAAGACCCAAATATACAGCTGTAAGATTGGATTCCTATATTGGCTAGATTGAGTAATGAATGGAGGATTCCTTCCCTGAAGATCATTTGTTGAACATGTTAGAATTTTATGATAATCTGACAGCTACATGGTCACTTCACCGGTACTAACATCTTATATCCTCAATTCAAATTCTCAAACTGGGATTTGCACTCACATTCTTTGGATATTTAGTGCAGACCTGTTACATATGCTAGTGTTCGACATAGTCATTATGCTACCATACCACAACTCACTGTCACTTGGCTAGCAAAACCAAGATATTTATGGCCCATTATGCAAATATAATGGGAACTTGGATGAGACAGTAGGGAACAGACTACCCAGTGCAGTGGTAAAATTGTACAAGCCACCAAGTTCAGTTGTATTGAGAGAGAAAATTGGGGAAAAATATCATTATTAAGAACCTATGACATTTTTTTGTAAAGTTACATATATTTATGACAATTGCCTTCTACTCAATTGCTTCCCTGAAATAGATGACAGTATCGCTACTCAAGTTGAATATTACTCTCCTAAGAGATGCATTATTAACTGAAATCATGCCTGGCAAATATGAAAAGCTTACAGTTCAAGAAAAGCAATCAGTCTTTTGGCTTGGAAACAATAGGCATCAGCAGCTGATGCTGTGGCCTGGCTAATAAGAAGTAAATAGATAATCGGTTTTGTGTTTTCACCCACGGAATGGCATTTGTTCTTTGTCAAGGATAATGGTTGCCAGACTATGCTGACCCATTGACCTTAATTTTCTTGTCAGCTTTGAATTTGTAGAAAAATGGAACAACTTTGTAACATTTAAACAATTATTCCCTCCCTGGTGTGGTGTGATCAATGGAGAAAGAGATTAAGCAATGCAGAGAGAATGAATAAAATGAGAGGTTTGATTTCTCCATTCCTATGAGCAGCACAGGCAATAGTGAAAAAGTGGCAAAATTCAAAAAATCAGATTTTCAATGTGGAGATTCTCATTAATACGTTGGCGAGTGCCTTATCTCTGTGCATTTGCATCTCATTATTAAATAAATTTGGCTCATTTCCATGCAGCTCCTTAATTTCCTCTCACTTCCTGAGAAATTAGATGGAGCCAATCCCCAACATGAAAGATGCTGTTTGCTTCTCTGGGTCTACAGTCACTTCTGCCCTCACCACAATATCCCTATAAGCTCCATGGATACTGTATTCCTTTACCCTTTATCCATGCAAACGGACATTGGCAAACCACCAACTTCACCACATCATTATGGATGTTCTTGGACCACCTCAATCCTTCAGGATTTCACGTTGGAGCTCAGAGACACTTATAGCATGCAAGCTTCTGCCAGATCACTTTGGCTGCAGTCCATGTCTAAATGCAGTAAAACCTCGACAATTTATTGGAGAAAGTGAGAACTGCAGATGCTGGAGATCAGTGTCGAGAGTGTGTTGCTGGGAAAGCACAGCAGGTCAAGCAGCATCCTAGGAGCAGGAGAATTGATGGTTTGGACATAAGCCCTTCATCAGGAATGAGGCTTGTGGATCAGGGCTGAGAGATAAATTTGAGGGGGTCTGAGAGATAAATGGGAGGGGGTGGGGTTTGGGGGAAGGTAGCTAAGAAAGCAATAGGTAGATGAAGGTGAAATAGGTCACAGGGGGGAGTAATGGACAGGTCCGGAGGGTGGTGCCAAGTTGGAGGTGTGAGACTGGGATAATTTGGGGGGGAGGAGAAATGAGGAAGCTATTGAAATCCACATTTATCCTGTGTGGTTGCAGGGTCCCAAGGCGGAATATGAGGCTTTCTTCCTTCAGGCGTCGGGTGGTAACAGTTTGGCGGTGGAGGAGGCCCAGGACCTGCATGTCCTTGACGGAGTGGGAGGGGGAATTGAAATGTTCATCCACGGGGCGGTGGGGTTGGTGGGTGCGGATGTCCCAGAGATGTCTGAAACGATCAGCAAGAAGGTATCCTGTCTCCCCGATGTAGAGGAGACCACACTGGGTGCAATTGATACAGTAGGTGACATTGGTAAAGGTACAGACAAATTTCTGATGGATGTGGAAGGATCCCTTGGGGCCTTGAATGAAGGCGAGGGGAGTGGTGTGGGTGCAGGTTTTGCACTTCCTGCAGTGGCAGGGAAAGGTGGCAGGAGTCGGGTGTGGGCTGGTTAAGGGCATGGACCTGACGAGGGAGTCACAGAGGAAATGGTCTCTCTGGAACCCTGATAGGCATAGGGAGGAAAATACATCTTTGATGGTGGGGTCCGCTTGGAGGTGGCGGAAGTGGCGGAGGATGATGCAATGTTTATAATACCCAGGCTTGGGCTGACAAGTGGCAAGAAACATTCATGCCACATAAGTGCTAGGTAATGACCAGCTCCAAGAAGAAGAAGGGCAGTAGATGCAGGAGAACGCCATCACTGGCAAGTTCACGTCCAAGCCCCTCACCATCCTGACTTGGAAATATATCATTGTTCAATGTCACTAGGTTAAAACCCTTGAGTTCTATCTCTAACAGCATTGTGGGTTTACCTAAAGCACACAGTCTGCAGTGGGTAGAGGAAGGCAGTTCACCAATACTTTCTCAAGGGCAACCAGGGATGGACAAGAAATGCTGATCAGCTAGCAACAACCATAGGTTATAAGTGAATTTAAAAAAACACTCACATAACATACGTCTGCTCAGGATAGATCTTAGGACTCTTAGGTTAAAATCTTAACATTCATTCACTTTGCATTTACCTCGAGGTTACTTGCCTCTGTGATTTGAATTGCTTTTCATTGCATAAGCTGTTCAATGTTGACATGTTGACTGTCAGTCTTTGTGACTTGCATTGCTTTTTTAGCAGGGAGGGACAGGCAGGCAGTCTGTCACAGGTTGGAGTACGGGAAAGTCAAGGGGTGGACATGTTGCTGTATGGTACTGTGCTATATCAATGTCACGCCTACAGCATGTCCCAGCAGCTTACATGGCAAACATACTGAATATGCTTGAATCAAATTATCGTGTCTGAAAGTTAAAAAGAGCCAGCCCTCATTGGGGTGAAGCCAGATTACAATCAGTCAGGGTTCCACCGTTATTCAATCAAGCAGCTCATCCGATCCAGTCCAGGGGTGGGTCATCAAGGTCAATCAAAGCCATTTGTTCCTACAGAGACTGGGATCTGGGTTAGGTCACGTTCAATCCTGTAGGAAAAATGCAACCAGTGAACACAGGTACAGGGTCCTGCGGAGACATCAGCATGGGGTGTGTGTGTGGACTTTTCCTGCAAAAGGACAAGGTGACGGACTGAGTATGATGTCTGGGGATGGTATACCATTTGGTGGTGATGTAAAAGCAGTAGATGTGATTCCGTTTCCCCACTGAGTGTGTCAGAAATACAGAAGGCAGGAAGGGTTATAATTTGGAAGGAAGAGGTGAGTGAACATGCGACACATTATATTGAGAGTTATTTTCCCTGAGCCTTGGTGAGAGGCATTTGCAGAGACAGAGTTAGTGGTGGACCTTTTATTGTGAGGAAGCACAGTGAAGATGGTGACATTTACACTCACAGACAGCAGAAAATCAATAACCTCCTCCATGTACTACTGTGCGCTATATTTCACCCAGGATACTGCACAGATCCAAGCTGCTACTTTCGTCCAGGTTGATTGAGTCTAATGTCATGACCTCAGCATATTGGGTTCCCTGTCCACAAACAGGAGAGCTAACTTGACCTTCTGGCCCATTGCTCAGTGTTGCTGCAACAGGACAGAGTGAGGCACAATGCCCAGCTTTTAGCATCTGAAATGATGCACAGCTGGATTTAAATATGGCAACAGTGGTGTGATTATCACAAAATCTTGGCAACAGAATGACTTGTATCTCTCCTGCTGTATGATTCCATGATACTGGAGCCAAAGAAATCAATTGGACAATAAATGGGATGAAGGGCAGAAGATTACCAAGTAAGGAAACTCAGCATAGGCATGATGGACTGAGACTAACTCTCACTCAATGAAGAACTTTGCCAAAACATTCAGCCCAGAAATATGACAATAAGAACAAGTTTTGTAATTTTCCCTTCAAGCCTTAAACAGTGATTTCAGAATCTCGCCATTTAGTGGCAACTCGTTCACTTCCACACATTTACATCTCATTAAAGTCCCAACGCAGTTTATTTATATGCCCCTTTCAATTCTGTTCTCCCTTCCTGAGAAACCAGGCTGTGCAAATTCCAGACCTGTAAATCAGAGTGGTTGCCTGGCTGCTGCAGCACGCAGAATGCTTTTCCCAGCTATTATTCAACAACAACATTCCTGCATGTTCCGTGGACACCATTTCAATGACCCTTCATCCATGCAAGTTGGCCTCAGCAATCCACTGGCCTCAACACGTCATCATATCTGCTTGCCAGCCACCTCACACACCATTTCTGCCCTTCAACACTTTTCTTTGGAGTAGACACCTATGACTTGTATTCCTCTGCTAGGCCACTTTGTGTGCAGGGGCATGTACACATCTCATGCATCAATGTATAGTTTGCTTTCTTAACACTTACTTCTCACTTGGAGACAACAAGGCTTTGTCTACTTTACTTTGCTTCCTTAGCATACACTCACTAACTTCAACCCTGACTGACAGGCTTCCAGCCTTGGCATGGGTCACATTGCTTTTTTAGTGCATGGAATCGGTAATGTTCAGCTGTAGGCTGCTGGCCTCTGTGGTTTACATTACATTTTATAATAGAAGGAGAGGAGAACTGCAGGCCATGGTGGGCACAGTTAAGGGAAAAAATAATGACTGCAGATGCTGGAAACCAGATTCTGGATTAGTGGTGCTGGAAGAGCACAGCGGTTCAGGCAGCATCCAAGGAGAGCAAAATCGACGTTTCGGGCAAAAGCCCTTCATCAGGAATCAAGGGAAAGGACTTGTTACTGTATGGCATCATGCTATTTCGAAACCACACCTGTAAAAGGTGCTTGCAGTTTTTGTGGCAAACACATTGAAAGTGCTTCAAGCAAACGATATGTGTTAAAGGCTGCACTGGGGTGAAGGAGGATTACAGTCAGTCAGTACATACCGCTGTAGTCAGTCAGGGCTCTCATATTCCAGTCTGGAGTTTGACCAGTCAGTCATGCATTGAAACCTACCAAAGGCCAGGGATCTGAATTTTTAAGGGAAGTTCTTTATTGAATGAGATTCATGCTGTTCAGTCCATAATGGCCTTTGTCAAGCTTCCTTACTCAGTAATCATCTGCACTTCCCCTCATTTATTATCCATTGGCCTCTTTGGCTTCAGTATCATGGCATGATACAGCATGAGAGGTGTGTGCTGTTGCTGGGACTTTGTGATGTTCACACAGATTGGACCATGCTCAGTCCTGCAGGTCAAGTGCAACCGCTCTGGGTTTTATGTGTAGATCAGTCAGGGTGCTGTGGAGACACCAGTCCAATGGCTGGCCACTATTATCATGCAATAATTTAATGTGAGGCATTTTGTATGGTAGAAGTGGATAGGAGAGCAGTTAGTGGTGATACCCTGGCAGGAGAGGTGATAAGAGTGTGAGTGAGTAGACAGCAGGATGAGTAATTAATTTACTAGGATATGTTGGGTGAGCAACATTGGGTGAACATAATGCATGCAATAGTGAGAGTTTCTGTCCATATCTATGGTAAGAGGCATGTGAAGTGGCAAAATTACAATGACTGCCTGTGAGGTGGCAGAGAGAAGATGGTATCATTTAAGCTAGTGGAATGCAAAACATCAATGACCTTCTTCCTGCACAGCTGGACATCTCACTGCACCCAGGACACTGCACTGACCAGGGCTGCTGTTTGTGTCCGGCCCGGCTTGATCTGGTGGTGCTCAGGAAAAAGAACTATCCTTGTCTCCAGCATCCTGTCCTCCAACACATCTAGGCCTCCATCTATGAAGCAGGGAATGTGTTTTCCTTTCCTCTAGGCTATATCCTTGGTGATAATCATCAAATCCCACAGAGTGAGGGTTAATTCCTGGCCTGCAGTATCTGAAGTGCTGAACAGCTGAGCTTTAAATATGATGTAAAGACTTGAATGTAGAGCGGTTCAAACTCTTGAGCTGCCCGGTTCCTGAGAAAGGTGTCAAAGAGCCTAGTTACATAACTAATGGCACGAAGAACGGAAGATTGAGAAAGGTTGCTCTGAACAATGGAGGAGCAGGCCCCAAGAATCTTACTCAACAAACCACTTTAACTGAAAAGGTGGAAATTCCACCCGAATGCATCCTCAGACTATTAACTTTCTGAAAGAATATCTCATTTTCCATAGATGTCACATCCATGGATTCGAAAATGTAGCACGGAAAAAGATCATCAATTGCACTAATAAATTTGTGACTTCCATTCAACATTGAAAATCGCGTGGTTTCAAACAAATTAATGCTCTTGTTGGCATCAAAACTGGGTGTGATTAATTTGTTGGCAATGAGCTCTTTTGACATATTGATGGTCTCTGTAAAAGAGGCAACATCACATACATAAAAAGAAACCTAGGCTTTAAACTCTGCAATGGAATTAGTCATCATTAAGTGGATGTTATAGAAATGCCACATCACTTAATGATGATGAAATACATTAATCTAAATACAGTATTGTGATCAGTGGCTATACATGTGGTTTCAGACAACAATGCTTTTCTTTATTCCATGGAACTCTTTGAAGTTTCAACAACCAGGATGAAACAGGCTGTGTGTAATTGGTTTGGCTCTTCATGGTTGTCAAATAATCCTATAATGAACAAAGATCTGGAAAAATGAGTCATGTTTTAAAAATTCAGTTTCAGGCGTAAGTGTCATTGGCAAAACTGATGTTTATTGCCCACCCCCAGTTGCCTTTGTGAAAGCGTTGGTCTGCCATCTTCTTCAAACACTTCAGTCCATGTGAGAAAGGAGCTCCCACAGTAGTTTAAGTTACACACAATATATTGGAATCCATTTCCCTGGAGTTTCTCCTGTTGTGTGGTCTTGCCATTCACATGCCTGCATGTGATTTTAGCTGAATTTGCACCAGCTGAAGATTAGGAAAAATACAAAGATTTTCAACCCCCACTGTCGCCTGAAACCATAATGTTTTGATCTCAGCTTTAGGTTTCATAACAAATGCTTTGATATTGCACAGTCAGTCAAAGATTTTCGATAAAATCTTTGAGCAATGTCCTCAGTTTAATTGAGAAGTGATGGTTACAAACATGAACCTATACAAACTGATTGGTTTGATGGAAATCATGGAGTTAAATTCTTTTCTTGTTTCAGTTCTCCTCACAAAAATACTATTTACTCACCTGGTTTCGTTCTTTATCTGTGATCCTTTATAATGAGTGTCTGTTAGTTATTTCACTAGGTGGGGAACATAGCCCTTTATATGGTTTTTTACTTTTGATTACTATTCAATAAGTAGTCCAATGAATAGTTACATCTGATAGTATAGATGATTGTCAATCTTCATATATATTTGGGACTGTTCTGTTGTTCTATTTGCTAGGAGAACTGTGTATCACGTTTTGCTTATTTGCTGCACAGTGATTAATTTATTGTTAGGATTTACTATTTCTGAATGAAAGCAATTCAAAGCAAGGACTGTTTGTGTAAGCTGAGAAATTTAAACAGTGTTTATTGCTATTTTATTTTATGACTAATCAAGGTAATGGCATTTAACACTTTGGGTCCCATTGGCTAGTGTTCCACTGAGATATTATAAGGACATCTGAAGTACAAGATCCCTCTGTAGCTTAGGAGCTCCCTGGATATGCATTTGTCAAAGTGGTATTTACAACATCTCTCAGATAAGGCAGAATCTAGTTCCACCCAAGCTGACAGCAGCCAAAGAGCTACTCCCATTCTTAACCTTTGTCATTTTGACAATAATATCAGGCCTTTTTGGCTTACAGTCCCTATTCCCATGTTAGGGCCAATTTTGTGCACATTACTTAAAGACTATAGTGGGAACATCATTTTAGCATAACCCCTACAGCCAGTTGACAGAGATGATTTTCACCCTGTTGGTCTGGGATGAGTTAGAGTAATGTTGCAGAGGTAAATTGCTACCATCAACGTCACTGCACTTGTGAGTCCCCAGTACAGTTTATGTATTTATTGCTAGTGTGTGGAGTGTTGATTGAATTTCATCCCGCTGACGTGTTCTTTTGAAGTGTTGGCTGGACTATATGTCCTCTGTCAGGTGTGATGGGACCATCCATGTGGCATATTTCATAATAGATGCTGTTTATAGACTTTGCAGGTATAAAGAGATCAGCCTGTGGATTTTCAGGAGAGCAGATGCTCTTGATTTGATTTGTTTTTCAAATGAATTGTGGGCTTACTCCCAGGTGAGTTTTTGTTTGCTGCTCTGTTGAGTATTGTAAGTCTTTCGGTCCATTGGCATTGCTTACCATCACCTTGGTTTAAATTGAGTTATTCATCCTACCTCATCTGTCAAAATGTAATATCAGATTTAACCACAGTGTGTTGATTAATATCTGCAGTGGATGTGGTCTCGGATGTTCCCCTTTGATAATAAGATTGCTGTTTTACCTTTCCTATCCCGTTACAAAAAAATGATTTTGATTTGTTTTTGGAGAGCAATCATTTATTATTTTTTCAAATGAATTCAAATTTAATTTACAATCGAATTGTAAATAATGTTATGTATGAGGTGATACTATCAGTAAGACCCCTGAACAGTAATGGCTCACCCTTGGCATCATCATATTTTCTGACATGACAATAAATTTAGTTGAGATGTTATTTTATTCATTAGATGGTATTGATTTTGCCAAGCTGCTGCACGACAGCACAGTTGATGCAAGCTCCCTAGGCAACATTTTCTTTGGGAGATTTTACTTGCTTTTAGTTCAGTTACATCATCATTCACAAAAAAGACACAGGCAGTTTTCAGTCTCTGACCATCTGACAGAGCTGAGACAGCATGTGGCAGTGGATGCACCACAGAACTGGATGGTTCAGAAAGCATATTTCTGTTCTGCCTCAACATTGGGATGGTAATATTTAGGATTATTTTAATAACAGCTTTTTATTGAGATCAAATGATAACACAAGTCACAAGGGGAAAGAAGATGAAATATGAGGGTAAACTTGCAAGTACTATAAAAGAAGATTGTAAGACATTTTCTTGGTAAATAAGAGGTAAGAGTGGACATTGGATTGCTGGAAAATGAGGCTGGAGAAGGAGTAAGGAGCAACAAAGAAACAGCAGAGGAACTGAATAGGTATTTTGCATCAGTCTTCCCAGTAGAAGACACCAACAGCAGACCAGAACTTCATGAGAGTCAGAGGGCAGAGGTGAGTATAGTGGCCATTTCTAAGGAAAAGGATGCTGGGGAAGCTGAAAGATCTGAAGGTGGATAAGTCATTCGGAGAAGATGGACTGTATACCAGGGTTCTGAGGAAGATAGCTGAGGAGATTGTGGGGGCATTGGTGGTGACCTTTCGGGAATCATTGGAGTCAGGGAGGGTCCATGATGACTAGAAAATGGCTCATGTAACACTCCTGTTTAAGACGGGAGGGATGCAGAAGACTGGAAATTTTAGGCTGCTTAACCTGACCCTTAGTTGTTAGTAGGACTTTCAAGTCCACTACAAAGGCTGAGATTGCACAGTACATGGAAGTACATGGTACAAAAGGGCTGAATTAGGATGGCTTTATCAAGGGAGATCATGCTTGACAAATCTGTTAGAATCCTTTGAGGAAGTAATGAACAAGTTAGACCAAGGACAGCCAGTGGAAATGATCCGTTTGGAGATCCAGAAGGCCTTTGACAAGGTGTCAAACAGGAGCCTGCTAAATAAGAGAAGAGCCCATGGTGTTAGGGACAAGGTACTGTATGGAAAGAGGATTAGCTGGCTGGAAAGTGAGAGTGGAGACAACAGGGTCTTTTTCAATGTAGCAGCTGGTGACCAGTGGAGTTCTATAGATGTCAGGGTTGGGACTACAAGTATTCACATTACAAATTTATGATCTGGATGAAGGTACTGAGGGCATTGTTGCTAAATTTGCAGGTGACACAAAAATAGATGGAAGGACAGGTATTGCTGAGGAAGTGGAGAGGCTACAGAAGGACTTGGACAGTTTAGGAAAGAGGTGTCAGATCAAAAACAATGTGGGAAAGTGTGAGGTTATGCACTTTGGTGGGAAAAATAGAGGTGTAGACTATTTTATAAATAGAGAAAGGGTTTGGGAAACAAGCACAAAAGGGACTTGGGTATCCTAGTTCAGGATTCTCTTAAGTTTTACAGTTCAGCCTTCAACACTATTATCTCCTCGAGACTGGTTACTAAACTTACTGATCTTGGACTAAGCCCCACTCTCTGCAACTGGATCCTCGGTTTCTTTACCCACAGGCCACAATCAGTGAAGACTGGGGACAATATTTCATCCTCATTAATACTCAACACTGGAGCCCCCCTGGGGTGCGTACCCAGCCCCCTACTGTACACGCTGTATACCCATGACTGCGTCACCAAATACCAGACTAATGCTATTTACATGTTCACTAATGACACTACCATAATTGGTAGAATCTCAGATGGCGACGAAACAGACTACCGACGAGAGGTGGAAGACCTGGAAAAATGGTGGACTGAGAGCAGCCAAGGAACTCATCATTGACTTTTGGCGGGATGTTACTCATGCCTCCCTACACATTAACAGCACAGAGGTGGAACGAGTGGAGAGTGTCAAGCTCCTGGGAGTGGTCATCAACAACAAGCTTTCTTGGACTCTTCCTTTTGGGTGCACTGGTTACAAAGGCCCAATAATGTCTCTTCCTCAGGCAGCTGAGAAACTTTGGCATGGCAACGAACTCCCTTGCCAACTTTTATAAGTGCGCCATCGAGAGATTCTGTCTGAATGTATCATGACCTGGTATGGCAACTGTACCATTGAAGATCGGAGATGGTTACAGAGAGTGGTGAACTCGGCCCGGACAATAACAAAGGCCAACCTCCCATCTATAGAATCCATCTACCAGGCCCGCTGTCAAGGAAAGGCCACCAGCATTCTCAAAGATCCATCCCACCCTGGCAATGTTTTTCTACAACCTCTACCAATGGGGAGAAAGTACAGAAGCTTGAACATACGTACCAGTTTCTACCCCACTGTTGTTAGAATACTGAATGGATTACAAACTCTTAGCATTCGCCTGTACATCTGTTTTGGTTTTGCCGCTGTTTACTTATCATTTACTTATCTATGCGATTTGACGATGTGATCTGCCTGTATTGCTCACAAGACAAAGCTTTTCACTGTCCCTCGGTAAACGAGACATTCCATTCCATTCCATTCAATTCAATGATGGCAGTTCAGAAGGCAAAGCAATGTTAGTATTCATTTTGAGAGGGCTAGAATACAAAAGCAGAGCTGTACTGCTGAGGCTGTGTAAGGCTCTGGTCAGATCGTATTTGGAATACTGTGAGCATTTCTGTCCCCCATATCAAAGGAAGGATGTGCTGGCTTTGGAGAGGGTCCGGAGAGGATCACAAGAATGGTCCCAAGGATGAAGGGCTTGCTATATGTGGAACAATTGACGACTCTGGGTCTGTATGCAATGGTATTTAGAAGGATGAGGTGAGGGCATTGAATTGAACCTTACAGAATACTGGGAGGCCTGGATTGAGAGGATGTGGAGAAGATGTTTCTACTAATAGGAGAGACTGGGACCCAAGGGCACAGCCTCAGATTGAAGGGACGATGTTTTGAGTTGAGATGAGGAGGAATTTCCTAAGCTAGAAGGTGGCGAATCTGTGGAACACATTGCTGCAGAAGGCTGTGAAGGCCAAGTCATTGAGTATTTAAGACAGAGATAGATAGGTTCTTAATCAGTAAGGGGATCAAAGGTTACAAGGAGAAGGTAGGAAAATGGAGTTGAGAAATATGTTAGCAGGTACAATAGGCTGAATGGCCTAATTCTGCACCTATATCTTATGGTCTTAAGATTTTTTTTGCGTGTTTTTAATAATTTCCCAGCACTGAATGCATGACATGCTGGGCATACAATAGCATACAGAGGCAGGAGTATCAGGGATCAACACCTAGTGAAAGACTTGCTGCTCAAACACTATCACATTATTTCATAATTAGATTAGATTAGATTCCCTACAGTGTGGAAACAGGCCCTTCAGCCCAACTGGTCCACACCGACCCTACGAAGTGTGACCCACCCAGACCCATTCCCCCTGACTAATGTACCTAACTCTATGGGCAATTTAGCATGACCAATTCGCCTAACCTGCACGTGTTTGGACTGTGGGAGGAAACCAGAGCACCCGGAAGAAACCCACGCAGACACGCGGAGAATGCGCAAACTCCACACAGACAGTCGCCTAATGTACCTAACTCTATGGGCAATTTAGCATGACCAATTCGCCTAACCTGCACGTGTTTGGACTGTGGGAGGAAACCAGAGCACCCAGAAGAAACCCACGCAGTAATGCGGAGAATGCGCAAACTCCACACAGACAGTCGCCCGAGGCCGGAATCGAACCTGGGTCCATGTGAGGCAGCAGTGCTAACCACTGAGCCACTGTGCCACCCCTAGAAACCTATGTGTCTTTGCTCAATGATACATTTGAGAACTGAAAGAAAATACATGATAATAATGAAAGGTGCCCTTCAAATCCAGGCAAGGTATACCAGCAGCCAAATTCACCTTTGCTTCAAACAATCCTTGAATCAACTGTTCAAAATGGGTATTAATGACAGAAAATCCATTCAGGTAACCTAGCACCCTATTTGAATGATCCCTGATGTGCTGATATTACAAGGCCTTAGTAACTGTGAACATTTGTAGGTAGGGCCACATCCAAAACACCACATGACAGTTTATCAGACAGCTGGAGAGGCTGTTTGGAGAAGGTGAATGCACCAAATGCATTGTGGACCTTAGAAGTACAAAATGTAGCACCAGAACGCCCCCAGTTTGAATGCTATGGGTGATATTTTGGTCCCAAAATTGTGTTTGCATCATATATATAGATTTTTGACACAGCCAATTCCAATGGCTATGAACATAATCTTGACTTTGAATTTCTTTCATTTATATCCTTCCGGACTAGCGCAAGCAACAATTTATGACAAGCCCCAGATTGTCATCCTTGGTGGTTGCTGTGTGCCAAAGGCTATCTGCTTAACACCTGACTCTTAAAATGCACTGTGCATTCCAACGACCTGTGACTGGCATAAGCATATAATGAGAGCCATGTTTCCCCACGCAGTATCTTACAGCAGAACATTTGTTTGCTTAGCCAATGGTTCTTCTGCCTGGGAAAGGCTTTGCTGGTTTTTTTTGCTGGAGGAGGTTCCTGGATTCCTCATAGTCTGCATGTCTGCCTAACCTCCTCATTATAAGGGCACAATCCATAGCACCAGGCATATAGCATTTGGTTCAGGAGGAAGAGAAGGAGTAGAAAAGGTCAAGCCAGCGAAAACATTTCCTTCTGGACTGGGCTTTCTGTCATTACTTTCTTAATCATTTGGTTGTCCTGAATACAATTCCAATAGCCCAATCCACAACAGTCATGCACCTTACATGGAGCTTTCCTCGCTTTGTTCTATCACCCTGTATTCTTTGTATGGTATGATCTGCCTGTACTGCATAAAACAAAACTTTTCAATATCCCCAGGTAAATGTGGCAGTAACACATCACTTCAAATCAAATCAAAATCCTCTGTCACCAACCATCTTGACACCCTCATGTGCTTAATGGTGATTGTCAGTGGGTGAATGAAGAAGAGTAGAGTTGGGGAGGTTTCTAGATGTGAAAAGAGTGGTTCTGAAGAGAATGGTTCATTTAATAGGATATAACATGAGTAGATGAAATCAGTGATTATGATCACTCATGTTGGATTATTCAACACCTTCCTGTAAAATATTCAAATTCTCAAAACTAGATCCTTGCACCAACAATGCTGGCTATCTGAGCACTTGATGCTTTACATGTATCTGACTGGACGGTCTTCTGAACCCACATGGAAAGAAGACCTCTCTCCTGCTGTCACCAAGAGAGTCCCATGCTGCATTGCAAATCCTTCGGGCATGCTCTATGCCTTCTTGTGCCATTTTCATTCTTCTTCCTGTGCACCTAGGGTAGTAAGAATGCAGTTTAACTTTGTTTGGAGAAATGTGTTTGGATGTTATAAACTGTGACTTGTTATAGTTATATGGCCTCTGACTTAGTTACATTCTGTTTAACTAACAGCTATGCAACCCACCACATGAAACATATTATCAGCAGTGTGCAACTGAAATTGTGTGAATTTTTAAAACTATATGAGAGCCAGCTACTGTCAGGAACATCAAAGAAGAATTAGAAAAGCAGACCACAACTTTGAACTACTGTGTGTGTCAAAATAGGCATAAATTTTCCAGTCTTTCATATTGTGGAAATGAAAAGTGACATGAGACAGAATTTGAACTTAGCCTAGACTCAATGGCAAAATTATGAAATCACTACACAGTTAAACAAATAGCACGAATAAATAACAGTAGTGACACTTTTGGAGGAAGGGTGATACAAGTTGTATTGCAACTCAACTTTACTGAAAAGCAGAGAAGCCAAACTGTAAACATTTTGAGGATCTTGTTGGCATATTTAGAAAATTTTACTGAATTTACTTAGAAACAGTCTGCATTGAATATCAGAGCTTAAGGGTAAATGAAAATATTGATCAGTATATGATGGTACCATGACGTATAACTGATACTTATATATTTAGGCAACTGAAAAGTGATATAGTTAGAAATAGTTTTGTCTAAGGCACAAAAGGCACTGCTGAGATACTTCTATATCCACTGAGAGAGAGAGAGAGAGAGAGAGAGAGAGAGAAAGGAGAAATTAGTCTCAAGGAAGCTAACAATATGTGAAGAAAATCTGAAATTTTCAATCTTCATCTAGAGATTATTAAAGGCTGAACAGGTGAGGATTTCCATTCTGTCAGTAGACTATCCAAAAGAACAACATAGAGTCATAGAGATGTGCAGCATAGAAACAGACCCTTCGGTCCAACCTGTCCATGCTGACCAGATACCCCAACCCAATCTAGTCCCACCTGCCAGCACCCAACCTATATCCTTCCAAACCCTTTCTATTCATATACCCATCCAAATGCCTCTTAAATGTTGCAATTGAACCACCACTTCCTCTGGCAGCTCATTCCATTCATATACCACCCTATGTGTGAAAATGTTGCCTCTTAGGTCTCTTTTATATCTTTCCCCTCTCACCCTAAACCTACGCCCTCTAGTTCTGGACTCGCCGACCCCAGGGAAAAGACTTTGTCTATTTACCCTATCCGTGCCCCTCATAATTTTGTAAACCTCAATAAGGTCACCCCTTAGCCTCCGACGCTCCAGGGAAAACAGCCCCAGCCTGTTCAGCCGCTCCCTGTAGCTCAAATCCTCCAACCCTGGCAACATCCTTATAAATCTTTTCTGGACCCTTTCAAGTTTCACAACATCTCTCCAATAGGAAGGAGACTAGAACTGCACACAATATTCCAACAGTGGTCTAACCAATGTCCTGTACAGCCACAACATGACCTCCTAACTCCTGTACTCAATACTCTGACCAGTAAAAGAAAACATAGCAAACGCCTTCTTCACTATCCTATCTACTTGCGACTCTACTTTCAAGGAGCTATGAACTTGCACTCCAAGGTCTCTGTTCAGCAACACTCCCTAGCACCTTACCATTAGGCGTATAAGTCCTGCTTTCCCAAAATGCAGCACCTCGCATTTATCTGAATTAAACTCCATCTGCCACTCCTCAGTCCATTGGCCCATCTGGTCTAGATCCTGTTGTAATCTGAGATAAACCTCTGCACTGTCCACTGCACCTCCAATTTTGGTATCATCTGCAAACTTACTAACTGTACCTCTTATGATCGCTTCCAAATCATTTCTGTAAATGATAAAAAGTAGAGGACCCAGCACCGATCCTTGTGGCACTCCATTGGTCACAGGCCTTCAGTCTGAAAAATAACCCTCCACCACCACCCTCTGCTTCTACCTTTGAGCCAGTTTTGTATCCAAATGGCTAGTTCTCCCTGTATTCCGTGAGATCTAACCTTGCTAATCAATCTCCATGGGGAACCTTGTCGAACACTTTACTGAAGTCCATATAGATCACATCTACTGCTCTGCCCTCATCAATCCTCTTTGTTACTTCTTCAAAAATATTGGAAAAGAACATGGAACATAGAACTGTACAACGTAGGAACAGGCCCTTCGGATCACCATGTTGGTACTGACCAAGAGGCCATTCTAAACTAGTCCCATTTGCCTGCTCATAATCCTTATCCATCTATTCTCTGGCTGCTCACATTCTGAACAAATATTTCTTAAACCTTTCTAACATATTTGCTTCTATCATCGCCCTTGGCAGCTCATTTCAGGCACCTACCACCTTCTGTGTGAACATTTCTCTCACACATCTCCTTTAAATTTTCCCCTTTGCACCTTAAACCTATGCCCTATAGTATTTGACATTTTGACCCTCTGAAAGAGACTCCAACGATCCACCCTATCATGCCTGTCATAATTTTATATACTTTTATTAGGTCGTCCCCTCAGCGCCCAATGCTCTAATGAATACAATCCAAGTTTGTCCAACCTAAACCATCAATTAATACACTCTAATGCAGGCAATATCCTGGTAAACCTCTTTATAGCCTCTCTAAAGCCTCCACATCTTTCCTATGATGTGGCAACTAGATCTGCACACACTATCCCAATTGCAGGCTAACTAATGTCTTATCAGCTGCAACATGACTTGCCAAGTTTTATTCTCATTGCCCTGACTGACATAGGCAAGCATGCCATACACCTTCTCTACCATCTTGTTCACTTGTGTTGCCACTTTCAGGGAGCTATGGAACTGTACCCCAAGATCCCTCTGAAGGTCAGTGCTCCTAAGATTAATGTCATTTTATTGTATACTTCTCTCTTGTATTTGACCTCCCAAAGTGCATCACCTCACACTTGTCCAGGTTAAACTCCTTGCATCCTTTCTCTACCCAAATATTTGCAGAAGGGCCAGCAGAAAAGTGAAGATCAGACTATAGATGTAAATATTGTGGAGGGCACCACATTGAAAGATGAGTGTATATCCAGCCTAGGTAAAGCAGGACTTGAGCAACTAAATCCATTTGTGTGCAAATTAGCCAGACAGTTTAGCTAGAAAGAAGAAAAACAAGACTTTAAAGGTGGCAGCTGGAGAAATCTAGCTTGATAAATCTGATGATTATCAGATCTGAAAATGACAAATGATTTGTGACTATCAGAATGATGACTGCAGATGTAAATGTGAAATGCTAGGTGGTCACCAGTGCTTCATATACAAGCTCCTCAGATCTCTGAAGTGGCTGTTTGGGTCACCCAAAAATAAAACGTTCGAAAGTGAAATTGAACCTTATACATAGAACATAAAACAGTCCTGTTTAGGAACGGGCCTTTTGGCCCATGATATTGTCCTAATATGATGCCAAATTAAATGAATCCCTTCTGCTTGCCCTTGGTCCATATCCCTCCATACCTTATTTACCACTCTATCTATTTGTGCGGCCACTTTCAGGGAGCTATGGACTTGAACACCAAGATCCCTCTGTGCATCAATGCTGTTCAGGATCCTGCCATCAACTGTATACTTTTCCTTAACATTTGATTTCCCAAAGTGCAGCACCTCACACTTAACTGGATTGAACTTCATCTGCCAATTCTCCACCCATATCTGCAACTGAGCTATATCCCACTGTATCTTTTGACAACCTTCTACATACATCTTTGCATCATCAGCAAACTTGCTAACCCACCCATCTCATTTTTATCCCAATCATTTATATGTATCACAAACAGCAGAAGTCCCAGTATGGATCCCTGTGGAACGCCACTAGTCAGAGACCTCCAGCCTGAAAAACATCCTTCCACCACGACTCTCTGCCTTCCATGGGCAAGCCAATTCTGAATCCCCGTGGCCAATTCACCGTGGATTCCATGTATCTTAATCTTCTGGATGAGCCTACCATGAGGGACCTTCTTGAAAGCCTTACTAAAATCCATGTAGACAATATCCACTCCCCTAGCCTCATTGATCACCTTTGTCACCTCCTCCATAAATTTCATCAAGTTAATAAGACATGACCTGCCCTGCACAAAGCCATGCTGATTGTCCCTAATTTGGCCATGCTTTTTCAAATGCACATAAATCCATCCTTCCACTAGCTTCCCAACCATTGATGTGAGACTCACCAGTCTATAGTTTCCTGGATTATCCCTACTTCCCTTCTTGAACAGAGGAACAATATTAATTACTGTGGGACCTCTCTAGTGGCTAATGAGGATACAAAGATCTTGGTCAAGGCTCCAGCAATCTCCTCACTTGCCTCTCTCGATAACCTGGGGTAGGTACCTGGGGACTTATCCACCTTAATGCTCTTCATGAGATACAACACCACTTCTTTCTTGATCTCAAAATGCCCTAGCAGATGAGCATGCTCCACACAAATCTCACTGTCCTCCATATCCTTGTCCTGGGTGAATACCGACACAAAGTACTCATTTAGGATCTCACCCACATTCTCTGCCTCAAAGCAAGAGTTCCATCTGTTACCCTTGAATTGTCCTACCTTCTCCCTAGTTATCCTCTTGTTTTTAATGCAGGTATAGATGCCTTGGGATTCTCCTTAACCCTACTTGTCAAGGTCATTTCATGGCGCCTTCTTGCTCTCCTAATTTCCTGCATGAGTTCTTTCCTGCTTTCTTTATATTTCTCATGGGTCCTGTCTGATTGTAGCTTCCTAAATCTAAAGTTATGCTTCTTTTTCCCTTTTGACTAAATTCACAACCTCTCCCATTATCCAAAGGTCCCTTACCTTGCCATCATTATCCTTCCTCCTTTCTAGAACATGCTGGCCCTGAACTCTCATCAGCACCTTGTTAAACAATTCCCACATATCAAATGTTGATTTACCCAATAACAGTTTGTCCTAATTGACACTCCCTAGCTCCTGCCTAATACTCACATAATTTACCCTCCCTCAATTTAGAACCTTCCCACAAGGTTCTGACTGATCCTTATTCATAACTATCTTAAAACTTAAGGAGTTGTAATTACTGCTTCCAAAATGCTGTCCCACTGAAAGCTCAGTTACCTGGCCAGGCTCATTAGTCAGCACAAGGTCCAGTGTGGCTCCTCCTCTCGCTGGGCATTCCATAGACTGTTTCTAGGGACCTTCTTGGATGCACTTTACAAATTCTGCAATGGAAAATGAAGCTGAAGGCCCAGTGCATTGGGAAGAATGAAATCCTGAAATTCCAGATAGACAGCACGGCGGCACAGTGGCACAGTGGTTAGCACTGCTGCCTCACAGCGCCAGAGACCCGGGTTCAATTCCCGCCTCAGGCGACTGACTGTGTGGAGTTTGCACGTTCTCCCCGTGTCTGCGTGGGTTTCCTCCGGGTGCTCTGGTTTCCTCCCACAATCCAAAAGATGTGCAGGTCAGGTGAATTGGCCATGCTAAATTGCCCGTAGTGTTAGGTTAGGGGTAAATGTAGGGGTAGGGGTATGGGTGGGTTGCGCTTCGGCGGGGCGGTGAGAACTTGTTGGGCCGAAGGGCCTGTTTCCACACTGTAAGTAATCTAATCTAATCTAATCTAATCTAAACAGCAGTAAAGAAAATACATTTACCACAGCCGAAGCAAGTCTACAGTGGGGATTGATAACCCTCTAGATGCTAGAAGAGATTCTCAGCATTTTACAAACCATGAAGCCATGACTGTTGAACAAACCCTGAATGATTACAAAGATACTTTTTTTATATCTTAACGATATTTCTGGCTGACAAGATAAAAAAGCTGGAACCACAGGGAGTCATCTGTAAAGGAACAACTCTTGAACCTGGCCAACTGTGAGTATGTATTGGTCTGAATGAACTTCACAAATGTTTGAAGATATCTCACTACCAACTATTGAAGAAATTTTGTCACATCTAGCAAAGGCCAATAACTTTACTGCGCTAGATGCAAAGATGGTGACTGGCAAGTGAGGCATGATGAAAGCAATAGTTGCACTTCAGTCATCTATTGAAAGATACAGAAACCATTAGAGTTTTCAGTGTTCTCAAAGAGTACCAAAACAGACAACATCAAATATTCATTGATCTTCACAGCGTGAGAACTAATGTTGATGATCTGCCGATTTATGGAAATACAATACAGGAAGCCATCATAAAACACAGTCAGAATCTAGTGTGATTGCAAGACAGTGCTCAGCTAACAAACCCAATTCAGAATAAGGTAAGTACATAGGTAAAGGGTTTTTACAAATACGTTAAGGACAAAAGGGTAACTAGGGAGAAAATAGGGCCCCTCAAAGGCGGCCTTTGTGTGGAGCTGCAGAAAATGGGGGAGATACTAAACGGGTATTTTTCATCAGGACTTACTGTGGAAAAGGATATGGAAGATATAGACTGTAGGAAAATAGATGGTGACACCTTGCAAAATGTTCAAATTACAGAGGAGGAAGTGCTGGATATCTTAAAACGCATAAAGGTGGATAAATCCCCAGGACCTGATCAGGTGTACCCTAAAACTCTGTGGGAAGCTAGAGAAGTGGTTGCTGGGCTCCTTGCTGAGATATATGTATCATCAATAGGCACAGGTGAGGTGCCGGAAGACTGGAGGTTGGCTAACGTGGTGCCACTGTTTAAAATGTGTGGTAAGGACAAGCCAGGGAACTACAGACCAGTGAGCCTGACATCGGTGGTGGGCAAGTTGTTGGAGGGAATCCTGAGGGACAGGATGTGAATGTATTTGGAAAGGCCAGGACTGATTAGGGATAGTCAACATGGCTTTGTGCATGGGAAATCATGTCTCACAAGTTTGATTGAGTTTTTTGAGGAAGTAGCAAAGAGGATTGATGAGGGCAGAGCGGTCGATGTGATCTATATGGACTTCAGTAAGGCATTCAACAAGGTTCCCCATGGGAGACTGATTAGCAAGGTTAGACCTCATGGAATACAGGGAGAACTAGCCATTTGGATACAGAAATGGCTCAAAGGTAGAAGACAGAAGGTGGTGGTGGAGGGTTGTTTTTCAGACTGGAGGCCTGTGACCAGTGGAGTGCCATAAGGATCGGTGCTGGGTCCTCTACTTTTTGTCATTAAGAGAAATAATTTGGATGTGAGCATAAGATGTACAGTTAGTAAGTTTGCAGATGACACCAAAATTGGAGGTGCAGTGGACGGCGAAGAGGGTTACCTCAGATTACAACAGGATCTGGACCAGATGGGCCAACGGGCAGAGAAGTGGCAGATGGAGTTTAATTCAGATAAATGCGAGGTGCTGCATTTTGAGAAAGCAAATCTTAGCAGGACTTATACACTTAATGGTAAGGTCCTAGGGAGTGTTGCTGAACAAAGAGACCTTGGAGTGCAAGTTCATAGCTCCTTGAAAGTAGATCCGCAGGTAGTTGAGATAGTGAAGAAAGCGCTTGGTATGCTTTCCTTTATTGGTCAGAGTATTGAGTACAGGAGTTGGGAGGTCATGTTGCGGCTGTACAGGACATTGGTTAGGCCACTGTTGGAATATTGCTTGCAATTCTGGTCTCCTTCCTATCGGAAAGATGTTGTGAAACTTGAAAGGGTTTAGAAAAGATTTACAAGGATATTTCCAGGGTTGGAGGATTTGAGCTATAGGGAGAGGCTCAACAGGTTGGGGCTGTTTTCCCTGGAGCGTTGGAGACTGAGGGGTGACCTTATAGAGGTTTACAAAATTATGAGGGGAACGGATAGGTTAAATAGACAAAGTCTTTTCCGTGGGGTCAGGGAGTCCAGAACTAGAGGGCGTAGGTTTAGGGTGAGAAGGGAAAGATATAAAAGAGATCTACGGGGCAATGTTTTCATGCAGAGTGTGGTACGTGTATGAAATGAGCTGCCAGAAGAAGTGGTGGAGGCTGGTACAATTGCAACATTTAAGAGGCATTTGGATGGGTATATGAATAGGAGGGGTTTGGAGAGATATGGGCCAGGTGCTGGCAGGTGGGACTTGATTGGGTTGGGATATCTGGTCGGCATGGACGGGTTGAACCAAAGGATCTGTTTGCATGCTGTACATCTCTATGACTATGACTCTATGACTATCATGTGCTGGTAGGGAGAGACTTGGCCTGAATACTGACAAGGTGAGAGCTGTGCAGTGACCTACAGATGTGAAAACATTGCACTGATTTACTCAATTTGTACACTATCTAGCAAAGTTCATGCCTAAAATATCACCAGACTTTGGGTCTCTATGCATGCCCAATGCTAAGGATGTGCATAGTAATGGGCACAAAATAAGAAATAGTTTTCTCGAGAAACAAACAGCTTGTGTTGGCAATTCTGTGCTGAGGTATTATGGTGCCAACAATGATGTCACCAAACAGTGTGATGCTATTGAGACTGGAGTGAGTGGCAAAATCAGAATAAATAAACAGGAAAACAAATTTCACTTTGATAAAAAATATTAGATCATTGCCGTTGTTGATCGTTAGAGAGCTACACAGAGTACAAGCATTCAGCACTCTCAACAAGATTCAGTCAAGGTGGTAACTTGGAACCTGTGTAGAGAAGTCATTGGCTCAATCATACAAGTGAGCTTGAATGACTGATTGTATCATCACAAGAGCACACATATATATACGACAGGAGATGCTGCTCCTTCTTTGCAAATAGTTGCTGAGGAAGATGTGTGTCATGACTTGTCATGTTCCTGTCGGTTACTTGCACTCTGTCTTGGAGCTTTATCACTCTTTCTTTAATGTCGCTGTATCAAAATTCTCCCTTTCTAACAGCACATTGGGTACCCCTGATTCGAGGACATCTTCTCCAGAGCAATTAGAGATGAACAATAAATGCTAGCCTCGTCGGTATAGTCCACACCTCATGAAATAATAGACAAAAAGCAGTGGCCATTAAACCTTCTGAATGAAACAAACTTTAAGGCTTCTTTTAGTAGTGCCGATCTCACATGGATTTGTATTCCTTGCAAACGTGTGCAGCCATCTTGCAGCTCATAAGCTGCTTATTGCTACTATTTAAATGAACAGGCAGCATGACATTTATATGCTGCCAATATTATAGTGAAAAGGCAGAGGTTAATCACACTCTGTGAACTCCATTCCCATTATCGAGTCTTACCAAATCTTTCCCTACTTTCTCCCCATCTAAATATAATGGGAGCTGTGGACATTATTATCACTGGTTCCTGTTTGTTCATGATGCTCATTATGTGAGCTCTGCATGTGAAAATAATTCTGTTTTTATCTAACATCACATGTTTACAGTTTACAGCAGTAATCAGATGTTATTTTATTTATTATCTGACTGTTCCCACAGTGAAGAGCAAGTGACTCAACATAAACTAGGGATCAAGTCCTGTCAGCAATATTATACTAACTCTATTTCCAGTTTTTGTGCACCATTTTCATGACAGCCAAGATACCGCTCACGCAGTAGAAGAAGACACTGAAACTGGCACTTTTCTGATCTGTCTACCACACATTGTTTGTACTCACTGAGCCATCCAAACAATTTTATGGTATTGTTTTTTAAAAATGTTTATCATTGTAGAGTGGAGCTGATGTCATACATTCTTGCCATCATCAAGTCTTGTTATGCTTATGTATTGTTGTGTTATTTGTCCTTTGCATTTCTACACTTCATTGTATACAATGTATGATGTTTCTAATTACTTGTGGCATGGTACAATGGTAGACTAATTTTTATCCAAAAGTGCTGCAGTAGCACTGTGTGCACATGCTCACCAATTTTGGTGTTAAAGCCCACAACAATGTATATTAAAAAGTATAAACCTGTGTTTGTGGGCGGCATGGTGGCACAGTGGTAAGCACTGCTGCCTCACAGCGCCAGAGACCCGGGTTCAATTCCCGCCTCAGGCAACTAACTGTGTGGAGTTTGCATGTTCTCCCCGTGTCTGCATGGGTTTCCTCCGGGTGCTCCGGTTTCCTCCCACAGTCCAAAGATGTGCAGGTCAGGTGAATTGGCCATGCTAAATTGCCCGTAGTGTTAGGTAAGGGATAAATGTAGGGGTATTGGGTGGGCTGCGCTTCGGCGGGGCGGTATGGACTTGTTTCCATACTGTAAGTAATCTAATCTAATCTGACAGTCACAAAACAGTAGAATTATTCTTGCTGCTTAAGTATTGGAGATTCAGGAAAATAGCACATTCCCAGAGGATCGAAAGAAAGCAAATCAGTTTCATACACTGGTCTGACACCTTGTAGATTTAGACTTAACGGGCAGATATTGTATTTAACAGCAGCAACAGGGTAACTCCTCCACATTTATCTTAACACTTTAAAGTTCCTTCCTGAACCATGAACAATATTGTAAATCGCACACCATTTATACTGCGAGCCATTTTTCATGGTTGCATAGTATTAAAATTCAGTTCCCTATTTATCTGCTGCAATGAAGGCATTCAAAGTAAAGTGATCATTTTTCAAAATTCATGTTTGACTGCACTGTCAATATGAAGCCAAAGTAGTCTGTTATGTGACTTTATAAGTGGAAGTGGTCAAAGAAAAAAATGAATATATGCCTTGTATGTCTGGGTTTGGAATTCAAACCATAATGTTGACATTGCAGAGCATTCTGAAGGTAGTAAGCTAGCTAAGTTGGAACATCTTATCTCACTCTTACCTCACAAATTTTGAGGTTCTAAAATCACATTCATTATGGTAATAGTCTTATTGAACATGTAGTAGCTTTATGAATTTTATTTTAAAACTTGCGTTAGTACAAGTAATTATAAGACCATTATTCCATCTGATTTAATTTCCCTCATTTATCACTATGTTTGTATTATTTATCTGTAATAAATCCTTTAGCATTCATTTTAATTTATTTTAAACTTTAATTTATCTTTTTAATTAAAATCTCTCTGTTTTCCTTAATCTCCTTCAATTCTTCAAGCGGTTTCATATTCAAGATAATTTTGTGCAAGTGTGATATCTGACCACCCTTCAAAATCATTTCAGAGTCTAAGGCAGTAAAATTTGATTTGGGCAGACATTCTGTGTGTTCACAGTTTTAAACAGCTAAGTATGTTAATGAGCCAAAGATACCACTTGACTAGCAGCATGCTAGGCTAAAGTTGTAAACATAAGTTGCTGCAAGTAATCTGTTTGTAATGCTGAAACAAACATCTTGTTGAAGCTTTTTGTTTCACCAATTGAGAAATGAAAGTACTAGTCATAGTAGAGTTCCACTTTCAGGAATACAAGATGAGTCAGACCAATACGTTTCATTTCCAAATATTGTTTTTTTTTCCCCCTTCTGGAGGTGGAAAACGACAATTATATTGTATGAGAAAAGAGTGCTGATTTAGTTAAAAATGAACTCTCATTGGGAGAGGTGTTGCCATAGAGAATGCACTAGTTAATGATGATTGGCAGTTGAGAACCAAGCTTCATTTAAACTTTAATCCAGGGAAGTTGACTCCGATTTGTCAAAGACTTCCCCGAATAAATGAACCAGAGAATGGTTATAGCTCTTCCAATCAGAGTACACATGTCAACCAATCGGCACACACCTCTCATACAGTATAAATATTGTTTTCTTTTTACTTCAGTATTTCTTGTGAACTAACATTAACTAATGTACTTGAAACTTTTAAGTAAGTTAAACTTCTGCTATTTATGTAAGAGTGGTAATTGTGTCTTAAAAAACATAAAAAATATAACACATTAAACAGGTGATATCACAATAGTGGATGGTTATAAACTCATCAACTCGACTTGGAAATATATCATCATTCCTTTAGTGTTATTAGGTCATAATCCTGGAACTCTCACCTTAACACCAGAATGGATCTACCTCAACCAATGAACTGCAATGATTCAAGGAAACAGCTTATCATCATCTTCTCAAAGGCAGCTATTAATGGACAGTAAATGCCCGCTCAGACAGTGATACCCACTGCCCATGAAAGAATACAAAAATATTTTCCCCATCACTAAGATATATAGCAGACCTGAACACTAAGTGGGACCACTGTATAACAGTTGACTGATGTTAGATATCCCTACGCAAGTCAATTTGACTGCCTAAACTCTTGTAGTTTGGGCAATTGGAGAAATCTTTACTTGTGATAATATAAAAAGTATGATAGTGAATTGGCACTTGCTTACAAATTTCTTTATCAATGGAAATTAAGTTAAGAGAGAGTTTGAAAATTGGATCTCATTATATCAGGATGACAATTTAAATTTGCATGCATTTTAGGAAATGCAAAGCACTCATCAAAACTTGTTAATTTTTAAATAGAAATACATGCATGTACTGTATAATTTTAAAATCTATTATTGCAACAATTAGAACAAATTTAAAGACTGAGCAATATTATAGCACAACAATAGTATTGCTACATGAACTATGCCTACAGCAGATAGTAACAATATATTGGATGACATTGTTTCAGCAAATGTGGGTCTCACTGATGTCCAGTGCTCGACCAATATGATAATATTCCATCAGTCTGCAGACCATGATACAGTAATAGGGGTCCCAAGAACCCAAACTACATCATTGACAATTGATTTTTGTCCCAGTTGCATCAGGCAGAGTGCAGATTGATTTTTGTAATCGCAGGAGCTGCTAAGACAGAGGGGACCACAGAATTTCTCCAAGGGCATGCAGAGTAAGCTGAAGAGCTACAGCTGTCGTCGGGGGATGGGTGGTGAGGGCAGAAGGTAATTATTTATCAGTTTATGCTATCAACGCTATGTCAGGGCAGGAACAAAGGTTCACATTTTCAATAGCCAGACGCCTGACAGTACTACTAGGTAATGAGGATTCTTAGCAACAGTAGTTGATAGGCTGACTACTTATTTCTCATCTGTCTTTATGACTCCTTTATGAATGCCTTCATGACAATGAAAAATTACATATCATCAGTGTGTAAAAATAAATCTAAATTGGCTTATTTCAAATGCATTTACTTTTGTTAGATTCACTCATTTCTGCATATTGTCCAGCTAATCTTAATAGATTTTAGAATATACATGTATTTAAACTGGTTTGTGAAAACTAACTCTCTGAATAGGTTTTAATGTTCGATGCATGATGAGTATCAAGCTGGTTAAATTATATTTTTGAAAGGTTTGATTATTGAAGCAGGCTATGTTTTTGTAAGCAACGTATTCAACATATTAATGAAGAAAAACAGTTTATTGTTCAACAGTGCCAACAGTAGGAGGAATGGTTGAGAGATGTTCCTGTGCATATAATTGGAATTGTACATGCAGAATCCAAATTGGGATGAGTCTGAAAAATCTGGCAGATGTTCAGCCAGGGCCACATTTATTGCCTGTCTGAAACTGCTAGATCAGTTAGAGACACGGTCACAACGTAATGACAATGGAATAAACATTCATGTGCACTAACTGTGCATTGAAAAGGCCACGATTTTCATTCCAGAGTCACAGATGCAAACGTAGGACATTTCCTGGCTCTACACGTTTGACCCTGGGAACAAACTGTCCTGAACTTGGATTTTTGTTCTGGAACAATGGGCTATTCTGGATGAATAACAGGTGACCCCAGCCAAGAGTGTTAGCTGGTGACTGCAGATGAGAACTGGCTGCAATGCAGCCTCTGTGCACTGGCACCAGCTGGAAGATTAATTGAAGACTATCAAAATGAGAAAAACCATCCCCCCCAACCTTCACCTTTTCTACATTCTTACCTATTTTTTGGCAACCGCAAAAAGAACCTGACCCCACCTTAAAACATCCTCTAAGCTGTCCTGAGATGTTACGTACAGAGGGAGCTCAGTTTTCCAAAGAAGCATCTTGACTATCCCATATAAGTTACTTGAAACACACCTGGTCTGCTTGCACAGTCCAGATTCCAAACAATGGGAATAACAAAATGGGATTGAATTAGAGACAGCTGTTTCTGAATCATCCACACATGAAAATTGAGCCATCTCCAGACAAGAATTTGAAATTACATTGTCAGGAGCATGATTTCAGATTTTTGGTGATTTTATGCTTTTCTCATTGTGTCAGACAGGGTCTCTGTCACAACAAAAACGTGGACCCAAGACTAGATTAGGGATCGGCCCATGGGGTGTTATGAATTTCTATAGATCTGAAAACAGGCCCTGGATTTCAATATGTGATCAACCCAAGCCCTTTCCTTTTGTTGCAGGTTGTGTACAGATCTTATCTTGCCTTCTTATTTCTACCAAATTGCCAAAAGTGTTAAGTGAGTGATTGCATGAGCAATTAGAGGCGGTAATATTGTGAGAGGTTCACCATAATCTTGACTTGTCACATGGCATTTTCTATCAGTCACAACTCATATCCATAGCTTTGTCTCCCTCTCACACATTTAGCACTGCTCCAGGTCTCATAGCCACATGTCACAGCTTGTAAACACCTACAGCTCTTCTACCATATAGATAGAATAGATTGGGTCAGACTCACTGGCATCCTCTTTTGCTATACTAGCTGCTGCACTGGTATCAGCTCATCAGAAGCATGGTAACACATGAGTTCAGATGCATAGGACTCATGGGGTTACTTCAATGCAGAGGATGGTGGGTACACACACAAAAATGGTTGGTGCATTGGCAGGGTTGTCAGAAAACCTGTTGCTATTATGAGGTAGTATGAAAGGGTCTACCTCCAACCTTGCACACAGCTTTACACTGAGTTGTAACTAATTGTTTCTGACATGGAATTAAAGACAACTTCATTATCCACTCTTGCAGCTCCAAACATGATGCAGGGTCTGATGGCCAACTCTGAGCAGCACAAGAAGGTTCCACCAAACATTTGAGCATGGCAGTGCAAGATCAGACTCATCTCAAACTCAGTCTGCTGCCACAAATCTGACTGAAAGTACCAATGCTTAAAAGAGCTGGCAGTGACTTAGAGCAGCCCAATAATGCAACCAGCCCATCACTGGTAATGCTGAGTCACCACACCCAGTAGGTGACAACATTCTTTGCTCCACCATAGCCAATCTCTACTACACATGTTGCAATTTGAAGACTCAGAACATGGAAGGTAGAAGAATTTCTGACAGCAGGAACATCTGCAGTCTCTCCCACTCTGTCTACAGGTTTCTGTCAATCACGTTGCAGCCACTGTGTAAATACAATATAGGAACACTAGTATTGGCATATGGGAACTTTCCATTTGTTAATATAGGGATACATTTTACAAGCAAGGAAGCTGATAAAAAAATCACAGAAAACCGGAAATATTAAACAACTTTCTGGTAAACAGGGCATATAAACTGAACCTGTTTGATGAAAGCCTTGAAACATATGGAAACATACTATGTGGTTGTGGTTTGGAAAAGTATAGAGAAAGCGATTCGTCAGAGGGATTCAAAAGAGAATTGGATGAATATTTTAAAAGGGGAAAAAGATCTAGGATTATGAAAAAGGAGCAGGTGAATGAACTAATTGGACTACTAAAGAGTCAACATTGATACAATGGCAATTTGTAATTGTTATTGAACTGAACTATACATTAATATCCACTGTATGATGTAGCTCTCAAATCTGCACACAGTATTCCTGCTGTGATCTATCCATTGTCATGTCAAAATTCTCTTGGCAAGTGGAAAGTTTTGAACCTATACCTTGCAGCAAATTACCTTGAAACTTTAACAAAATATGACATTAAATTGTGGTAATTTGCTGCAGAAACAATCCTTCTAATCTGTCATATTCAAATTGAACTGTTCCTATGGATTCATGAACAATGTTGTTTACGATATTTCTTGGGGAAGACAATGGTAATACCAATAGATGGTACAGTGGAAGATTGGGACTATCCCCAATGAAACTCATGGCCAATATATTAAGCTTCATTTAAGTCGTCAAACAATTTACTCCCATCTGTTTCATTTGATAGAAACAGGGCTGGACCTATCCACTGAGCAATAATAATCCTTCTTAATCCTTCTTCTGGTATTCTGGAAATTCGTCCCTCAAACTCCTGCCTCTCTACCTTTACCTCTAAATATTAATATAAAACTTTATTTTAAATATACCATTTTGATGAAGCATTTTGTTAACTCTGCTAATATTACCTTCTGTGGCTTAGTATAAAATTTTGTTTGATAAAATTTTTGTAAAAATTCTTTTGGGTTATTTAATATATTAAAGAATCTATATCAATACAAGTAGTTGTACGCAATCCAATTTTACTGATTTAAGGTTCCAGAAAAAATAGGTTTTAAATTTTTAGGATAGTAAACTTCCACCTGAACCTGAATAAATTGTACTCTTAGAAAGACTTGAAAGGTCACATTTCCTGGCATAGGTGTTGCTGTAAGACGTGAGTCACTTAATTGTGTATTGTAAGTATTGCTAATAATGTACTTCCAAAATGAGGTGACAAAGATAGTATCTGCTTTCAATCAGTTTATAGAATAAATAGAATGTAAAAAAAAACTTTTCATTTGAAATCCAGTCACAATAATGACCTTTATTTATGGTAAGAAACCATGAAAGGAAACTATCCAGAATTAGTTTGATGAATAATGCATAATTAAATGCATTATTTAAAAGGTCATAAAAGTGCATAATTTAAAAGGCCAATTGCATTTTTATTTTTTATTTTAAGGTTTTAATGGTATCCGACACAAATTGATACGTAGCTTTCTCCATGTATTTCACCCTTTTTTAAAATACATCAGAAGGAACTCAGGTTAATAGGTTGTTATCGATTACTGTACAGTTTTGAGCCAGTATTCTAAAAATCTGTCTTTTAAATTGCTGGCACTTGCAGCACTGTGAAGTACATTATTTCGAGTAAAAGTTCACACAAACACTCACATGTGCTTTGAAGGGTGCATTATCATGTTTTGAACCAGTGTAATGAAAAACTAAAAATCATTACTGCCAATTCATGATCAACTTGTCCTCCACCACATTCAGCCTACTCCAAATGAAGCATAGCTCACCTAAAGCAAGTCAATATTAAAAAATCTCTTGTGGCCAACTGAGCAGCAGATTATGAAATCCTATGCCTGTTTCCAGCTGATTCCTGGAAGATGCTGGAGATGGAGAAACACAGGGCTCTGGTGACCTTGACCACCATTGCTAATGCACATTCACTGGACAAGAGGTTTCAGGAGACAAAGATGTCAAGCAAAGCAAAGGTGGAAAACTCTGCTGTTTAATATTTCCACCTGATATTAACTGTAAATCACTTCATGTATCTCAGAAAATCGTCACCTCCTGACTTTGATTGTCTAGGATAGGTGGATAGGAGCACTACTTGAATGGGCAGAGCCGAGCTGTGTTTAGCACTAAATATGATTATTCAACCCATGAACCTTCTGCTAAAGATCTCCATCTCCAAGATGTAACATGGATATAAAGGGATGGTTTGCTTGTGGCTGTTGGGGAATGTTTAAACCAACTCTTCAGGAGTGTGGGAGCTAAGAGATATACACTGGAGTGTGCTGGGATGCTGGGACAGATGATAGCAAATTAACAGCTAAAGTTGGAGTAAGGGAAAGGTTAAAATTTTCTACATCAGGATTACATAGGATGACTGTGAATACATGGAACACAATAAATATGCTAGTGAGTTACAGGAGCAGTTTGCCATCTGGAATAATGATTAGATTCCCTACAGTATGGAACCAGGTCATTTGGCCCAACAAGTCGCTGTACATCTCTGTGACTCTATGACTCTAAGTCCACACCGACTTCCAAAGAGTAACCCACCCAAACCCATTCCCCTACCTTATATTTACCCCTGACTAATGCACTCAACACTATGGGCAATTTAGCATGACCAATTCACCTGAGCCGCACATCTTTGGGTTGTAGGAGGAAACCGATGCAGACACAAGGAGAATGTGCAAATATCACACAAACAGTCGCCCAAGGCTGGAATCGAGCCCAGATCACTGGCACTGTGAGTCAGCAGCACTAACCACTGAGCCACTGTACCATCCTACAATGATGCTGTAGCAATAATGGAGACCTGGAGGGACTGGACTGGGCATTAAATCCTTTTGGTTACATCATGCTTAGGAAAGGTATGAAAGGATGGAAAGAGGAGAGTGGCAGCATTGTTTGGGAGAGCATTGCAATACTGGAGAAAAAAAGATACTTCAAAAGATTTAGCTACAACTAAGGAACAAAATGGAGGTAGAACTATAAATCCCACTGCAAGTACCTCAAAAGGATATCATTCTGGGGTGAACAAAATTAAAAATCACACAACACCATGTTAGAGTCCAACGGTTTATTTGGAAATACTAACTTTTGGAGCACTGCTCCTTCATCAGGTTCATCAGGTTCATCAGGACAACCACCTGATGAAGGAGCGTCGCTCCGAAAGCTAGTGCTTCCAAATAAACCTGTTGGACTCTAACCTGGTGTTGTGTGATTTTTAACTTTGTATACCCCAGTCCAACACCGGCATCTCCAAATATTCTAGGGTGAAGTCACTTCCTTGTTTGAGCCAAAGTATACCTCGCAATTTTGATGATCATCAATATCAGCGCCGTCCATGCCTGCAATATGGCTGCAAAACTCATTCGTCTTTGCTGTTACTTACTATCCACCTTGATCATGAAGTGTTAACAACAATTGGAACTTGAGGCTTTCAGGAAAAATGAGTTGCTTCTCCTCTGTCCTCATCATGGACACTTTCCTTGCTGATCATCTTCCAGCCATTATTAACCACTTTTATGGCTTGATATCCTCATCATCTGGTGTTGGGCTTGTGCATGTTCGATCCTCAGTCTACTAAAACCAACTAAAGTTATCTGAGGTCCTTTTTTGAGATGGGTGGTAAAGGGCAAACAGATCCCTCTGGACCTAGTTTAATTCATTCATGATTGCACTGGTGACAGTATGCTGAATCTGAGCCTGAATGGCTTAAGGAATTAGGGTCAGAATGCTGTCTCTGACTTGGGACATGGGCATAGCATCAACCATAGCTTCTCAACTGGATAGAAGTGGTTTGCCTTCATGATCACACCTTCAATCAAGGACATCAGCCTGACCTGTATTGGATCGGGACTTGAAGCTGACCAAGTTCAGCAGCCCTTTATGTCTCTTTGCTCTAAGATTGACAGACATTTGAAAGTATTCTGGATTAGTGGTGCTGGAAGAGCACAGCAGTTCAGGCAGCATCCAAGGAGCTTCGAAATCGACGTTTCAGGCAAAAGCCCTTCATCAGGAATAAAGGCAGTGAGCCTGAAGCATGGAGAGATAAGCTAGAGGAGGGTGGGGGTGGGGAGAAAGTAGCATAGAGTACAATGGGTGAGTGGGGGAGGGGATGAAGGTGATAGGTCAGGGAGGAGAGGGTGGAGTGGATAGGTGGAAAAGGAGATAGGCAGACATTTGCAAGTAACTGAGTGGGTCACTGTCTGTCAACACTTCAAACACTACACTGATGAAAATGTCTCCGAACCTTTCGGAAATAGCCCACCTCAAAGCTAGCAATGTGAGTTTCACAATGAAGTAATGTTGTATGTCCTGCTCATTTGGGCTTGAGACTAAGACTGGTATAAACACTCTTCTCTGCCCATGAACATGTGACAGCACCATTTCTAGGCCACAGAAACTGGCGTCAGTTTCCAATTTGGAAAGGAGTTGCAAAACTGAGTAATTAAGAGCTGGCAATAAGGGAAGCTTCTACTTGAGTCTTCACTTAATGGGATCCAACCCCCTGAGATGCTCTGTGAAGTATCACACCTCGTGCATTCTTTCCCAACCACTTGTCAACGTTCTCTGATGTGCTCAGCACATTGTGAAGAAGGGCAGCCAGCTGTGCTCAACCTTGCGGAAACCTCTGATAGTAACCAGTTAGACCAAGGAAGCCATGCAGTTCCCTTCCCAGCTTAGGCTGAGACATTCCTCTCACGCTCAGATTTTCTCATCGGCAGAAGTAAAGCCTTCCTTAATAATGAAGTGCTAAGATACTGTCAGAAAGTTGGCACTTCTCTGGTTTAACTTTCAAATTAGTCAACAGCAAGCTGACTAAATAATGTCAAGTATTTCAAGGTGCTTCTCGATAAGATACAAGGAGGGATCAGAAATTAAAGGTCACCAAAATCTTTATCCATCAAATGCACGAAGGGCATTCCAGAGCCCAAATGACATTTTTGCATATTCATAATGTCTCTGTTTCCCATTCTGGATGTAATCTTTTCAATCCCTTGTTCAGCAATGCATAGCTGTTTATAATTGTGGGCTAAATCAGGACTGCAGTAATACGTTTCACCTTTGAGAACTTGTAAGTTGTCCTCAGGTAGAGAGTAAGCATCTTTATGCATCTTTGCATTAAGGACCTGCTAATTGACACACATCTCAGTTTTCTTTCTTTCTTCCTCATGATAGGAGTGATGGACGGACATGTCAACTCATGGCTGACAGCTTGTTGCAAAGACTTTTGTGGTTGACCCAACTTCCCAGTGATGGGGTGGGAATTGAGAGTAAGAAAACTTTACTAGATAGTCACATTTGGTCACAATCCTATGGTTCATCAGGTTACAGTTCCTGATGTCAGTGCTATGTTATTTAATATTGTTCAGTACAAGGTGACAGTACAGCAAGCTGTCTCCTCTGGGTTTCCTCCAACTTTCCAATGTCCATCTTTGAACTGAGGTTAGAGATATCTCCTCCAGTCTGTCCACTGCCCAAGACAATAGCAGTTTTTGATTAGAGGGAAATGTCTGTATTACTGAAATTTACAATCTGCATAGGTACCCTACTTTTTTCTCCCACTGTGACAAGGGCAGCTTCCAGGGTTACGCCAAGTGGGAGATCTATACGTGTGGCTTGTGGTGGTTGAACAAGGATTAATGCGGAACAGTGATAGTGTGAGTGAGTATGAGAAAAGCTTAATTCCCTGCCATTCGGCCATTTTTGGCTTTCCATATAGGCTGATACACCTAGAACGCAAAATAAGGAGAAAGATTCCTGCGCTCTAACGGACCTCCTAATGAGCTGCTCAGATATCTCTCTACTTGTTCAAACCTAACACCATGGGTATTCTCACATTCCTTATTTCCACTGGAGCATCAATTGTGTTATGAATTACCAGCAGCCTCAGATTATGAAAAGTATGATTTAGGACAGCTGACAAGAACTCACTGTGACCATGATAAGGGATATCTGACTCCTGCAAAGCAGAAATCGAATGAAGGAAGAGTTCTTATTCAACTCACATGCCTCCACAAGATGCTCTTCGAAAAACTGCTAAGTAATAATTGACTATTCCCTTTTTCCTATGTCAATTAAACACAATATTAAAAAAGGAAAAAAAAGATAAGAATTAAAAAAAAGAAAAAAATTAAGCACAATATTATTACTTTGCCAAACATCATTCCCACTGTAGGCTAAGTCCCTCTTACTCTATGTCAGAAAGAACCTTTTCCTATCACATGAAGAAATAATTTCTACTCTATCTGAATGTTCGCATCATATCAGCTAGGCAGTCCTTTGGTTGCCTGTCCCAGGTCCATTTAAAAGAGAGAATCCAAGAGGATGAGTTTCAACAATGATTCATTAAATCAAAAGACATATTCCTTTAGGTCTTTGCAAAATGAAGTCTATGGACCAGGATTACCCAGGCTGAGCTAGCAATTGTGAAAATACAATGTGTTAACAATAGATGTTAATCAATGAATAGTCAGCATATGCTGAACAAGTACATGAATAACTGTAATAACAACCAATTTAAGATAACTAATCAAGCTCATAACATGGCTCATTTATTGTTTACTAAAAGCAGCATTTTTATTTAACCAGGGATCTTTTGTCTGCAATTGAAAGCAATATATTCAAGTTTTGAACCTTTCTTGAATTATTTGAATATTGTGTAACCTACTATTCACATTACTTTCTCAATGGTAATGCCTTAGCTGATCAGAATTGACTTGCCAGCCCAGCAGGACCCTTTTCTCATGTATTATAAAACACTGTAATTGGGTGAAATATGTCATTCTTGAGCTTATTCTGCTGAGGGAAGATGAAAGCTTCAGCAACCTGTTTTTCTTTTGATTTTTATTTAACGTTTATGCTATTAACTGACCATAAATAATTATGCATTGATCGCTATGAAATGGTGTCCATTTACCACTGAGATGATTGCCCTGTTCAATAATATGGGTAGAGATTCCCTGACAAATGTACTGAAAAGAATTTGTCTCATTAGTTCAGGTGTGGAATATTATCTGATCAGTGTCCAGGAACTGAGAGATCTCCCAGTTTGAATAGTGGAAAGGCTTCATTTGGTTAACGTATTTCCATAACATTGCAAACAGTGCTAAGATGTCACAGCTCACAACTGCTAGTTGCATTTACAATTACATCAGAAATAGCAAACAAATGTAATCTTCTTCCATATATCATATTATTAATGTACTGACACTAAAGAAAATCTTTCTATGCCTTGTTTTAATGGATTCTAATATGTGTTGTAATAAAGTTTCTAACAATGTAAACCATGTACAGGGTTTTCATAGTGACCTATACTACCCATATTTTCTGTGTCTCCATAGAAACAAAATATGGCATGTTTTATTAACAACCAATAAAAAAAGTGAATATTAAACATTCAACAGAATTTTGTTACATTTTTGAATTTACTAAAATAAGAATTTTCATATAGTCAATAAATGAAAAATATCTAATTTTTAAAAAAATGTTATGAGATTATGTAATATTTTTTCACATAGAAATTTCAGAACAATTAGATAAAATATTATTTTTTATCATATTACTAGCAATTTGATATTATTTTCCTGCAAATGTTTTCTCATATTTCAATTCTGCATGTTTTAGGAATTTTACATTACTGCTGTCAAATACTGTGACTTTTAGCTCCAGTGGAAAGTTGCCTTAATGTTGTTTAAATATGTCACGAATTTGGATAACTGTCACTCTAAGGTGCTTGAAAAATAACTGCTCTTTCACTAATTGCCCTGCAAAACTATTGCTTGCAAACAAGGTATCCAGCTCCACTCTAGCTTTTTTTTTATATGAGTGAGGAAAGGAGGAGATGGGATTAGAAGGTAAAACATGATGGTGGAACAGGAGACAAGAGGGGAGAGCATGAAACCAGGACAGAAAAGAAGAGAAGGACAGGAGTGAGAGAAGGAGGATGGAGGAATGAAAGAGGAAGAGAAGAAGAAATGAGAGGGGAAAGAGAAGAGATAATGAGGACATAGGTGACTTTAATTTTCATATGGATTGGGAACATCCATATTGGGCTCGCCACAAAAAAGATTCATAAAATGTATTCAGCCATTTTCTTGAACAATATATTGTGGTTCCTAACAGGGATCAGGATATTTGAATTTATTAATACATAGTGAGGTAGGTGTGATAAATGATCTCACAGTAAAAGAAACAGTGACTACAGCATTGCAGAATTAAGCATTTAGTTTGATAGTCAGAAACTTGGGTAGGGAATTACTGTGCCAAACTTAAATATAGATAATTACAAAAGAATTAGGCAGAGTTGGCTGAAATGACTTGGAAAAGAGTTTACCTGAAAACACAGTTGATAAACAGTGCAAACAATTCAGAAAATAGTTCATGACTCAGAATGATATATTCTAATGAGGAAGAATGACGCTAGGAAGGGGATAAATTAACTAGAATTAAACTAACTGGAAGGGGATAAACTAAGGGAGCCTAGGATCATATAAAATTGAAAGAAAATCATATAATGTCGAAAAGGTGAATGGTAAGCCAAAGGACTGAGGCATTCTAAAAGCCAATAAAAGATGACACAATAAGAAATAAAGATAAACAAAAGAAGTTCTGAATAAACTAGTCGGTAAAAACAAAAAGGGCAGTAGAAGCTTCTTTATGTATATAAGAGGGAAGAGAGTGGCCAAAGTGAATGTAGACCTCATAGGGTGTGAGGCTGGGACCAAACAAATGGCAAAGGTATTGAATATATATTTTCTATCAGTCTTTGAGGAAGAAGACTCAAATAATGTACCAAAAATACCAAATCAAGGAGCAAAATCAAAAGTAGAAATAAATAGAGTAACTATCACAAGATAAATAAAGCTAGGGAAACTAATGGGGCTAGGGGTTGATATGTCTGCTGGAGCTGATGCAATGCGTCCAAGGATATTAAAGAAAATAACTATCCACAGAGTGGATGCAAAAATAATCATGTTCCAAGAATCCTTAGATTCTTCAAATGTCCCAGAGGATTTGAGAACTGCCTATGCAATATCCTTATTCAAATAGGGAAAGAGACATAAAACGTGTAACTATACTCCAATTATCTTAACATGTCATTAAAAAAGTATTAAAAGTCAATTGTAAGGAATGTAATAGCAGAGAAATTAGAAATGCATAATATAATCAAGCTGAGTCAACGTGTCTTCACTAAGCAGAAATCATGCCAACAAATTGATGAAAATTCTTTGAGGAGGTAACAAGCAGTATGAATAAATGGGAAACCAATCAATGTAATATATTTGGATTTCCAAAGGCATCTGATAAGCTAGTGTGTAACAGGATACTTAATAAATAAGAGTCAATGGTGTTGGAGGTAGCATATTAGCATAAACAGAAGATTGGCTAATCAATAGAAGGCAGAGATTTGGGAAAAGGAAGCATTTTCAGAATGGAGGCCCATAACAGGATCAGTGCTGGAGCCACAATTAATTATAATATGTTTTAATGGCTTGCATGAAGGAAGTGAATGTATATAGCCCAGTTTGCTGATAACATAAAAATAGAGAAATTACATGGTTGATACAAGAAGTCTACAGAGAAAGGTAACTAGCATATATGTTCATAAGAACACAATTTATAGGAGCAGAATTAAATTATTTGATCCATCAAATCAGATTCATCATTCAATTATGGCTGACATGTTTTTCCAGTCCTTCTCCTGTCTTCTTCCTGTAAATATTCATCTCCTTACTGAAGAACCTAGTTACCTCCATCTTAAATACACTCAATGACTTAGCTTCCACAGCATTCTGCAGCAATGAGTTCCACAGATTCACCATCCTCTGACTGAACAAATTTCTCCTCATCTCAGTTCTAAGAATTGTCCCTTCACTTGAGGCTGTGCCTTTGGCTCCTAGTCTCTCCTGCTAGTGGAAACATCTTCTATGTCTACTCTGTCCAGGCCCCACTGCATTCCAAATTTCAATGAGATTCCCCATTATCCTTCAAAACTCAGATGAGTACAGATGCAGAGTGCTCAACCACTCCTCATATGACAAACCCTTCATCCTCAGGATCATTGTTGTAAACCTCCTCTGGACACCCACCAAGCTAATACATCCTTCCTTAGATATGGGGTGAAAAACTGGTCACAATATTCCAAGTGCTATCTGACCAGAGTATTATACAGCCTCAGCAGTACATCTCTGCTCTTTTATTTGAGCTCTTTTGAAATGAATGCTAACATTGCATTTGCCTTCATAAATGCCATCTGAACCTGCATTTTATCCTTACTAGAACTCCCAAGTCCCTTTGTGCTTCAGATTTCTGAAGCCTTTTCCCATTTAGATAATAGTCTATGCCTCTATTCTTCCTGCCAAAGTGCATAACCTCACACTTTCCCACACTGTATTCCATCTGTCACTTCTTTATCCACTCCCTTAGCCTGCTCAAGTTCTTCTACAGGCTCTCTATTTCATCAACACTACCAGCCCCTCCATCTATCTTTGTGTCATCTGCAAACCTAGCAACAATGCTCTCAGTTCCTTAATCCAGATCATAAATGCATAAAGTGAATAATCCAACACTGACCCTGGGAAACTCCACTAGTCACCAGCTGCCATCTTGAAAAAGACCCTGTGTTACTACTCTCTGCCATTTGCCAGTCAGCCAATCCTTTATCAATACAATAGCTTGCCCCTAACTCCATGAGCTCCCCTCTATTTTGCAGCTTCCTATGCAGCATCTTGTCAAAGGTCTTTTGTAAAACCAAATAGATCAGCATGGAAGTGGAATGGCAGGTAGATAGGATAGTGAAGAAGGTGTTTGATATGCTTTTCTTTATTGGTCAGAACATTGAGTAAAGGAGTCGGGAGGTCATGTTACAGCTGTGCAGGATATTGGTTAGGCCCACTTTTGGAATATTGCGTGCAATTCTGGTCTCCTTCCTATTGAAAGGGTTCAGAAAAGATTTACAAGGTTGTTGCCAGGGTTGGAGGATTTGAGCTATCGGGAGAGGCTGAATAGGCTGGAGCTGTTTTCCCTGGAATTCAGAGGCTGAGGGGTGACCTTATAGAGGTTTATAAAATCATGACGGGCAAGGATAGGGTAAATAGAAAAGGTATTTTCCCTGGGGTGGAGGAGTCCAGAACTAGAGGGCATAGGTTTAGGGTGAAAGGGGAAAGTTATAAAACAGACCTAAGGGGCAACTTTTACATGCAGAGGATGGTATGTGTATAGAATGAGCTGCTAGAGGAAATGATGGATGCTGGTACAAATACAACATTTAAAAGGCATCTGGACGGGTATATGAATAGGAAGGGTTTAAAGAGATATCGGCCAAGTGTTGGCAAATGAGTCTAGATTAAGTTGGGATATCTGGTCGGCCTGGACGAGTTGAACCGAAGGTTTTTTTCCATGTTGTACATCTCTATGACTCTAAGTCCACTGGCTTTCCTTTGTCTAACTCACTTGTTAACTCCTCAAAGAATTCTAACAGATTAGTCAGGCATGACCTCTCCTTGACAAAGGCATGCTGACTCAGTTCTATTTTACCACGTACTTCCAAATACTTAGGAATTTCATCCTTAAAAATGGACTCTAAAATTTTACAAAGAATCAAGGTCAGGCTAACCGGCTTATAACTTCCCCCCTTTTTAGTCTCTCCCTTCTTAAGCAGGGGTGTTACATGAAACATTTTCTTGTCTTTTGGGACCCTCTCTGACTCCAGTGATTCCCAAATGATCATCACTAATGCCTCTACAATCTCCCCAGCTAAATCCTCCAGAACTCTGTGGTGTAGTCCATCAGGACTATGTGATTTATTCACCTTTAGACCTTTCAGCTTCCCCAGCACCTTCTCGTTAGTGATGGCCACTGTACTCACCTCTGCCCCGGCTCTCCTGAAGTTTTGGTACACACTGATGTCTTGAACTGCGAAAACTGAAGTACCTATTAAGTTCCTCTGCCATTTCTTTCTTCCCCATTGCTACTTCTCCAGCCTCATTTCCAATGGTCCAATGGCTACCCTTACCTCTCTCGTACCTTTTGGTTATCTAAAAAAAACTTTTGCAATCTTCTTTTATGTTACTAGCTAGCTTACCCTCAAATTTCACCTTTTTTTTAGTTATTTTCTGCTGATTTTTAATAGTTTCTGAATCCCCTGGTTTCCCACTCATCTTCACCATATTGTATGCTTTTTCTTTTGCTTTTATGCTTTCCCTGTCAGCCATGCTTGCCTTGACTTTTCCTTGTGACCAATTTCTGTTGTGTCTCCTGAATTACTCCTAGAAACCCCTGTCATGCTGTGAACAGAATTGGTCCCACTATCTAAGGGTAGGTATACTGACCTTGGAAGCAGACCACTTAGGACAGAGTTGAGAAGGAATTTATTCTCTCAGCGGGTCGTGAATCTATGGAATTATTTTCCACAGAGGGCTGTAGAAGTTGGACCTTTCAGTATATTCAAAGGTGAGACAGCCAGATTTGTATTCAGTAGCATATTTAGGGTTTTGGGGATGAAGGAAGAAAGTGGAGTTGAGGATTATCAGATCAACCATGATCTCATTGAATAGCAAAGCAAACTCAATGGGCTGAATGGCCTACTTCTGCTCCTACGTCTTGTGGTCGGAAACTCTTCTTATAAAGATTTAAAGAGGAGGGGAAGTGGCAAGGATAAGAGATGTGCAGAAGAATTCTAGTATCAGTTTACAAGTGACAGGACTCTTCCATGGAAACCTGAGCAGATAATCTCATCTAGTTGTAGTGAAGTGAAAATTCACCTGGCACCTGGAATACAATCCGAAATGCAGAAGTCATTCCGTTTTCACTAAGTGCTTATTGGACATTTGTGGAGCCAGAATGCCTCAGGCGATTTTTCCCTCCTTACCTGAGAGGCACCACAGTAGCTCCAGAAATGACGTGAGTGCCAGTATTTGCCATGAAATGGGATGAACACACCATTGACTCTGGATACCCTTCCTGTTTTTCAAGTCCATTTTAGCTGGCAGGCTGAACTCAAGTATAATAAACTAAAATCCAATGCGCCACTCATAAAGGGAAACCTATGATACAAGTAACCATGAAGAAAATAAACAGACTTCTGCCATTAAAATTAATTAATGGCATGTTTACACTAGATCTTTAGTCAGTGCAAAGTGGGTTGACATTTAAGCTAGAGTTGTAACATATGTTTTATCTGAGCCCTCAGTGCGGGTGCTGTTACGTTGCCATAGTTTAACACCACATATGAGCCTAAAAGATACAAAAGGGCACAGTCTCCTGGAGACCTTTTATATTTGCTTGGAATTAATTGTATTGTTTAAGAAATGGAGATGTTGCTGCTCAGCTGAATGACCATTTAAATTATACCTCTATGCGTGGCTATAATCCCACAAAAAAATCAGCTGCATTGTAAATATAAAATTACACGTGTTTTTTTTTAACTCAATCCACCCGTCATTATCTTGTGCCTAGTCAAATTCTCAATGAAAACATCAAGGAGGCCAGTGAAATGTGGCTGCTCAAATGTTAAAACAAGTTATAATGTGATATCTAAAATTTGGGACTTTTGTTTCTTTATAAATGAGCACTGCTGTTAACCTGGAAATGTTCCAGTCTCTCAAACTCCCATAAATACAATGATAGGCTTTTTACCTTCAATGAGGTATTCATACCTGATGAAGTGATACTTATGTTAATTCTTGTAACATAAGAACAAGATGTGAGTAATATAGTACTGAAGGACTCAATAGACTTGCACTACAACTCCTGGTGAGTCGATACACTGCAATCACAGGCATTTGTGTGTCGGTGCTAAAGCTAAGCAATTTACATATAAACTGCTGCATGTTTCTTTCAGTATGTCATGCTACAAGAGGACACAATAAGATGGAATTGGGAATGTATGTTATACCAGGTCACATGCCATGATACAGTGAAGACCTGATCAGCAATCAGATATGCCCCGTATGCTGATTCCCAAACTCCACTGCTCTCTGACTCACTACAAATGTTAGTGATGTAATTATAGTATGCACAATCCTGGATTTACTTGTTTAATGGAAGAAAATTAACAGAAAATACTGACCTTTTCTTCAGGTACCTTCACTTCTTGGCGTGAGACACTGGTACATCAACTGCAAAGTCTCTTCATTTCTGTAAGCAACAGCTTACAGCAACTGGTGTGGCAGGAAAATAATTGGCTTCCTTCAGGATTTAGATTTTTTTCACTGTAAAGAGAAATGCCACCTCCCTTCCACCAGACTAATCATTCAGATATCCAGGAACCAATCAAATGACCTTTGACTTGCATACTTGGTTACAATTGTAAACCAATCAGGTATTTGTTGCTAGCCTAATCTCACTCTGTATGCCCCCTTGGTGCTGGGAAATTTACAAACAGATTCCACCACTACAGTGAGTTTCAAAAGCCTGTTTTTTAAAAGTGCAATCCGTCATCAGTCCTTGCTTTTAAAACTGTTCTTTTTCCATTTTAGTCTACAATTAATAAATACAGAAATAAAACGATAACATCTCTTCAATGTACCTTAAAATATTAGTTCAAGTTGGCTGTGAGACATAACACAACACAGAACTCTGGGGTTGGCTAGCTTGACCTAAGACAAGTCACCTTGGGATTTTAGCTGTGAGCTGATGCACTCATATCAGAGAGCTGTCTTGAGGTTGGTCAGCCCAGAAGAGCAGTCAGGTTTTACTAAATAATTTTCTGTTCTTTTCCCACAAACTCGCAATGTGGCTGAGGGTAGAAGCTTACCAGATATAAAGTCTACAGCAAAAAGCCGTAGCTGCGGAAAGCTGGGAGGGCAGCAATGGTTTGAGCTGGGGGAAGTTTTAGGTAGGTGCTATCATAGAAATATTGGAGTAGAGCCAAATCCCAAGGGCATCATGATCTTGCGTGAGGGCAATTCCGATTGTGGAACTAGTATGGTAGCAGTCAAGAAAGGGGCTGCGAAATTTGATTTCCAGACATGATTGGGTTTATCACAGTAAACTGAAGAGAACAGGCAATGTTTGAGATGGTGTGATGTTTTATGTTGTCAGTGGGCTGTGATAGCAGTTGTGTTTTTTTAGATTCCGTACAGTGTGGAAACAGGCCCTTCGGCCCAACCAGTCCACACCGACCCTCCGAAGAGTAACCCACCCAGACCCATCTAGCACTATGGGAAATTTAGCATGGCCAATTCACCTGACCTGCACATTTTTGGACTGTGGGAGGAAACGGGAGCACCTGGAGGAAACCCATGCAGACACGGGGAGAATGTGCAAACTCCACAGACAGTTACCCGAGGCTGGAATTGCACCTGGTGCTGTGAGGCAGCAGTGCTAACCACTGAACCACCGTGCAGCCCCGAGATTGATAGTTGTCAGAATGGGGTTGAATGGTCAGGGGAGCACATAGGCTTTGAATAGGTAATGGACGGGGTTTACTGAGTAAATTATTGAGACCAGATAAAACATTCCTGCTCCTCCTGGCCTACAAGATATGCTGCAAAAATATTTACCTCGTGAGCTATAGCCTTCTTACCTCCTTTCACCTGTCAGATTTCCAAGGGCCTGGGACCCATCAGTTAAAAATTGCATCACTGTTAAAATAAATGCAGGCAGCCCCATGGCAATAATCAGATGCCAAACTCACCCCTTACGTGAAGATTCTTCACCACCATTAGCCTTTCCTCTGTTAAATCTGAAATAAATAATTTGTGACATATTGGTTCAGCTGGTTTTAACTTTAACCTGTAAATTAACCCCAAACTAACCATTTTTGGAAGTTAAGGGTCAATTCTCCAGATCTGATTCGGCAGTTGCAGAGGAAGGAGTAGGTGACAGTTTCTCTTGTTCAGGCCAGGACGTTGCTCAATGAATCCTCCAAAAACTAAACAAATGCATTCACTTTGAGACATCTTTGCTATCAGCTTCCTTCAGGCAAACTTCATCGCTATGACCACTTTACCACTGAGATCAATGTTTACGTGTTCAGGTTCTGATGGCATCGTTGGGATTGAATCTGCGCATTGACAAACGTACACTTGGACATTTACATTTTAAATTGCAATCAGTAGATGCAGGGCACAAGCCAAGTGATAATTTACCCATTCTTCTGTTTCTTTTGAGTTGTAATTTCTCCCTTTTGTCTCTGTTATATCGGTATGTTGGTTAGTATATTCTGTAATATAGCCTGTATATTTAGTTAGTATATTCTGTAGCATATTCTGTTAGTTTAGTCACTGTCTGCCTCCAAACCTTGGAAAGACACAGCAGAGATTATTAAATTAACTGTGACCAATAGGTAAGGTGGGGAATCACTGACTGCGTCAACTGTAATTATTTGATTTTGTAAGTACCTTTGTGCCAGTAGGTATCTAAATTGAGACCAAGAAAATCAGTAGAGCTGACCGAAAACACTGCCATTATTCATCCATTAATCTTGTTGTTCATTACACCACTTACTGTTCATTATGTTAAGATAAATTGCAAAAATGTCTAATATTGTTAGTTCAACTCCACTGCTTTTTTTACTGACACTAATCCAAGAAAGCATTTGGCAGAAATCAATGCCTCAGACCAATTCCATATTAAATTATGCTTGTTCTATGATTAAATTGAATACAGTAAATAGTTTGTCAAGCAAATTGATCAGCCATTACAAATAAGGTCTAGCTGTCACAGCAAAATACATAAGCCTGGATTTTGCGGTCAAGAATGAAGCAATAGCACTGCCCACAAAAATTTAGTGATCTCTGTTTCATAGATCTCTTCTTGCCTAATGTTAATTTAATTATGGTGCTAAGTATACAAGATCTCTGATGTCCAGCAACAGTGATGTGATCAGACAGGTTAAGGAATTAGTCACATTAAAATATACTCACAGACAGAAAACCCAGAAATAGCTACAGATTCTTTCATTCACTTCCTACAAATTCTCCAAAGTCCAAATGAATTTTGAGACATAGAATTCATGTAAAATCCCATATATTATCGGCAGCGATGGCAATTACTCACTAACAGGTATGATTGTCTAGGAAATTCTGTGTCACTGGTCATGGATTCTGTGCGTCCTTGTGTGGCTGGTGAGCCCAATCCCAGAGCCACATCTCTGACCACACACTTGGCTGATGTTCCCAGAGGTCGAATTTGTCCTTAATATTGGGGTTGTTGGTATTCCTTTGTTTCGTCCCTTTTCCGTACATTTTTTTTGCCACTGGGTGTTCTCAAAGAATTGTGGCCCTTCATGCAGGAGTGTTAAGTTGGTTTCTTCTGAATGAGGGTCTCCCATGGCATTAACATCAATGCTACATTTATTGAGGGAAGTTTTCAGGGAGCCTTTGAAATGCTTCTCATTCCCTCATATCAACTAATGTCAAAATTAACTTATTATTTAAACAAAAATATGTGGATTACTTTCAATCTGAAATAGAAATATTTGACACTTTATAAGTATAAAATCTCTTTTTGGTAAGGTCACAGAGATTTTGTCACCATGATTAAGTAGCCTGTTATGATAAAGTTGTACCTCAGCACTGTATAACTTTAATATCAAACTTTAGAGTGAACATAATAAAGTAGAAAGTGGCGTCAAGTTAGTGAAATTCAACAAGAAGGCACTTGTGGCACTAGGATAGGGTATTTTTTTAAAAATATATTCATGGGATGTGGTTATCACATATGGGGGCAATGTTTAATGTCTATTCCTAATTGCTTAGAGCCAATTAAGAGTCAATCACATTGTTGTGTTTTTGGAGTCACATCTTGATCTGACCAGATAAAGACAGCAGATTCCCTTCAAAGGTATTAGTGAACCAAATGGGCTTTTATGACAATAAACAGTGGCTTTGTGGTCCCAATTGGGTGAGCATTTTATTGCAGAGGTTTCATTGAATTCAAATTTTATTGCCTGTCATGGTGAGATTCAAACCCATATCCCCAGAACATTAACATTTCTACTACACCAGCATCTTTTTTTCAAGAGGAAGTTGTGATGGCATTAGTTGATGTATCAATTGTGGTTTCCGTAATTCCCAGATTCTGAAAGGTTTCTTTTAGATGAGATATGAACAAATGTAATTCATCTATTCAAGGCAGGTGGGCAACAGAAACCAAGAAATTTCTGGTCAGTTAGCCGAACAACTGTCATAAGAAAATGCTGAAACCTACAACCATGTGGTTATAATAGGACACACAGAAAATCTTAATTTTTTAAGGCTGGGTCAATATAGTTTCATGAATGTGGCAGGTAGCATAGATGAAGAAGAAACTGTAGATGAGGTGTATTTCAATTTCCAAACAGCATTTCATAAGGTACCACATGTGGGAGCATGTTCAAATAACGACTGACACTGGTGAGTGGCAAAAATAGCCTCTTTTATTCGGCAATCACAGCACACGTTCAAGGCAGCAATAGAATCCTGAAATACATTTCTTACAGGAACCCCTTTATACACTGATCTTACATATATTAAAATTCCACGACTATAGTTTTGCATTGTTTTACACGAAGGTTTGAAGGGCTTCTGTCCAGGAAGACAGGACATGGGTTAAAATGTGTTACAGAAGTAGCAGTCAGCTACTTCAGATGGAATTAAGAGTGTCTGTCCAGTCGGCTTGCAAAATTAAGCGGTATTGGTCTGTTTGTCTTTTAACTTAGTAAATGTTAGTAAAAGTATGAGGCCTTTTTGCTCTAAATAAGTTAAAAATCGTATCTGTACTTAATAAAAGAATAAAGGATATTAAACTGATTATTGCAGCTGGTATGTGAGATTTATTTACTATTTGCCAGTATGAGTTTCATTCATTCATACAATTTCATGAAAGTGTTGGTTTATCAGTTAGTTTCTTAAAGCGATAATGGTCCAGTTAAAAGGTATTTAATAAGTACATATTAATTGGTGAGTCTTTTCAGGTCCAGGAGGTGGTTGATAAGGACAGATTAATATTGTAATGTTTCGTGGAGACTTGATGGGGATAATATTGTTCTGTACACTACACTGACTCAGAGGTAAACACTGCTTGTAGCAAGGGCTGTTAAGGTGTGAACATGCAGTAATGGGTTTGAAAGGGCTGTTTTGATTAGAAAGCATTGTTTTAAATTTGGATAGTAAAATATACTATAGAACCATGGTTCTATGAATGAATGAATGAAACCATGTTATAGTATATAACGGGTTAGTAAAGGGTTCTGAATGAATGAATAGGAACTCGGTATTAATGAATATAGCAAGGTGAGTGAGTTCATAAAGATAACCTAAAACACAATATCTCAGAACATAATACCTCACACACATCATCGATTACTAGTCAAAATAGGAGCTCATGCTATGTGGAAGATAATATAGTGGTCTAGGTGTTCTGATGGCCAAATAGTATTTTCTGCAATAGAGAGTTGCATTTCAGGGACCACATGTCAAACTCAATGCAGGTCATCCTGAGAAAATTGCCTGGGAAACTAAAAATTCTGATAGGCAGTTCCGATGTCCTTGGAACCCTCTGACAAAAACCACTTCAAGCTGGTAAACTGAAAGGGTTCTGAATTACTCAACTTGATTTTTATCCAGGAATGTTTAGAGCTATGCTTCCCGAAGTGGATTTGGGACCACAGTGGGGTAACTGGCTGATATTTTAAAATTTTGTGTTTTGAGTCAACCATGGCCACAATAAGGTTCTGATTGAGTTACAGCGGCTCACTTTAACAGGGCCTTGCTCTCACAGTCTCCGTCCTCTACTCTCACTGGTATCACTGAGGGGCTGTGACAACTTTAATAAATTGATATGGGGTGACCGTGTTAAAAACATCTTGAAGCACTAAGTTACAAGGTTAAAAACCAACTCTGATTCCTGTGCATCTATTAATCCAAACCTCTGATTCCCAGTATTGTCACCACTACCTGCACTCCCTAACCCCTGACACCCCTGTTGATTAGACACTCCACTTGCCATGCACCTGACCTAACCTACACCGCTGGACCTGAAACATGCCCCCACTCCCACCCAAGATGGGATCTAATACCCCACCCCACAAAGATAGATGTTGACTCTGTATTTCTCAGAGTAAGTACAGTGAATATCATGATTATATTCAAAAAAATGTCCAGTTAGTTTGAAAATTTCAAACAACATCTCCATCCAGATTAAATTCTATAATTATAGCAGCAAGTGCTAACGGATTCTGTCATTTTTAAAATAAATTCAAACTCAAATGTTATCAACTTGAAGTATTCCATAGGAGTGTTAAGAACAAGTGTCATTGATTTAAGAAACACAAAAAGTGTATTGTGTATTCCAGATATGTTTGTACTTATCGTGACAATGATTTCAAGTTTAAAATTCACTTATCCTTATATTTATCCTTCCTGAAAGTTCCTACATATGTTATATCAACACAGTCAGAAGTCACATGACACCAGGTTATAGTCCAACAGGTTTATTTGAAATTACAAGGTTTCAGAACATTGCTCTTTCATAAGGTGACCTGGGCTCCAAAAGCCTGTGATTTAAACTAAACCTGCTGAACTATAACCGAGTGTCATGTGGCTTCTGACTTTATCCACCCCAGTCCAACATTGGCACCTCCACATCATGGCTATATTAACACAGTTATAGACTCACCTTTTATTGATTACAGGTTAATACAGAGGAGCTTTGCTGCAGCACATTAACCAGTGTGCTAAAAATGTGAGAAATTCAACTTATTTCTCTCTCAGATTCTGTATATGACCTTTGACAAATCATTTTGAAGTGCTCTGCTTACCTTGTCCATGTTATGTGGTGTTGCCAAAATTGCTTTATGGTATTAACTTCCAATCTTATTTAAATGTGAGTAAAGATAGTGAAGAAGGCATTTGTTATGCATTCCTTTATTGGTCAGAGTATTGAGTACAGGAGTTGGGAGGTCATGTTGTGGCTGTACAGGACATTGGTTAGGCCACTGTTGGAATATTGCGTGCAATTCTGATCTCCTTCCTATTGGAAAGATGTTGTGAAACTTGAAAGTGTTCAGAAAAGATTTACAAGGATATTTCCAGGGTTGGAGGGTTTGAGCTATCGGGAGAGTTTGAATAGGCTGGGGCTGTTTTCCCTGGAGCATTAAAGGCTGAGGGGTGACCTTATAGAGGTTTATAAAATCATGAGGGGCATGGATAGGGTAAATAAGCATTTTTTTTCCCTGGGGTGTAGGAGTCCAGAATTAGACGGCATAGGCTTAGGGTGAGAGGGAAAAGATATAAAGGGACCTAAGGGGCAACCTTTTCAAACAGAGAGTGGTGCATGTTTGGAATGAGCTGCCAGAGGAAGTGGTGGAGGCTAGTACAATTACAACATTTAAAAGGCATCTGGATGGGTATATGGATAGGAAGGGTTTAGAAGGATACGGGCCAAGTGCTGGCAAATGGGACTAGATTAGGTTGGGATATCTGGTCAGCATGGACGGGTTGGACCGAAGGTTCTTTTTCTATCCTGTACATCTCTATGACTCTATGAACCTAAATAAGGATACAACCTTAAATTTTAATACTTGCATTTTACCAACAGTTTCCTTCAAGAGCAAAAAAGATTAAGATGAGATTTGTTGGTAGCTTTCAAATTCACCAGGGGTCTGGACTCAATCAGTGGGGAGAGACTATTCCTGACTGTAGGCAGATCAATGACTTGGGTTTTAAAGTGTGTTGTAAAAGAAGCAAATACAAGATGAGAAAAAAAGCATTTTCACCCAGCGAGTCATTCAGCTGTGGAATGTGCTGCTTGAAATTATGGTGGAAACAGGTTCAATTCAGGCATTCAAGAAGGCATTGGATGATTATACAATTTATTTTACAAATGTACAGGCTACAGGGAAAAGGCAGGATATTGGCATTAAATTAAAATGCTCAGACGGCCAATGCAGATGCGATGGGCCAAATGGCTTCCTTCTGCACTGTAGCTCTCTGTGACTCAGTGACGAATTCAATTCTGTATTCAACTCAAATGTATATTTTTGACTAATTATATGAACTTATGTTTAAAAGTTATTAGACTATATCTGGCGAAAATAATTAAAAGAGAACATGAAGATTAACACCAGGCATGCTGTGGAGTTATCATAAATATTACTTTCAAAGAACAGTATGTGAGCCTGCTGATGCCAGTGGTAGGGCTATATACAGGCCAAGTTTTCAGTGAAGAAGGTGATGGGAAATTAAATTGAGTCATATTGAACTGAAAATGACAATCCACCCAGAGAGTGATGGGGTGACAGTAAGGCTTATTGAGATGGCAAATAAAAAAAAATCATCAAGAAGGGTGAGGAAAAAATAAAATAAAAATCAACAGATAATGGATTTTGCATTGAATGTAATAAATGTGATCCTTTATGCTAAAGTTGCAATATAGTCTGATCAAAGCCATCTCAACAGAGTCAGCAGTGCGTAGGAGTTAAATGCAATTTCAACAGGAAGGAGCTTCTGAATCTAATTGTCTATGCAGTAGTTATTCTGACGTTTGTGTCCCAGAATTTATGAGTTTTCTAGGTCCTTTATGAGCTTTGATATGGTCACATGCTACCTCTCACTTGCATGATCACTATTCAGTCACATGTCACATTTGCCCTTTCACCCAAAGTGATCAGGGTTGGACAACAACATCAACAATGTGTACCTATATGGCACATCACAGAAGTGTAAGGTATTAAGATACAACAGCAACCTCACAAGGAAATAAAATAACCAGATGACTCAATGATCGGGAAAGATTTAGAGGTTAGCAAGAGAAAGGGATGGAGAGGTGCATGTCAGGAACTGAATGCAATGATACATATGGTAGAGCACTTAAAATTGGGAATGCTCAAAAGGTCACAATTAGAGGATCCCAGACATAGAGTCATAGAGTCATAGAGATGTACAGCATGGATACAGACCCTTCGGTCCACCTGCAAACTTACTAACTGTACCTCTTAAGCTCGCATCCAAATCATTTATGTAAATGATAAAAAGTAGAGGACCCAGCACCAATCCTTGTGGCACTCCACTGGCCTCCAGTCTGAAAAACAACCCTCCTCCACTACCACTCTCTGTTTTCTACCTGAGCCAGTTCTGTATCCAAATGGCTAGTTTTCCCTGTATTCCGGAGAGATCTAACCTTGCTAATCAGTCTCCCATGGGGAATCTTGTCGAACGCCTTACTGAAGTCCATATAGATCATGTCTTCCACTCTGCCCTCATTAATCCTCTTTGTTACTTCTTCAAAAGACTCAATCAAGTTTGTGAGACATGATTTCCCATGCACAAAACCATGTTGACTATCCCTAATCAGTCCTTGCCTTTCCAAATACATGTACATTCTGTCCCTCAGGATTCCCTCCAACAACTTGCCCACCACTGTGGTCAGGTTCACCGGTCTATAGTTCCCTGGCTTGTCCTTACCGCCCTTCTTAAACAGTGGCACCACGTTAGCCAAACTCCAGTCTTCCGACACCTCACCTGTGACTATCGATGATACAAATATCTCAGCAAGAGGCCCAGCAATCACTTCCCTAGCTTCCCACAGAGCTCTCGGGTACACCTGATCAGGTCCTGGGGATTTATCCACCTTTACCCGTTTGAAGACATCCAGCACTTCCTCCTCTGTAATATGGACATTTTGCAAGATGTCACCATCTATTTTCCTACAGTCTATATCTTCCATATCCTTTTCCACAGTAAGTACTGATGCAAATAACTCGTTTAGTATCTCCCCCATTTTCTGCGGCTCCACACAAAGGCCGCCTTGCTGATCTTTGAGGGGCCCTATTTTCTCCCTAGTTACCCTTTTGTCCTTAATATATTTATACGTACCAGCCTTTTCTTTCACCCTAACAGGAATATACTTTCTCTGGATTCTCGTTATCTCATTTCTGAAGGCTTCCCATTTTCCAGCCGTCCCTTTACCTGCGAACATCTGCCTCCAATCAGCTTTCGAAAGTTCTTGCCTAATACCATTAAAATTGGCCTTTCTCCAATTTAGAACTTCAACTTTTAGATCTGGTCTATCCTTTTCCATCACTATTTTAAATCTAATAGAATTATGGTCGCTGGCCCCAAAATGCTCCCCCACTGACACCTCAGTCACCTGCCTTATTTCCCAAGAGTAGGTCAAGTTTTAAACAAATAAACAAATTTGTAATGAACAAATTTGTAATTTACAATAAACACCCATAGTTTATACAGTCTGCTGTAGTCTGAGAGAGCTCTCACGACTTGAGAAAGGTGCTGGTGATGGTGTGGAGCTAAGTATCATTGGTATAAAGGTGGAAATGATCACGGTGATTTCAGGTGACATTACCAAGTTCAGCCTTAAAATGAAAAACAGGAAGAGACCAAAGAGAGGCCGTTTGTGTGGGAAGCAGAGTGAATGGTTTGGGAATTGGAAGGGAGATACTCTGGTGCCTATTGATGTTAAGAATGTAACAAGGTGTATGCAAACTAAATCAGCTGAATGATTGAGGAGCGGCATTGGAGAAAGCCCCTGGTGTAGAGAACTATTGTTTAAGTTGTGGTCAGATCATGAAGGATGAGGTGGGGAAATTTCATTTCTAATCACATGTTATATGATTTGTGATTTTGACAAGAACCATAAAAACCATTGGAAGACCTCAACCATGCATTGCTAGGAAAGATGGTAACTGCTTCTGTAAGGATGCAGAGACCCACATAGTCAACTAATCCAGTTTCACTGAGCTGTGCTGCACTCGCAGTACGCTAATTCTTAATGACTTTTAGCCATTTTACAAGATTCATTCTCTCTCCTTTTTAAATATAGCCACTATTGGGACCTAATAAACCAGAGCAACGAAGAGGCCAGAGCTACCAATTCTCATTATCATATCTGAGTTCAAAGCTGCTCAACCTGGAGAGGATGCACTGACAAGATATTTATCTGAACCCTCCACCAGCTCAGAGACATTCGCCTCAGTGGGTTCTGTGATGAACAGTGTGAGATTTACATACATATTAAGACAATACTTTTAGATTTGGATTGTGACAAATGGCAGATGGGTTGAGTTTGATTGTGTGAAGAGGTTTAGTTATTAATGAAATCAGTGTTTTCAGAATGATGATTTTAAACCAAGAGGCAGGAAGTTAGAATGTAAATTGAAAGATAGGGCTTCAAAGGTAATAATTTCAGGATTACCACCAGTGTTGCATAATAGAGAGAGGATATATCAGACAAATACAAAGTTGCAAAAATGGTATAAGAAGGGGTACTCAGATTCCTGTGATATTGGAGCTGGTCCTGGGGAAGATGGGACCAGTACAAACAGAGATGGGTTACAACTGGACGGGAATGCAATAAATGACCTTGAGAGGCTGGTTGCTCATGCTGTCAAGGAGGGTTTAAACTAGAATGGCAGCGAGATGAGAACCTGATCGGGGGGCAGAAAAGGGGGAAATTAGGATAGAAATAAAAGACAAAAAATGTTGGAATTAAAAGTGGAAGGTGGAAAATAAAAACAAGGGCAAAAACACCAAATGGAGCCATAGTGCAAACCAAAGCTAAGATGGTTAACAAGGTTAAAAGGCCAAGTCTCAATGCATTGTGTCTTTATGTGCAGAACATTCACATTAACTACAGAGCAAATACATATCCACAGGTATTATTATAATTATGCAGACATGATTATAAGGTGACCAAGGATGTGAACTGAGCATTCAGGGATATTTAACATTTAGGAAAGATAGAAAAGTAAGGAAAAGATGTGGCGTAGCATTGTTAGTTAAGAATGAAGACAACACAATTGTGATGAAGAATATTGGTTCACAAAATCATGATGGGAAAACCATACGGGTAAAGATAAGAAACACCAATCAGTAGGAATTTCTTGTGCGGGATTGACTATAAGCCCCCAGTCAGTAGTGGAGACATAATGGAAAGCACTAAACACGAGATTAGTCACACATACATTTTGGGTACAATTACAATCATGAGTAACTTTAATTTACTTAAAGATGCGGCAAACCAAACTCACAATAAAACTGTAGTAGAGGATTTCAAGGATTGTATATGTGATGACTTTACATTGAGGTACCAACTACAGTGCAGGCTCATCTGGAGTGGAATAAGAAAGGATTAATTAATAATCTTGTTGTACAGCATCCATTGGGGAAATAAAATGAGAGAATCATCATTAAGATAAGAGTAAATTATCTGAACTGAGGGTCCTGAATCTAGATAAAGGGGAAGTATGAGTATGAGGTGAGAATTGTCTATGATGGACTGGGGATACCTTACTAAAAGGGATGACAGTGGATAGGCAGTGGTTAATGTTTAAGGAATGTTTGCATAAATTCCAACAATTATTCAATCTTATCTTGTGCAAAATTAAAATAAGAAAGATGGCTCAACTAAGGATTACAAAAAAACTTAGATATGTCATTAAGTCTAAAGAGATGACATCTAAATAGTCAGACAAAACAGCAGGTCTGAAGATTGGGAACAATATATAATTCAGCAAAAGATGAATAAAAGGTTAACCTAGTGGGGGAGAATATGTAAACTTATGAAGAGTATAAAAACTGACTGGAAAAGCTTCTATGAATATTTGTGGAGAAAAAGATTAGCAAAGACAAATCTAGGTCCCTCACATCAGAAATAGGGAAATTGGGAAACAAAGAAATAGCAGCAGAACTGAATACATACTTTGGTTCTGTCTTCACAAATAATTTCCTTAAAGTGTGAGAGAGCCAAGAGTCCGGGGAGAGGGAGAAGTGAAGAATTTTAATCTTAGTTAAAAAAAAGATGCTAGACAAATTAAAGGAATTAGAAGCAAGCACTTTGCAAGTTATACTCTTGGTGTACAAAAAGAAAGACAAAGTATTATTTAAATAGTGATATTTTGGAAGTATGGATGTACAAAGACTAATCCAAGATCGAGGATAGAACAAAGTTGTGGCTGTAAAAGCTGTTCCTTTTTTGAGGTATTTTCAGTGTTGGAGTTGATTTCTTTAAATTCCATGAGCAGTAATGATTGTCTTATATGCTGTTGCATTGTTTTGGAACTTTAGGGGAAAAAAGATTAAAACAATCACACATTAAAAAAGAGGAAGAGAAACAAAGACATTGACCACATGAGAAGTGAATCAAACAGAGAAATAAACCTGCATAGCTGACTGTCTCTGCTGTTTCATTTCAAATACCTCTGGACATCACAGATCATCTAAGAAAAATAAACATACATCGAAATTCACAGTTGACTTTGGAAAACTGTGTGGTGCGGCTTACAGTAGGGGAGTGGGTAGTGACTAGTTTTAAAATGTAACCTTACTGTTTTATTTTTTGTAAATCTACAAAGTGAGTAGAATGGGTTCTTTTTGATTATGTGTTTTTATTGAGATCTGTCTCTTGATTAAACTGTAAAAGTATAAAAACCAAAGTCCTGAGTTAGCCTGGAGCAGTGCTTATTAGAGCAGTAAGGCGGTGCTATTTTCTGGCTCTGTAGATTGTTAAGATCCAAAGATGGCCTTTAGTAGAGTGATGTACCCTTCCTGGAGGATGTGGGAGATTAGGGAGAGTTTCCATGTTACTGATGACTACGTCTGTGGGAAGTGTTAAGTTGCAAATCCTATCGGATCGCATAGATCGGTTGGAGTGGCAGTTAGAGGCAATGAGGAATTTACAGGGGTGTGATGGATGGCAGTTATAGGAAGGGAGATAAACCACAGATACAATCAGATAGATGGGCTACTTCCAGAAAAGGTAGGAAAGGGAGACAGGTTGTACAGGAATCTCCTGTGACTATCCCCATCTCAAACAAGTATGCTGTTTTGGAAAATATAGGGGGTGATGGACTCTCAGGAAATGTAGCACTGACAGCCTTGTTTCTGGTACTGAGACTGGCTGTAAGATAATGAGGGGTATGTCAAGTTCCAAATGACTAATCATTCTCTAGTCAGAGGCATAGGCAGATGTTTCTGTGTCCGACAGCGAGCATCTGAATGGTGTGTCTCTTCCCTCGTGTCCAGATCAAGGATATCTCGGAGAGGGTGCAGAATATTCTCAAAGGGGAGATGGACTAGCAGGAAATCATTGTACACATTGGAACTAATGACATAAGCAGGGAAAGGGATGAGATTCTGAGGAGACAATACACAAAGTTAAGCAGGAATTTAAAAAGGAGGTCCTTGGGGGTAGTAATATCTGAATGACACCCAGTGCCGTGAGCTAGTGAGGGTAGGAATTGGAGGATAGAACAGATGAAAGCGTGGCTGAGGAGCTGGTGCAGGGGAGAAGGATTGACATTTTAGGATCACTGGAATCCCTTCTGGGGTAGAAAGATGGCTTGCACCTGAATTGTGGGGAGATATGCTAGATGTGTTCAGGAAGATTTAAACTAGTAAAGGGGGGTGGT
>NC_057711.1:58367023-58377920 GCF_004010195.1 Chiloscyllium plagiosum | reverse complement strand
GGTAGGACAGATAAATTAAACTGCATTTATCTCAATGCAAGACGACTAACAGGGAAAGCAGATGAACACAGGGCATGGTTGGGAACATGGGACTGGGGTATCAGAGCTCTTACAGAAACATGGCTCAAGGATGGGCAGGACTGGCAGCTTAATGTTCCAGAGTGGAGATGCTATAGGAAGGATCTAAAGGCCGGGCAACAGAGGAGGGGGAATGGCATTTTTGATTAGGGATAACATTTCTGCTGTACTTAGGGAAGTTATTTGGATGGAACTGAGAAATAAGAAAGGGATGATTACCTTATTGGCATTATGCTATACATCCCCCCCCCCCCCCAATAGTCAGTGGGAAATTGAGAAACAAATTTGTTAGGAGATCTCAGTTATCTGTAAGAAAAATAATAGGATGGCTATGGTAGAGGATTTTAACTTTCCAAACATAGACCGGGGCTGCCATTGTATTAAAGGCTTGGATGGAGGGGAATTTGTTAAGCAAGTACAAAAATATTTTTAATTCAGTATGTGGATGTATCTACTAGAAATGGTGCAAAACTTGATCTAATCTTGGGAAATAAGACAGGTGACTGAGCTGTCAGGTTCGGGGGGGAGAGGTGATAGGGGGTGGGCACTTTGGGGCCAGTGATCATAATTCAATTAGTTTTAAAATAGTGATAGAAAAGGATAGACCAGATCTAAAGTTAAAGTTCTAAATTGGAAGAAGGCCAATTTTGATGGTATTAGGTAAGAACTTTCAACAGTTGATTGGAGATGAATGTTTGCAGGTAAAGGGATGGTTGGAAAATGGGAAGCCTTCAGAAATGAGATAACAAGAGTCCAGAGATAGTATGCTCCTGTAAGGGTGGAGGACAAGGTTGGCAGATGTAGGGAATGCTGGATGACTAGAGAAATTGAGGTTTTAGTCGAAAAAAGAAGTAAGTATATATCAGGTATAGACAGCAGAGATTGAGTCAATCTCCAGAAAAATATAAACGCAGTAGGAGTATACTTAAGAGGGATATCAGGAGTGCAAAAAGGGGACATGAGATAGCTCAAGCAAATAGCATTAAGGAGAATCCAAAGGAATTCTACAAATACATTAAGGACAAAATGATAACATGGGAGAAAATAGGGTCCTTAAAGATCAGCAAGACGGCCTGTGTGTGGAACCACATAATGACCATTTCTAATTAGGGAATCTAGTCTTCATTTCTTGAGCTTCAATGGTATCTCCATCACTGAATATCCCACTATCAACATCTTAGACAGCTGCATTAAGTGAGAGCAATGTGTACCATTTACAGAATATCACCAAGGTTCTTTTCACAGCAATTGCCAAAACTACAACCTGAGAAGGACTAGGGATGCAAATACCATAGTTCTCTAAATACACCATCCTGACATATCTCCCTTGTCACTCCCTCACCGTCACTGGGTCAAAAATACTGGAGCTTCCTTCTTAACATGTTGTGGTTATACCTACAACTTATGGGTTTGCAAGAAGGCAGCACCCATTTTCTTAAGGTCAATATGGATGGACATTAAATACTGACTAAACCATTGATGCCCAGACGCAGTTATTCTTCAAATTTGATTTTCAGCTTACAAAGGAACCTATTGTACATCAGGCTGTGCCTGTGCTGTCCTTGAAGTCACTAAGAAGAATCTAACTATCTGCTTTTATTCAACCTTCTTAATTTCCTTGCTTCTCTGAGGCACACTGCCTTCAATCAGAGATACCTGACAATCTGACTTAAATCAGGAAATCAGAGTCTGCAGTGCATTAAGACACTAATGAGGCAGCAGCAATTGGCCTTTCTTAATCATATGCCATGAATGCCAGCAGTTTCTTTGATCAGGAGCTGAACAGGTCGACACACATCATTATTCACAACAAGTCAAGATCAACGCATCTCCTTTGTCCTGTTCTAAAAAAAATCAGGAAATACAACAGGATCATGGTAACCATCATCATTAACAAATTAAATATGCATATAGGTTGCTTAAAAACCAACACCTGGAGCTTCTGTGCATGTTAACAGCTTGTGCCAGTGCTGAGTTTGCTAGTATGTATGATTCATGTGAAGATGCTAAGAATTTGGCAACTGCATTAGTAATTTTACACTTGACATCACAGACCACCTGCAGATAAATAAAATGCAAGTTTTTCAGTTTCTGAAGATTCCTTTTTGAACATGTTGTCCAAAAGACACAGTTATACGTTTCTTACACCACGATGTCATACTGATGACTCACCATCACTGCATTTGTTTTCTGTTGCAGCTGGGCTGCAGAAAATAAACAGGTGGGCCATTTTTAAGAAAAAGGTGTCCACATGCAAATGGTGTGAAGGTAATTGTAAAGTGTTTTTGAGCCATTTCAGTCCATTACACTCATGATGCTATTATTTAAAGAGTTCCAGAATTTTGATACAGCATAGATGACAAAAAGGTGATAAATTACCAAGGTTGGATGGTGTTTGATTTAAAAGGGAACTTGGAGTTGTGGTTTTTCCTGCACTTGCTATCTATCTTCTGTATCTGCAACTTGGGAGGCATTGTTGAGGAAGCAGCGTTGAGTTGTTGCAATGCATTGTAGATGTTACACACTGGGAAGTGCCAAACAGTAGGTTGCTTAATAAACCTTCTAGTCTGTTAGCTGCACTCATCCAAAGAAGTCATAGAGTCACACAACACAGAAACAAACCCTTCGGTCCAACCAGTTCCTGCTGACCATAATCCTGAAGTAAACTGTTCCCATTGGCCTGCATTTGGCCCGTATCGCTCTAAAACTTTCCTATTTATGTACTTATCCACACATCTTTTAAACATTTCAACTGTAACCACATACACCACTTCCTCTGGAAGTGTATTCCACACACGAACCATTCTCTGTACAAATAAGTTACCCCTCATGCCTTGTTTAAAATCTTTCTCCTCTCACCTAGTATTCTTTTGTGTCTCTGAAATGGTTACACCCAGGATTTGACAGGGAGTATTCAATGACATAATGCATAAAATGTAAAGGGAGACTATTGTTTTGTTAGAAATGGCTATTATGTAGCACTTTGTATTACGCAAATCTTACTTGCCATTTATCAGCACAAGCCCTGAATGTTGTTCACATCCTGTTGCATTTGGATACAGGCTACTTCAGTAACTGAGGAGTGTGAGTGGAACTGACTACTGTGCAACCATTAGCCAACATCCTCCTTTCTGACCTTGTGATGAAGCTAAGGTCATTGGTGAAGTAGCTGAACATGTTTAGGCCTAGACAGTGCCCTGAGAACTTCCTGATGTGGCTGTAATTGGCCAGACTGGATTTGGTGAAAGTGAGGACTGCAGATGCTGGAGATTAGAGTCGAGAGTGTGGCGATGGAAAAGCACAACAGGTCAGGCAGCATCCGAGGAGCAGGAAAATTGGTGTTTTGGGCAAAAGCCCTTCATCAGAAATGATGAAGACTAGATTTGTCCTCCCTTTTGTGAACCGACGTACCTGGTGATTTTTCACAGTGGCAGGTACATGACTGTGTTGGAGCTATTCTAGAATAACTTGGGCAGAGACACAACTAGTTCTGAAGCACATATCCTCAGCACAGCAGTTAGAATGCTGCCAAGGCTGTAGTTACATTAAGTCTACCCTGATGTGAATTATCATCAACAAGCTTTATTGAATATAACTATATATAGAGATTGTAAGAGACACACAAAGAACTGCATAGGAACACTAACCAAGTCTGTGCTGACATGTGATGCCTAAACTAAAAATCTTTTGCCTCTGCAGGGTCTGTATCTCTCTATTCCTTGCCTATTCATGTATCTGTCAAGATGCCTCTTAAACTTTGCTGTTGTATCCATCTCCACATTTCCCCCTAACAGTGCATTCCAGACGCTTACACCGTTTGTGTAAAAAAACTTACTTCTAGCATCTCCTTTAAACTTACCTCCTTTTACCTCATGCATTAGATCGTCCAAAATGCATTGCCTAGCATTTGTCTGGATTGAACTCAATCTGCCATTTCTCCTCTCAAGTCTCCAGTCTGTATGTCTGTCTGTCTCTCTGTCTGTCTTGTCTATCTAGGCAAAAGTGAGGACTGCAGATGCTGGAAACCAGAGTCTAGATCAGAGTGGTGCTGGAAAAGCACAGCAGGTCAGGCAGCATCCGAGGAGCAGGAAAATTGATGTTTCGGGCAAAAGCCCTTCATCAGGACTGTCTATCTATCTATCTGTATCTTCCTCTCTCTCTTGTTCTCTCTCCTTCTGGAATTGTGGAGACTCAGACACTAGTTCCAAGTGAAATGAAAACAGGAAGTGTTGAAGAAAGGCAGCAGGTCTGGAGCTTCTGAAGAAGGGTCATTGGACTCAAAACGTTAATTTTGCTTTCTCTCCTCAGATGCTATCAGAGCTGTTGAGTTTCTGCAGCGCTTCCTGTTTTTATTTCATATTTTCACTATTTGCAGTATTTTTGCATATTTTCCAGTTTTGTGTGATCAGATATCACAGCAGCATAACTTCTTTTGCACATGCTCAATAGTTATATTCAATGGAAAGGTATAATTACTGCACAGCACTTTAGCAGTATCGAGTGCCCTTTCTACTGACAGTGCTTCATGCAAGTTGTGTTCTGCTTTTGAGTACATTCATAAGCCAATTTGTATGTAGGTTTGAACATAATACAGGTTAATGATAAATTGTTATTAATTAGAATAAGGAAATATTTGCATAGCAGACCATTAACATAATATTAATGTATAGGATTTTGTTCAAAAGTGCAAATGTTCATAAGTTGAACGTTCATAGAACAGGGACCACCTGTAAGACTTCATAAGATGATGGACAGTGGGAGGTAATAATCACCAAGGCTTTTTGCTCATTTATGACCAGTTGCCATGAGAATTTTAGGACAGGAAACGCCTAAGTAAGTGAAGGATAGAGCTAAAATGAAAACACCCTGCAACATATTTCGAATTGAAAACAAAGTCCTTGCTGTAAAGTCACGATTGTTGGGGTGAGGAGAAGATGGTTGCCGTTCACAGAATGGAACTCTACTGTAGTTTGAAATAACTCCACAGAGCTGTGTCACTAAATCACCCTTTATTTACATCTGGGAATCCAGCTCCCTCAGTGCCAGCTCTCAGAGTGAACAGGATCTCTCAACTCCTGTTTCTGTCAGCCAGAACTCCCTGATTGGACCTGATTAACAGTCTCAGTCAGTGAATTAATATTCCAGGTAGTCCACTTGACTGACCTCATTACAATCACTTGTTAAAACCAACCAGGCAGGGAGGGGCTCTAATTCCATGGTGCAGTGTAGTGTTTGTTTGCTGTTACGAGGCTGCCTGTTATTCATCCCCTGTGTGGGTTTGGAGTCTAACCGCCCACTGACAAGTGGCCTGAGGTGGTCATTAATCAGCCCAGTAGCCCAATTGATTACCCTCTACATGCAGGAGTGAGTTGAAGCCAGAAAACTGATATATTGGCCAAGTGCTATTTCTAGTCCCCACCCAGTTTAATGTCCTCCTTCTTTGTGATCTAAACTCCAGCTCATAATTACCACATGACCATTCCATAATAGTTCTGGTAGGAGATGCAACATATTAATTGTTAATTGCTCACTCCACAATGAGTCATGGAGTTTCTATTTTTGTGTCTCTGGGCATACTTGCTGCTGCTACAATGAAGTATTGTAAACCGAGGATGAGCTATACTTAGTCAAAGCTCAGGTTCAGAAGGCAGAATATCACTGATGAAGGGCTTATGCCTGAAAGGTCGATTCTCCTGCTCCTCGGATGCTGCCTGACTGGCTGTGCTTTTCCAGCACCACACTCTCGACTTTGATCCCCAGCATCTGCAGTCTTCACTTTCTCCTAGAATATTAATGATGCGCATCGTTTGGTGACTGAATTGACCTGATGCCAATATGGTCATCCACTTGCTTGGTATGTACCAAGGCCCACAGTTGACTTGGTCCTTTTTACATTCTGTGTGTTGAGTGCTGTTGAGGTCAGTGAGTCTGTACATCAATTGAAAACAACAATGCTTTTTCTTCCAACCCTGTGTGGAAAAGGGGGGTGACAGTGACCTATAACATACAAGCGTGAAGGATATTTTAATTCTGAATCCCGGAAAAGAAAACACTCAAGCTTCCTATTTCTCTAGCTATCAAGGCAGCAGACAGGAAATCTACTATTTTGCATACGGCGACCACTTGACCCAATTTTATATCACTGAACATAGAACATTACAATGCAGTACAGGCCCTTCAGCCCTCGATGTTGCGCCAACCTGTCATACCAATCTGAAGCCCATCTAACTTACACTATTCCATGTACGTCCATATGCTTGTCCAATGATGACTTAAATGTACTTAAAGTTGGCAAATCTACTACCGTTGCAGGCAAAACATTCCATACCCTTACTACTCTCTGAGTAAAGAAACTACCTCTGACATCTGTCCTATATCTATCATCCCTCAATTTAAAGCTATGACCCCTTATTCTCGCCGTCACCATTCTTGGAAAAAGACTCTCCCTGTCCACCCAACTAACCCTCTGGATTTGCCTGGCAGGACAGGAAATATCCATGTAAGTGAAGGAGAGAGTACCCCAAACTGAAAACATTCTACAACTTCTTAAAATTTAAAATAAAAACGTATGGTGCAATATTTATTTATTTGGTATCGATAATATAATTCATCTTGAGTGATGGAGAAAAAGTGCTGATAATAAGTCAGCAACACATTTAACAGGCCAGCTAATGTTCTTTCCCATTGTGGAGAGGAGAATTAGCCAGAATGTAAAGCAGACTGCCAGAGTACTGTCACTTGTTACAAATCATGAGAATCACAGCATTGAGAACACGGAAAGAGGCACATGGCCTACCATGTTTGCATACCAATCACCAAGCACCGATTGACTCTCATTCCATTTCCAGCACCTGTATGCTATGGCATTTCAATTAATCATTGAAATATTTCCTGCATGTTGCAATGGCTCCCAGCTCTGCAACTGCGACTTTCAGTCAGTTCTCAAAACTCACTATCCTGTTGATGAAATAATTCTTCCTTAAACCCTCTCAAACTCCTGCTTCTTATCTTAAATCTTTTTAACCCCTGATTATTGACCATCCTAGTAAGAGAAAAAGTTTCTTCCAGTCTACCTATCTATGTTCTTGAACACCTAAATCAGAGTCACTCCCTAACCTTCTCTGTTCTAGGGAAAACATTCCTGGTCTATTTCATAGCTGAAATACTCATGCCCAGGCAATACTCTAGCGAATCCCCTCTGTACTCTCTCTCGTACAATCACATCTTTCTTATAATGTGGTGACCAGAGCTGCACAGTAATTATTATAAATTCCCTGCTCATAGACTTTATGCTTCATCTAAAGAACTCAAGTATCATAAATGCATTCTGAACTTGCTTATCCATGTGTCATATTGACTTCAAAGATCTATGGACATACACATCAAGGTTCCTCTCAATCTCTGCAGTTCATAGGATGCTACAGTGTGTACTCTCTTATCTTGCTATTCATCCCACAATGCATCACCTCACTATTCCATTTACCACTGTTTACCTTACCTGACCAGCCTATTTATATAATCCTGTAGTCTAAGACTTTCCACTCCCTGTTTACCACACCATCAATTTACATGTTATCTAAAAAAAACCTACTAATAAAACCTTATACATTTGTCTCCAGATCATCAATATGCACTACAAACAGCAAAGAAACGAGCACCAAATGTTGTGATATGCCACTGGACACAGGATTTTAGTTACAAAAATAACCTTTGATCATTACTTGCCACTAAAACAATGTTGGATCAAATTTGCCTTAATGCCTAGGATCTGTGGGCTGTTATGCTCTTGATCAATATTTCATGCAACAGCTTATCAAAAGCATTAGTGAATTCCACATAGCCAACATAACTACATTGCCCTCATCCATGCACCGAGTCACTGCCTTAAAAAATCTCAATCAAACCTGTCAGATATGATCTCTCGTACAAAGCCATGATGATTCTTCTTGATTAATCCATCTCTCTAAGTGGAGACTTTTCTGTTTCTCAGAAGTTTTTCAAAAGTTTCCGTCCCATTGATGTTAGATTCATTGAACTACAGTTCCTCGGTTTATCCCTAATGCCCTTCTTGGATAATGGTACGACATGCACCGTTCTCTAGTCCTCTGGTACGTCTCCTGCGTCCAGAAAAGATTTGAAAATTGATCTGAGGGTTTTGCAGTCTCTTTTCTTGCTTCCCGCAATAGAATGGGATGCACCTCACAGAGACCTGGGATTTATCCAATTTAAATGTGATAATATCTCTAATACCTCTTCCCTGTCAATTGTTATTGTCATTGTTGAAGAGAAACTTTGCCTTCAAAGCCCTAATCAATATTTATTGAAATTGATGTCATTTGCATGCACATAGTTTACAAAAAAATGCATTATTACAGAGAATGAGATCAAATGGTTCTGTGCATAATTCATTCATTAATAATAATAATACATATATGCTGACATTGTTTGTACAGTGTAATTGACTGCAAGGCTGGCTATTAGAGAACTAATGTTTAGAGTTGAATCAGTGATTTACCACTCTCAACTGATAAAAAGTTCATTTATGAAGTTGAATGTAACTGCAAGCAAGTGCATTGTAGACATAAAATCAGAGTGGTTATTAAGTGATGGTGATTCGCTTCTGGTATGTGTCACTTGCTACACAATTCTCAAACACTCATAATTAGTTGGTGCTTCATTGGCTTCCATGCTTTTACATTTTGGGTTTTAGGCTCTAACCCTCCTTTAAGGTACTCCTTAAATTCTACCTGTTTGATCAAGTCTGTGCTCATATATCGAGAGTCAAACTTTGTTTGATAATGCTCCTGTGATTTTGCTACATTAATGTCACTCACTAATTACAAGCTGTTCTTGTTATAGTCGTGCATTACAGAGAACTGCAAACTATTGACAAATATTGCTAGAGACACAGAGCCACGAAAAGTCTTCCCCTTTCGCTGATGGACTGGCATCAGTCGAGTGTTGGGTCAATATTTATTGCCCACCCCTAGTTGCCCTTGAGAAGATGGTAATGAGCTGCTTGTTTGAACCACTGCAGTCCATTTGGTTTTGGTTCACCCTCAACATTAGGGATGGAATTCCAGGATTTTGAACCAGTAATACTGAAGGAATGATAATATACTTCTAAATCAGGATTGTGAGTGGCTTGGAGGAGAACTTGCAGTTGGTACTGTATCTGCTTCCCAAGTACATTTGGATGGAAGTGTTCATAGGTTTCGAAAATGTTGTCTGAGAACCCTTGGTGAAGTTTTGCAGTAAGCCTTCGAGATGGTACACACTGCTGCTACTGCGTGTCCATAGTGGAGGGAATGGATGTTTGTGGATGTGGTGCCAGTCAATGGGCTGCTTTGTCCTGGATGGTGTCAAATGTCTTGAGTGTATGCAGACAAATGGAGAGCATTCTATCACACTTTTAAGATTTAATTTTGAGTCTTTCAGAAAAATCACATTGACAGTGAAATTATAATAACTACTGACTATGTGTGAAGTCTTAATGGATTTGTTAAAGGTTTCTTTGTCAGCTCTAAGCACAAAAACTTTGAGTCATTTATCTTAAATGTAATTTATTGTCTGTGAAAATAGCAGAAAGACATTTTAAAAGAATACAATGGCCTTTATATCTCATATTGTAATTTCAAAGATTAAAAGCCAGCATCTGTCCCAGAAAAATGTGCCTTCATTTAGCTTTATATAGCATTTGCAGAATTTATTTGTTTTGACCTGGGCTAAATGTTTTGAAAAGCGTCCAAGGCAATCAGTTCAAATATAACCATCTTGTGAGATTTGTTCAAATTTGTTTTTGACGTGAAGCTATTTTTGACATTCAACAGCCAACCCAATTCTAAATGTCTGTCTGTTAATTTTTCTTCATTATACACGTTCTTGATTCTGAATAACCTGTCTTTTATAAAGTTTGATTGCCTCATGTCCCCATCTCAAAAGATTCCAAACTTCACAGGTTGATCAACTTTTCTTCACAATCCATGATATCCAGGCTCTCTCTTTTGATCTGAAGCCACCTCTATCAATGACAATGACCTTTTCTCCCAATTTCAACTTTCTTAGTTTTCACAGATAACTTCCTTTAACCCTCCCAGTTTTTCTCAAATCTTTCATCACATGCTGTCATTGTAGCACTGTCTTTCTCAGTCTCTCTGCTTCTGTCTTCCAATCCAATCTGCCTTTCTTCCACCATATTGCTCTCTGTTCTCTCAGTTCCAACGGCAATATTATTAAATTTTGAGACAAATGGTGCATGGTTGCCAAATGACAGAATAACTTCTACCTCATTGAGGATGAATACCAATTATCCAGTGCCTTTTCCTGTATCCCTCCAAATGACAATCTGCTATTGATCATCAAGTCATCGCTTCCTACTCTGTTAAGATTCTCATCTCTTTCAAAGACTACTCTAAGCCCATCCCAAACACAATTTTTCATAGCCCTACAACAGCCAGGATCAAAAGCCAGGATCTTTGAGTTCAATGGTGTTAGAGCTGTTAGACAAAGGCAGGCATGTGGAGTTTAGTTACAGATCAGGCATGCTGTCAATCAATCAACTGATTTGAATGTGTATCTTATTCTGGAACCTGTATGGAACCAGATGGATCTTATCAACTATGAGATCCTTGATTGGGTTTATTAACCTGGGCCATTCAAGGAGGAGAAAGTGAGGTCTGCAGATGCTGGAGATCAGAGCTGGAAATGTGTTGCTGGAAAAGCGCAGCAGGTCAGGCAGCATCCAGGGAACAGGAGAATCGACGTTTCGGGCATAAGCCCTTCTTCAGGAATGAGGAAAGTTTGTCCAGCAGGCTAAGAT
>NC_057711.1:58348037-58363686 GCF_004010195.1 Chiloscyllium plagiosum | reverse complement strand
GGGCACCCGGTACGGAGGAAGGAGGGCAGGTCTGAAGACCTCCTCGTGGGTCTGCTCCTGGGCCTGGCCAAGCTGGCCATCAACAGGTCGAGGCAGCGGGCCGTGGAGGGGGTCGTTAGGGCCGACTGCCTGCCCCTCTTCTGCGGTTATGTTAGGGCCCGTGTGTCCTTGGAGAAGGAGCACGTGGTGTCCACCAACACCCTGGAGTTGTTCAGGGAGAGGTGGGCACCGCAGGGAGTGGAGTGCATTATTTCCCCATCCAACTCTATTTTGATTTAGTCCCTACCCTCCCCTTCACTGTTTTGATCACGCAGCATTGCCCTTTGATGTGAAGGGGACTGTTGTCACTGGCCACTTGGGTGTTTCTTTTCTTCCTGGTGGTGGAAACTGAATAAAGATTCGTGCACCTGTGTCTTTCACTGTGTCTCACACCTGCACACACACAACATGGGTGCTGGGGAAAATAAGCACTACCACAGTTAGGCCTTAGTGTGGAGGTAATAAGAAAAAGTAAAAAAAAGAAAAAAACAGAAATGTCAGAGGCTTTGTTCATTCTGAGAGCTGCCTCTGAGGGAGCTGGATTAGTGTGGAGTGAAGGGAAGGACTCTACTTTCTCAAGAGAAGAGGAGACTGATTTTTTGTTGTTGTTGGTTTCTTTGCAGTAAGGAGGAGTTATTTTTGAAGTTCTTTTGGTTCGATAAAAAAAAGAACAAGGGTGTCAGACATCCTGTTCACTCTGAGAGAGCTGGCTCTATGGGAGCTGGATCAGTGTTAATCCTCCTTCACGTATAAATAAAGGGTAACCTGGTGATACAATACCAGTCTCTGTGGAGTTTTTAAAAATCGTTAACCCCATGTCATATAATCGGTACAGTGTAGAAGTAGTCCATTTGACCTATTGAGTCCACACTGACCCTCCAAAGAGCATCTTACCCAGAACCACCACCTGCCTGATCCCTGTAACTCTACATTTCTGCAGAGTGGGGGATATTCTACCTTTGGATTGTTGACCTCTAGAGTTCCTGCTGGGCCTGTCTGCCACAATGATTCTCTCTTGCTCTATCGATCCAGTGAAAGTTGACACAGTCCCCTTCCACGTTTTCTGTGTTTTATTCTCAGCTCCTTTTCCAATTGGAAGTGTCCTTTTTGTGAATCAGCAGACAATTTGGCTGCTCTGTCTCCCACACCAATGGTATGTGTTACACACAAGTTGCAAAACAATCTATCAATTACACGGTTCTCTAAAAGAATAAACAGAAGATTCTCTAAGCCTGGCTGCTTGTTCTGTGGAGTCCGTGGACCATGTATATATTGGGTGTGGGCACTTGCACGCCCTTTTTGATTTCCTCAAAAACCTCCTTCTCTGTTTTTGGTTGCACTTCAGTCCCACGCTCCTGATCTTTGGATGCCCAGTACGGAGAGGGGGAGGGCAGGTCTGAGGACCTCCTCGTGGGTCTGCTCCTGGGCCTGGCCAAACTGGCCATAAACAGGTCCAGGCAGTGGGCCATGGAGGGGGTTGTTAGGGCCGATTGCCTGACCCTCTTCCACGGTTATGTTAGAGCCCGGGTGTCTCTGGAGAAGGAGCATGTGGTGTCCACCAATACTCTTGAGTTGTTCAGGGAGAGGTGGGCGCTGCAGGGAGTGGAGTGCATTAGTTCCCCGTCTAACTCTATTTTGATTTAATCCCTTCCCTCCCCTTCACTGTTTGATCATGCAGCATTGCCCTTTGATGTGAAGGGCACTGCTTGTCACTGGCCACTCGGGTGTTTCTTTTCTTCCTGGTGGTGTCCTTCACTGTGTCTTTCACCTGCACACATACAGGTGCTGGGAAATAAATAAGTACTACCGCAGTTAGATGGGGGTAATGGGAGAAAAAAAATTTCAAAAATACAAGTGTGTCCCTGGTGTCTTTCACTGTGTGTCACACCTACACACACACACAAGCAGGAGTGTCACGAGGTTGTGTTCATTAAAAAAAAACTTAAACAGGAGATTCATGAGACGAGATGACTGAGAGGTTAAAGCGGTGGACTGCTAATCCATTGTGTTCTGCATGTGTGGGTTCACATTCGACTCTCGTTGCTGCTTGAGTAGAGTGCATTGGGGTGCAGGCTTGTTCAGTATATATATGTGGATAGGTTTATCTCACTGGAGAGTCTAGAGTTGTCCGCTTTTTCCTGCAATGGTTTGTTGGTTTAGGGGTATGATTCTCACTTAGGGCATTGTACATTGTAGACATGCGAGAGGTCCCGAGTTCAAATTCCAGACGAACCCTGAATTCTAGAACGCACTAGTCTCCATGGCGCAATGGCTCAGTGCTATCGGTTGGTAACCAGATGTTTGGTGGTTCGAGACCACCCCAGGGACGCAGCTGTCCATACTTTCACCCACTCACCTTTCTCTGTGACACACTTCCAGATTCTCAGTGAGGGATTTTTGGGACTCTTGTGGTGCAGTGGTAGTGCACATGCCTCTGAATCAAGAGACCCTGGTAGAAATCCCACCAGCCCCAGAGGTGAGTAAAAACGTAGTTGAACAGGTGGATTTGGGGTAATAGGTATAAACAGGAAATTCAGAGCCTCCTTGCTTCAGGCATTGACCCTGAGCTGGCTGGCCATAGCCAGTGTACTATGCAATTGTAAGTGACGGGTGACAGGATACCGGCCTCTGTGCAGTTATTTCAGAGGGCTCCTTCCTTTCATGTTGCAGTGCAATGGAAGGATGCCATCCTATCCTCCAGCAGGTTTTCCTGGCCTACGTCTCTAATTATAAAATCAATAGTGCTGTTTACCTTTCTTATGGTTTAACCAATTGGTACCTTGACTGATGAATATTCCCATTGCTTCTTTGTACCATTTCAAATCTTACCATTTAACCTGCATTTGATTTTCTGATCTGTCTTTTCAATCTATATTTCTCAACGTTTTTCAACCTGGACCTGCAAGTGCCTATCCTGCTATCCTGTTGAACAGTCTTGTTACAGTTTTTCAATCTCCTAATTTGGTGTCATCAGCCAATTTTGTTATTGTTTCTTTAATTTATAAGACACATAATTTATCAATATAGCACTCATGCAGAGAACAAATGTTAAATCAAAAAATGATATTGCTAATATAGGAAACAGACATAAGAAACTGATGAAGTAATGTCACACATATGTAATAGACTGGTTTTCTTAATTAAATGTGTCATTTGGGCTAGAATTCAACTTTTTCAAATGGATCTGAATAAACCAGAACTGAACAATTTGAGTTGTTGAAATCACTTCTGCAGCTCACCATCTCCTACTGGCTGGAAGTCTCCCAATCTAATTTCAATGCATCTGAACTCACTGACTGGAACATTTTTCCAGTTGCATTGCATACATATTTAACTGTGCATTTTTTATTCACAGATACAGTCAGAAAAAAAAGTATCATATTGTCACAGATGATAAAACACAAAGTCAATCATGAGTTATGCTTAAGATAATACAGCAGTGAGAGGCTATCATTTTATTCCTTGAATTCTGTTCCTGGGAGTAGGTTTCCCACTATAAGTTAAAGTTGTGTTCGAGCTGGAAGAATCAATAGCAACAAATTGCATTTATATAGCACCATTAATGTAGTAAAACATCCCAGGTTGGTTCATAAGAGTATTATCTGATGATATTTGAACCATCCTAACGGATATTAGGACAGATAACCAAAAACTCGGTCAGGGACAATGAGTAAAATGTTTGCAGGCCCTGAACTATGTGGGCTGTGGTGAGAGATTTGAGACAATGGCATGAGGCATGAGTGAGGCCTTTCTTAACATCGAGACCAAGAAGTGGCAGTTTCCAACCAAGTCTCAGACATGGAGACAAGATTCTTGCTAGTAAATGACAAGAAACTTAGTAAAAGGGATATCACTTGTTAATAGCCTATTAGATTAGATTAGATTTTTTTTTCGATTAGATTACATTACAGTGTGGAAACAGGCCCTTCGGCCCAACAAGTCCATACCGACCCGCCGAAGCGAAACCCACCCATACCCCTACATTTACTCCTTACCTAACAGTACGGGCAATTTAGCATGGCCAATTCACCTGACTCTGCACATCTTTGGACTGTGGGAGGAAACCGGAGCACCCGGAGGAAACCCACGCAGACACGGGGAGAACGTGCAAACTCCACACAGTCAGTCGCCTGAGTCGGGAATTGAACCCGGGTCTCTGGTGCTGTGAGGCAGCAGTGCTAACCACTGTGCCACCGTGCCGCCTATTCTTACATCACCTTGTCTTATTAACCTGCACTATCCTACTCTACCTTCTGTCATGTTGAAAGTAGATGTTGAGAATTCCTGATATAAAACCATTCATCTTGAGAGGACTAGAAGTAAAAGCAGGGATGTACTTCTGAGGCTTTATAAGGCTCAGGTCAGACCACATTTAGAGTATTTTGAGCAATTTTGGACCCCACACCTTCGGAAAGATGTATTGGCCCTGAAGCAGGTCCAGAGAAGGTTCACAAAAATGATCCCAGGAAAGAAATGCTTAACATATGAAGCATGTTTGAGGACCCTGGGACTATACTCGATGGAGTTTAGAAGGGTGAGGGCGGATTTGATTGAAACTTACCGAATACTGAATGGCTTGGACAAAGTGCACACTGGGAAGATGTTTCCATTGGCAGGAGAGGTGAGGACGTGAGGACACAGCGTTAGAGTAAAGGGAAGGCCCTTTAGAACTGAGGTAAGGGAGAAGGTTCTTAAGCTAGAGAATGGTGCATCTGTGGAATTCATTGTCACAGAAGACTGTGGAGGCCAGGTAACTGAATATATTTAAAACAGAGATAGACAGATTCTTGATTATCAAGAGGATCAAAGGTTAAGGGAAAAGATGGGAAAATGGGGTTGAAAAATCTATCAGCCATAATTGAATGGCGGAGCAGACTCAATGGACCGAATGGCCTCATTTCTACTCCTATGTCTTTCTGTCTTATGGGAAGCCTGAGTGGATTCCTGGCAAGTTCAGTCTCCACTTGCTCCTGGAGACCTCTAGTCTGACACGTAGCATCAATGTCTCAGGTATACTGCATGATCAGTCAGCGCATGCACCCACATCCACTGATCTTGGCATTTGCTAAATGCCAACTTCTCTGTTCCAATCTACCGAGTATGCTTTTGCAATTCACTCCTGCACCTTTGAATATACCAGCTCTTTTCATTGCAATGCTGCTGCAAGGACACTGTGCTATCCACTCACACATTTAACCAGGCTACAACTTAGCTGGACCCTTGCCCTCTTAGCAGTCACTACCCGGATGTTCCCAGTATCTCTGTCCAGCATTGCCTTGTATTGCCAGTTCATGGGACTTCTGTCTTGTCTTGAAGTTTAATACAGACACAAAGGCAGGAAGTTTGTCATGCTTATCAGTCGTCATCAGTCAAGTTGGCGGCCACATTGCTGAATGACACAGTGCTATGACAGTATCGCACCTGTACATTTGCCAGTAGTGTACACTTCAAATACACAACATGTTTTGCAAGTAAACAGCCACATCTCAAAGTCTAATCCTCAGTCAAGTCAAGGGAGATACCCTTCAGTTAGGAGGACAGGCACAATTAATCAATAGCACTCTCTAATTTCTATCCAGGGGTTTGGTCACAGTCAAGTAGCTGTTTGGGGTGGTTAGGATCAGGAGACCTGAAACTCTGCAATCTCGGAGTGGGTCACGGACAGCACGTCCAGTGCAGTCAGCCTGGACATTTGAAGGAACACAGCAGGGAGCTGTACAAATGTCAGCCTCAGGTCTGATCACTCATTGTTTGGGGCTGTCCAGCTAAGTCACATGAGGGTGTTTCCTACTTGGGTGTCCATCCACTAAAAGTCAAGAAAGTGCTATTTTGAACTATTGCTGCAGGAGGTCAGTTAGTTGTGGGATCAGACTCAAAATACTTGAATGCAGAAGCGTTTACAATACTGAAGAAAGTCAACTCAATACATAAGCAGGGGAAATGTCAGACCAAGGGAGGGAAAGGTGTCCTATTGGGGGGAACATCACTGACTGTAAAAGTCACCTTGGTTACCATGAAGAGGTGTGGGGGGACAGTGCACTACTAAATCTGTCATGTTCACATGAAATGCCTGGGTCTGGAGTGATAAAGTAGGCAGCTGAAGGCTGAGTTGGATGGTTTGGATGGGGATTTGCAGAAATGCAACGTCATGGGGTTAATGGGATGGGTTGCCAGGAAGGGAATGTTTATCATAGAATCACTACAGTGTCAAAAGCAGGCCATTTGGCCCATCAAGTCTGCACTGACCCTCCAAAGACCATTCCACCCAGACTCCACCATTACCCAATCCCTGTAAGCCTACATATCCCAAGGCTAATCCACTGAGCCTGCCCGACCCTGGACACTATAGGCGATTTAGCATGGCCAATCCACCTAACCTACTCATCTTTGACCTGTGGGGGCGGGAAACCCATGTAGAAATCGGGGGAATGTGCAAACTTCATACAGACTGTTATCCAAGGGTTGAATTGAACCTGAGTCTTTGGCACTGTGAGACAGCAGTGCGAACCACTGAGCCAACGTGCCACCCATGTTTGTGACTTCACCAAGATGGAGAAGCTGAGCCTGAGACTCATTGAACAAATGCTTCTAATGTGTTTGCTGGGACATGAAAGTTTCCATGTTTCCACACAACTCGTCCCAGTTCTTGCTGAAGACAGGCAACATTCTCTCCTCATCAGAGGGGAGGAGATAAATATCTGTCCCTCCCGTCACCTGTCCTACTTTTTCAGGGCTCTAATGAGCTTGTTTGACCTCAAATGAAAAAAAATGAAGACTTGTATGCGATGAAACTGGGTGGTACAATTGTGTGTGCTGGTGCAGGTGATGGGAAGATGATGAGATCTCCTGAGGGAGTGAGAGATAGACAACACAGGCACTATGCGGGGTTAACGAGGTCAGAGGTTGAGGATATGGTGACAATAAATGGGTGAAGATGTCACATTTTTTGAGAGTGGGGGGCATGATCTTTGGTGGGAGGTGGATGCAGTAACAGAAGTAGAAGCGGTGTGCGTTAGCAGAGGGAAGGTGGTGTCATTGACACTGGTCGAGCAGAGAAAGTGATTGATCTTCATGCATTTCTCGACATACTTCCAGACTACCAAGACCGTATTGACCTGGGTGGAAACCTCAGACCAGGCCAGCAGGGTCTGATGTCATGCTCCCTCTGCCGGTCCTTGGTGAAGAGGATATCCCTTCTCTGTAGCATCCCGTCCAACAGCGTTTCCAGGTGCCAGTCTGCAAAAAGGAATGTCAATTTCCCCTTAAAAGCAAAATACTACAGATGCTGGAAAACTGAAATAAAAGTGAAAAGTGCTGGAGAAGCTCAGAATCTGTGGAGAATGAAACAGAATTAACGTTCTGTATGACTCTCCCCTTCAGAGACATACTGAATGCTGCCAGATCTGCTAAGGTTTTCTAGTAATTCCTGGTCTTTATGTCAATTTCCCCTTGTCTCCCATATTCAAGGCGATTGTCTGCCCTTGTGCTTGGCAGCTTCAGATTGCTCACTGGCATTTTAAATATGGTGCCAGCATCAGGAATGCCAATATATCCCAGCAATAGCGAGTACCTGTGTCTATCTTCAGAGGGAACATTGGGTGAGTATTGGATGAGATGGGCAGAGTAGATAGTCACTGAGGTTAATTTGCGACAAGCTTATGAAAAAGCTCACCACATGAAATTGGATGAAAATGACACAGCCAAAATATTGGAAGGTTCATCCCATATGTTTTTGGAAGCATCCTAAAGGTGGAGAGAGATGGAAAGGTTTAGATAGGAAATTTCATGGCCTGGGTACTAAACAATTCAAAACACAGCCTACAATGGAGGGAGTAAAGCATGTCAGGAATGAATGAATGAATAAGCTTTATTGTCACATATACTCAATGAGTACAGTGAAAAGTGTATACACCACCACTTACAGCACTATCTTAGGTACAAAGGTACCTAGGTATAGTTTCTTTGGTTACAAAATCTTAAAAAATAGAGAAATAAAATGTCCAGCATTGCAGAAAAAGACATCCAAACCAGTATTCCAATCCACACCACACTGGCACCTAGCCTCCAGTCAGTACTTGGCCCTGGCTCTAGTCTGAGTTGGGCTTTGCCTTGAGAATCATAAGGCTGGGAGATCTCTCCATACCGTCATGCTAGGCTGAGGATGCCATGCTGGGCTAAGAGGATGCCATGCTGGGGGGCTACCCTGCCACACTAGGAGGTTGCTACACCAGGTCTGGAGGCTGCCATGCCAGGCCGGGGGGGCCACCTTATCTTTGAATTCTGGGGGGGTGCATAAAGGACCAGAATTGACACAACGCAGTAGATTGCAAGGCTGGAGGATTTACAGTAATCATAAAATCTGATGCATTGCTGGACTAGAAGTGCATTTCGGGCTGTGAACACAGATGTATGGGTGAATGAGACTTGGTGCAAGTCAAGATGAAGGTAACAGAGTTTTGGATCAACTGATGGTTACTGAAAGTTGAAGATGGAAGTCCAACCAGAAAAATTGGAATAGTCATGCCTTGAGGTAAAAACAGGGCTGAGGTTTCAGCAGTGGGTGGATTAAAGTGTGACAGAAAATGGGTATTATTATTATTAATGATGGACAGGATATGAAGTTAGAAGTTCAGGTTAAGATCAAAGAGTACACTGAGGTTACAAGGAATCTGGAGGAGTCACAGTGATGCTGAGCTGGAATTAAATGTTATCACCATACATTTCGTGCAATTTGATGTTGAATTTTTAGATGATGTCACTGAGAGACAACACAGCTGTGAAATGGGAAGGTGCGAAATATAAATACTTTAGGTTCCAGAGATAATGGACTGGAAGTGATAATAAATGAGCTTTAGTTCTTTTAATAAAGTGAGGAATAGTTGTTAGTTTTAAACACAACTATGTTCGATTTTAGATTGCACATGATCTGGTGGACAATAATTGCCTATTTATTAAGGAAGGGATTATTAAATAGAGTTAAGTTCTCATCTTTTGAAGAAGATGGGTAGTCTAACTTAGCCTGCATGATGACAACTTAAAGAGCATTTCAGTATTCAAATAGCCATTTAGTTGTACAGAACTATTGCTGAAAAATGACACATTTTGTCGAAACCTTTCATCTTATATTCATCTGGTAATTTCTCAAGAATACAAATTCAAAGGAAGAAGGAACATTTTTTAGATAAGATTAGATTAGATTATTTACAGTGTGGAAGCAGGCCCTTTGGCCCAACAAGTCCACACCGACCCTCCGAAGAGCAACCCACCCAGACCCTTTTGCCTACATTTCCCCTTCACCTAACACTACGGGCAATTTAGCATGGCCAATTCACCTAACCTGCACATTTTTGGACTGTGGGGGGAAACCGGAGCATCCGGAGGAAACCCACGCAGACACAGGGAGAATATGCAAACTGCACACAGACAATCTTATACTACATGAGAGGAGAGTACTAATTAGTTGGCAAGTGAACTCTGATTGGTAGAGGTGTTGCTGTGGAGAATGCACTCATTAATGTTGATTGACAGTTAATCACGAGTATAGTGATTGTAATGAGTCAGCCAACTGGATATCATAGAATATGCAATCCCTGATTGGAGCTATTAATCAGGTCAGGTGAGAGACCCCTGGCTGACGGATATAAACAGGAGTGTGAGAGATGCTGTTCACTCTGAGAGCTGGCTCTAAGGGAGCTGGATCAGTGTCAAAGAGTGAAAGGACTGTGCTCTTCAAAGTGAAGGGAAGAGGAGATTGATTTTTTTGGTGTCTTTGCATCAAGGAGAAGTTAAGTTTGAAGTCTTTTGTTTCTTCTTAATTGTTTATTGAGATTGTTTGGTTTCTGGCTTTTCTTTTAAAAAAAGCAGGAGTGTGAGAGATGCTGTTCACTCTGAGTGCTGGCTCTGAGGGAGCTGGATCAGTGTCAAGGACTTTCCACATGTAAATGAAGGGTGACTTGGTGCTGGGTTACTGGCATCTGTGGAGTTACTTCAGTGGTGACATAAATGGGATTAATGATGTAACCATGCGAAAGCGTCTGCTAGACGAAGCCAACTGGACTTCAAGCAGACACTACAAATGATATTATCACTGAAAAATGCAGCAAATGGAGCATATGAGTTGCAGTCCATTCCAATGGAAGTGGACACCCTCACCAGTCCAACTGAGCTTGGGGAATATCTCTTGAATGAAGGTAAGTGCATTGGCTCACTCTGGACATATTCTGAACCAAGGGACTCTCAGTCAGCAAAACCTCATAATAAAACCAAGCCTCAGACAAACAGTTATATTTTCTTCAGTATCCAGGCTAGCAAGCCATTGTAGTTGCTGCCGGCATGCAGACTAGAGACCGCTAGAGTCCCACTAGATGTAAATGGAGAAAGAGAACTCATAGGCCAGTATCCAGGAGAGTGTACACCCTGAAAAGTCCACCTACATCTGGTTTGGAACATTTCAATTGATTAGCAACATCCAAATCAGAACCAATCAAAATAAATGTCTGGTTAAATAGCCATCCAATTCCAATGGAGATCGATAACAGAGCAGCAGTATCAGTGATCACTCACAGAACTAGTCTTTAACAAAAATTGCTCTGTGCTCCAACTTTTAAGTTTATGCAAGACCTCAGTTAGATTGAGGACCTATACTGGGGTACTTTTACAGATTAATGTACAACTTCAGTTCCAGTCTCTTATGAGAAGCAGCCACCACTAATTGTAGTGAAGGGCTTGGGCCCAAGCTTGATGTGGTGAAATTGGCTGAGAAAAATTCACCGAGATTGGCTCAACACTTTTCAATTAGAAAATGGTTCCCTGAGTGAAGTCTCAGGTTAAATAGCCAGACATTTTCAGGAAAGTCTCAGATCTATCAAAGGAGGCCATACCTCCTTGCATCATGACCAGGCAGCAAATCCATGATTCTGCAAGGCAAAAGTAGAGGCAGAAATCAGAAGGTTGGAAAGCAAAGGAATGATCAAACCCATCCAGATTGTGGTCTGGGCAGCACCAGTCGTACCAATTGTGAAGCTCATTAGGTCAGTTTGTCTTTGTGGGGATTTTAAACAAATGGTGAACTATGTTTTGCAGCAGGATAAATACTCAGTCCCTCTCAGAGAGGATTTGTATGCAAAGTTTGCAGGGGGGCTGCCCTTCACAAAGCTGGACATGAGCCCTGTATACCTCTAATTTCAGTTAGATGCGGTTTCCCAGAAACAAGTAACAACTAATACCCATAAGAATTTGTACCAATATGCGAGTCTGTCATTTGGGGTATCGTCAGTCGGTGCAGTTTTTCAGCAGATAATGGAGAAGGTTTTACAAGGTCTACCCCAGTTCACCAGTTATCAAGATGAAGGGTTAATGACAGGGATTAGGATAGCAATTTATTGTCATGTGTACTTTTGCAAAAAGCCTGAGCAATTTTATAAGTTGCCATACCAAGGCACCTGCATTAATGACAGGAGTCATAGATAAGAAGGCAGTACAGTGGCTCAGTGGTTAGAATTACTGCCTCACAGTGCCGATGCTACCCTTGGCGACTGAGTGACTTGCACATTCTCCCTGTGTCTGTGTGGGTTTCCTCCGGGTGCTCGGGTTTCCTCCCATAGTCCAAAGATGTACAGGTTAGGTGAATTGGCCTTGGGAAATGCAGGGTTACAAGGGTGGGAGAGGCTTTGGTGGGATGGTTTTCAGAGGTTTGGTGTGGACTCAATGGGCCAAAATGGCCTGCTTTCACATTGTAGGGATTCTATGATTCTCTGAAAAAGTAAGAATTAAAACAGAGTTCACTTCAGCCATTTAAAATGGCAAATGGTGGAATACCTGGAAATCACCGAAGACTGCCCCAACAGGAGACCTCCACACTGAGATTGGCCGAGATCACCATGCCAGGCTGCTGGGAAACCCAGAAATTATCACGAAAGAAAACCTCCACAGTGATGAAACCTTCCCATCACGAGAAGACTGCTAAACCTGGAGATTATCACACCAAATTGAGACCACCCCTTTGGGGTGGGGCCATCACAGTGAGAGACAGCCAAGACTGCCATGGCAGGCTCCAAGACCAATAAAGAGCACTTAGACTTGGACATAATGCTTAGATATTTCTCCTAGTTGGACATACGCCTTAGAAGGGAAAATGTGTGATTGAATTGGGCTACAGAGTTCACAAGCATGGGTTACCCCCATTGGAACATAAAGTGAGGAAGATCAAAGGTGCCCTGGCTCCCACATCTGTGCTGGTGTTTAGGTCTTTCCTTGGCCGGTGAGTTATCACAGAAAGTTCATATAGAACCAGGCCTCAATCTTGGCATTTTTACATCAATTCCTAAAATAGAGTCAGCCTTGACAATAGTCATGTCGCCAAGCCATAGCTTTCAGGGAAGTGAAGGAAGAGCTATCATCCTCTAAGATGTTAGCACAATATGATCCCAAGCGAGATCTAGTATTGACACACAATGGCTCCCCACACGGAATTGGAGTGGTATTAGCTCATAGATGGCCCAAATGGAGAGGAACATCCAAAAGCATATGCATCCAGGACATTGGCTAATGCAAGAGGGTAAAGATACTCTGGCAGTGTAGGAAGGTTTGGTGGTCATATTTGATATCAAGACATTCCACTAATATCTTTATGGATGTAAATTCATAATTATAATGGACCATAGCCCCTCTAGGTCTACTTAAAGAGGACACACAGCTGCCCAGAGCTTTAGGCTGAATTCAGCACTGGGCTCTAATACTAAATGCATATAATTATAAATTAGAACACTGTCCGGGAGGCCAAGTAGCAAATGTAGATGGTTTGACCTCCTCCCACTGGGAGATACACCACCGGTGGTGCTGCTGTTGGAAGAATGCATAATGGTTTGAAATTTTCTGGACAAACTTCCAGTCACAGCTGACACGATCAGACTTGTATGCAGAAAGATCTGGTCCTGGTAAACCTGAAACAGCTATGGTGATGGGGGAAATCAAAGGTTGTCACAACCAGAATTGAGATGTTTTTGGACATGGAGAGACCAGATCACCTTAGAAGATTGCATTTTATTATAAGGAGCAAGTGTGATTGGCCTGAGCAAAGGCCACTACCTGATACTAGCTGAACTCCACTGGGGTCATCCAGGGGTCTCCAAAATGAAGATGCTGGCAAGACGTTATCTCAGGTGGCTACGACTGGATGCAGGCAGAGGTGCCTTAGTGGGGCAGTGCTCAGAGTGCCAACAAGGACAAAAATTACCTCCGGAAGTTCCCCGACATTCATGGGAATGCTGGGTAATCCAGGGACTTGATTACACCTCAACTATGCAGGCACTTTGCTGGGCTCACTGTTGTTAGTTACTGTGGATGCCCATACAGAGTGGTTGGACATGCAGAGAGTTCATTCGTCAAACACAGTGATGATAATAGAAAAACTGCGTGCATCTTTTGCAATACACGGACTCCCAGAAATATTGGTCACAGACAATGGGACATCATTTATCAGCAGGAAACTTGAGGATTTCCTAAAGTTAAATAGTATTCGTCATGTAAAGATGGCCCCATACCTTCCATTATCCAATGGTCTGGCAGAAAGAGTAGTCTAAACTTTGAAGGCAGGCTTTAAAAAAGAGCCTACAGCCTCATTAAATGCAGAACTGTCCTGGTTCCAATTTGATTATAAGACCACCCTCATGCAACTATAGAGACATCTCCAGCAGAGTTGCTAATGGAGAAAGTACTCTGCACCAGGTTAAATCTGAATTTCCCAGACCTGGGAGAAGGGTGAAATTGCATCAGGAATGCCACTACTGAACACAAGACTCCTCCAGACAAGAGGTCCAGTTTATTGCAGGGGACACAATTTGGTGTGGGGTCTATGAGAACTGTTATGCATGAGAAAGTGGCATGCTCGACGCAAGGTCAGGGTAAGTGATGTGTGAAGATTGGGTAGATAAGACGGTCCTGAACAAGCACATGGACATATGAAAGCTGCAAACTCACAAATGGTGTGCGAGTAAAATGCGCCCAGCTCCTCGACAGCCTTTCTGACTGTTCCAGTACCCATGGTTTCTCCCTTTCCATCAAATGTTGAAGATACCTCAGAATCTCAGGGGAAGACAGCAGAAATTGCCATCTTGATGTCTTTGCTGGCTGAAGCAGAGAATTAGTTTCATCTGATGCAAGAGGAGAGTTACTGTGCATTACACGCTGCCCATATCAGAGGCAGAATTAGAGGAACCTGACCGGCTACTGAAATGTCCTGGGAGGAACTACAAAAAAAGAACTGGTGATTGTAATGAGGTCACCCAGCTGGGCTTCATAGAGTATGAGTTCCATGATTGGGGCTGTAAATCTTGTCCAATCAGGGAGCTCTAGCTGATAAATATAAACAGGAGTGTCGACTCGGGTGTTTCTTTTCTTCCTGGTGGTGGAAATTTGAATAAAGATTCATGCACCTTGTGTCTTTCACTGTGTCTCACACCTGCACACACAAAAAAAAAGAAAAAAGGGAAAAAAGAAAAGAAAAAATAAACAGTAGTGTGAAAGATTCTGTTCACTCTGACAGCTGGCTCTGAAGGAGCTGGATCAGTGTCAAGGATTTTCCACGTGTAAATATCTGGTGACCTAGTGACGGGATACTGACCCCTGTGGATTATTTCAGCTAGGTTTGGTTTAACTGTCAAACCAGACAGCTTGACTCTGATTGACCAAGGCATTGCCATGAGAAATAAGCAGATGAATGGCTAACACCTATTTTTCTGAGTTGAAACAGGTTCAGTGGTTTACAGGTTCTTTCTGTCTGCAAAGAATGTTATTATATACTGTTTCCAGTACAATCTGAAATAGGTTGCTAATTACTCCCAGACAGGCTGTTCCAACAAATGTTGTCCAATTACAGGATCACATCTACTGTTTGACTCCATGTTGCTGATTTTGATAGTGTGTGGGGGTTGGATAGGGTCCGAACCTTCCTTGTTGTGAAAAGCCAAAGAAACATGGTGTTTAATATGATTTGCCAGTTGTTAAGACATAAGGCCTGCATACCTGGCATTGCATTGGCACTGAACTTCTTAGAGGAGAAAGTGAGGTCTGCAGATGCTGGAGATCAGAGATGGAAATGTGTTGCTGGAAAAGCGCAGCAGGTCAGGCAGCATCTAGGGAACAGGAGAATCGACGTTTCGGGCATTAGCCCTTCCTGAAGAAGGGCTAATGCCCGAAACGTCGATTCTCCTGTTCCCTAGATGCTGCCTGACCTGCTGCGCTTTTCCAGCAACACATTTCCATCACTGAACTTCTTAGACCACATTACTGATACGTGTGATAGGTAGAATCTTGTTTTACTTGATAGTGGCATCCTGAGAGTAGGGGATACCAGAGTTTAGATTAGAGTGGTGCTGGAAAAGCACAGCAGGTCGCATCATCCGAGGAGCAGGAAAATCGACGTTTTGGGCAAAAGCCATTTATAGAGTCATAGAGATGTACAGCATGGAAACAGACCATTCGGTCCAACCTGACCATGCTGACCAGATATCCCAACCCAATCTAGTCCCACCTGCCAGTACCCGGCCCATTTCTCTCCAAACCCTTCCTATTCATATACACATCCAAATGCCTCTTAAATGTTGCAATTGTA
>NC_057711.1:58287782-58347170 GCF_004010195.1 Chiloscyllium plagiosum | reverse complement strand
ATGTACATCCTGTCCCTCAGGATTCCCTCCAACAACTTGCCCACCACTGAGGTCAGGCTCACTGGTCTACAGTTCCCTGGCTTGTCCTTACCACCCTTCTTAAACAGTGACACCACATTTGCCAACCTCCAGTCTTCCGGCACCTACCTGTGACTATCGATGATACAAATATCTCAGCAAGAGGCCCAGCAGTCACTTCTCTAGCTTCCCACAGAGTTTTAGGGTACACCTGATCAGGTCCTGGGGATTTATCCACCTTTAACCGTTTCAAGACATCCAGCACTTCCTCCTCTGTAATATGAACATTTTGCAAGATGTCACTATGTATTTACCTACAGTCTATACCTTCCAAATCCTTTTCCACAGTAAATACTGATGCAAAATATTCATTTAGTATCTCCCTCATTTTCTGTAGCTTCACACAAAGGCCGCCTTGCTGATCTTTGAGGGGCCCTATTCTCTCCCTAGTTACCCTTTTGTCCTTAATATATTTGTAAAAAACCCTTTGGATTCTCCTTAATTCTATTTGCCAAAGCTATCTCATGTCCCCTTTTTGCCCTCCTGATTTCCCTCTTAAGTATTTATCAGGAATGGAGGCAGGGAGCCTCCAGGGTGGAGAGAGAAGAGGTGGGGGTGGGTGGGGCTGGGGAGAAGGTAGCAAAAAGTACAATAGGTGAATAGGGATGGGGTTGGAGAGGAGGGTAGGGGAAGGTAGCAAAGAGTACAATAGGTGAATGGGGGTGGGAATGGAGGTGATAGGTCAGAGGGGAGGATGGAGGGTGGGGGACACCACTTGACTCCATAGCAATCCTTGCAGTGTAATATCAGATAAACTGTGCACTTTTCAGAACCAAGAGTGACAGCTTTAGATACTTGCACAAGTTTATGCAGTATACTGCAAGCAATGTTTCCTCTAATTTTCTTACTGGCTGCACTAGCCTCTGAGGTCAGAAACAGAAGTTAATGCCATGATCAGCATGGCAACGCCGATCACAGTGTGATCACAGTGGCAGCAGCAACATAGAGGGAATGTTGACTGTGAGAAATGATCTGACTAGAGTAACCATTATAATTTATAATGGATTTAATATGTCATATTTCAGCGTCAAGTTTGTATGGTGAAGAACTAGCTCGGGCCATACTGATGTGTTTTCTAGTCTAAGAGCAAGGACTTTAGTCCTACCAAGAAATCTACTTAAATTTTTTACCTTACACCAAATGTTAAAGGACAGCAAAATCCTGTGAACATGAACAGTCATACTAATGCACAAACTGGCCAACAACTTGTAATGAGGAAGAGATATTAAGTGAATTTTGTATTGCCGCAAGAGATAAATGTAACTCATATATTTGAAAATTAATCATCTATTAAAGTTGCAATTGAAAGAAATTCTAGTAATTAATAGCATAAGAACCCTTTTTACATTGTGAGAATTGATCATAGCTAACAATAAACCTCTACTGGCCGCAAGTAAAAAATATATGAGCGAAGTTTAATATTTTCAAGTTGAGAATTGTTTAGAAAATTTCAGATATACCAATATCAAATATAAAAAGTCTTACTTTTCCTTTTTGTCTCCTTTTCCTCTCTTTTATTCTGATCTTGCCAACCTACTCTTTATTTCTTTTTCTGGACTGGATTTGACATGAGTTCAGTCTTTACAATTCACTCTCGACAGTCGTCCTTTAGTTTCTTTCCCAATTGTTAAACCACACTGCTTAAGAAGATAGACTCCCTGTCCTCTTGTTTATCAATTCTCAGATGCCCTGTTATTTTTGCTGTGCTATTATCAGCTCACAACTCCAACAACTTACAGGACAAAACCTGAACATGGAGAAGCAAGTCTAATGAACAAAGCAGGACACAAAATGCCCTGGTTCAGCAAAATCTGGTCCAAGCGGTTTTCTTCTTGCTTTGAAGGAAGAATGGAAGCCATGAGGTAATATGTGTCATATATGAGAGAATTTTGTTGGCTTTCAGAACTAGAAAACAAGTATAAAGTACAGGTTTCTGACAAGATCACAATTTGCAAGACTGGATCAGTTTTTCATTAAAACCACAGGACTGTGTTACTGTTCTGCAAAGTGCAATCATTGCTTACTACTTAGAAAGTACATCTATTTTTCATCTTAGTGTGAATTCTTAGGTTTAGTGACAGTTACAATAACATCACGTGATAAGAATGACAAGTCTGTGGCCCCTTTGATGTAGAGCATTCCTGTGAAAATTGAAAAAGAAACAGTTTTACAGCAGTTCTGACGTTAAAGCTGTTTTTTTTATCTGCATTATTTAATGGGAATGCAGAATTTTACTGACATACAATACATGCCCTGTTAGCAGGGGTTTCAACATCCTATTGTCCTAGGCTAGATGAATCATATTATTTTGTTTTTGTTCTTGTGAATGTGAAATATCACCATGACAGTGAATATGGAAACAATATTGTGATATTTTAATGAGCAGGTGTTTATGACAGTTATGAAGAATATCAATAGTGGCTCCAATTATTATAAAGTAAACTGGTCTGCGGATTGCTTCGATTACAGACTATATCTTAATTAATTATGACCATGAGTTCTGTTCATTGAGGTCAAAATGAAAGACTTCCTGAATACAATTATTTATGATTTTTCCCTCAGGTGCTATTACATGCATCTGTGGGAATAATTGTTCATGTATTGTTTTGTGGAATGATTTACCAGAAAGTCCTTGCACAGGAGACCTGGTAGGTTAAGCTCAGTGAAGCTGCAAATAGTCAGTGGCAATACTAGGGCTCGGAAATGGCAGCTCGAAAATAAATTATTGAAGCTCTGCAATGTAGACTGTGTGATTCTTTTTGATAACTTTGACTGTTTTGCAGAGGCAGTGTAATGGGAAGCAGAACAAGTTGGCACCAGATAAAGCCAAGGTTCAAATACTTGTTGGAGATATAGGTAAAGACACAAACACACACCATCTATTGATAGCTGCACAATATTTTCATTCTCATGTTACGGTTCCAGCCTGTACTCACATAACTCTAAGACGCATAAACTTGTGTGTTACATTTATTGCATCACAGTGTAAAGGGTAGGGATGGAATAAGCAGTCAACCATTACATGCTGCATTCTTCTCTTCCAACTCCTCGTCACGACTATGTTTGGCACATTGCACCATCTCTCATACTTAGCTTATTGGTTTGTGTAGAGAGGGGAACAAAAAAGGTGCTATATTTTTTAAATTATGAACTTAGCATATTTAAGACAGTAATTCTTGTTACTCATGCCATTTCTTTTAGCAAAGAGACACTATCTAATCGTCCATGCAGCATGTGATTTTATTTTGATTTGAATGAATGGTGTTTTTATTCCCTTGTTCTCTACCTTACATTCTGATATTTCATAGAATCCCTCATGTGGAAATAGGCTATTCGGCCCATCAAGTCCACACCAACCTCCAAAGAGCACCAGTAGCCCCCGTAACCCCGCATTTCCCATGGCTGGCCTGCACATTCCTGGACACTATAGGCAGTTTAGCGTGGCCAATCCAACTAGCCTGCACATCTTTGGACCATGGGAGGAAATCAGAGCACCCGGAGGAAACCCACGCAGACACGGGGAGAATGTGCAAACTCCACACAGAGAGTCACCCAAGACTGGAATCGAACCTGCATCCCTTGCACTATGAGGCAGTGGTGCTAACCACTGAGCCACTGCGCTCATATTCTGAAATGGTCATTTCCTTCCCAGTTATTTTTCCATTGTAGGAAGATAATGCCAGGAGATTTGAATTGAATCGTTGTTAGAAGCTTAATCACCACATTTCGCACCACAATAGCATTGCTGAGGTATTGCTGGACTATTAATTCAGAGACCAAGGAAATGTTCTGGGGACCTGGGTTTGAATCAAGCCAAGGCAGACAATGGAATTTCCATTCAATAATAATCTGGATATAGGAGTTTAATAATAACCATTGCTGATTGTCAGGAAAATCCTAACTGGTTTCCAGTCAGTTACAGCTACATCCCATAAATGAATAAAAACATATCAGATGCTGGGTGCGTGGATTTGACTTTGCATTTTCCATTTGACCATTGATTGTCCAAACAGTAGCATTATTAGGATTAATTAATTAATATTAAATTGGCTGAGGGATCAAAAACACAGAGTAGTGATGAATGATTGTTTTTCAGACAGGAGGCATGGATACCCCGGTGTTTCTCGGTGGTATTGGCATCAGTGCTCTTTCTATTATGGACCTGAATTTGGTAATAGGGGACCATTATTTCAAAGTCTGTGGACGACTCAACACTCAGAAATGTAGTTAACACAAGGACAGACAGTAACACGGTGAGTGGCTGTGTATCTGCTTCTCACATCCTTCTAGATGAAGTGGTCATGAGTTTGAAAGGTGATAAGGACTTTTGTGAATTTCTGCAGTGCATCTTGCAGATAGCTACATCTTGCTACTGAGCGGTGATAGTAGTGGGATATGATATTTCTGGATGTGGTACCAATCAAGTGGGCTTCTTTGTCTTGGATGTTGTCAAACTTCTTGGAGTGTTGTTGGAGCTGCACTTATCTAGGCAAGTGGGGAATATTCCATCACACACCTAACTTATGGACAGGCTTTGGGGTGTCAGGAGATGAGTTATGTGTTACAGGATTCCTAGACTCTGATCTACTTCTGTAGCTACTTTATATGGTGAATCCCATTAAGTCTCTGGTCAATGGTAATACCAAGGCGTTGATAGTGGGGGATCTCAGTGATGGTAACGAGATGGAATGTCAAGGGACAGTGATCATATTGCCTCTTATTGGGGATAGTCAATGCTTGGAGTTTGTGGAGCATGAATGTTACTTGCCACTTGTCAGCCCAAACCTGGATATTGTCCAAATGTCATTCGAACATAGATTGCTTCACTATCTGAGATGTTGTGTGTGGTGCTGAACATTGTGCAATCATCAGCGAACCTCCCCACTTCTGGAGGGAAGGTCATTGATGAAGCAGCTGAAGATGTTTGGGCTGAGAACACTACCCTGAAGAACTCCTGCAGAGATGTCCTGGGGCTGAGATGACTGATCTCCAAAACTGTGACCATCTTTCTATATGCCAAGTATGATTCTAACCAACAGAGAGATTGCCTCCTGATACTGACTGTTTCCAGTATTGCTACAGCTTCTCAATGCCACTTTTGATGTCAAGGTCTGTCACTCTTACCTCACCTTTGGAATTCAGCTCTTTTGTCCATGTTTGAACCAAGGCTGTATTGACGTGAGGAGCCGAGTGGCCCGGGTGGAATCCAAACTGAGTGTCCCTGAGTAGGTTATTGCTGAGCAAGTGCTGCTTGTTAGCACTGTTGATGACACCTTCCATCACTTTACCAATAATTGGCAGTAGACTGATGAGTCAGGAATTGGCTCGGTTGGATCTGTCCTGCGTTTTATTGTGTACAGGACATAGCTAGGCAATATTGTCGGGTAGATGCCAATGCTGTATCTGTCTTGGAACAGTTTGGCTTGGGGAACAGAAAGTTCTGGAGCACAAGTCTTCTATTTATTGCTGGAATGTTGTCAGGACCCATAACTTTTGCAGCATCCAGTGCTTCCAACCATTTCTTGATGTCATGTGATGTGAATCAAATTGGCTGAAAATTGATATCTGTGATGCTGGGAACCACTTTGCAGTTCTGGCTGAAGATTGGGATGAAAGCTTCAGCCTTACCTTTCCCACTGATTTGTTGGTCTCTTCTATCATTGAGGATGAGGATATTTGTGGAGCTTTCTCCTCCTCTAGTGAGTTGTTTAATTGTCCACCATCATTCATGGCTATGTATAGCAGGATGGCAGAGCTTAGATCTAATCTGTTGATTGTAGGATCACTTAACTCTATATTTGCTGCTTATTCATTTGGGGTGCAAGGTGAACAGTTTGGTAGCATTACTAGCTTGACAAATCATTTTCCCTATGTCTAGTGCTGCTCCTGGCATGCTATCCATTGAACCAGGGTTGATTCCTTGGCTTAATGGTTGAGCTGGGGATATGCCAGGCCATGAGGTTACAGAATGTGCTGGCCCACAGTGCCTCATGGATGTCCCGTCTTGAGTTGCTATGATCTGCACTTCATGTGGCACCGTAATGTGCACAATCAGATGGAGATGTAGAATGTATATCTGTGAGCATATCTTCAGGTATTGCTCCATGTCCAACTCATGCTCCTCACTCAATCCGGGAAAAGATGTCAATGGGAAGACATGACTTGTATTTCCTGGCTGAGCACCATGAGGTCTATTGCACTTACAATAAGTGATAAGTCAATGCAACCACTTTGCGATTTTAGCGTAAGGAATCTATCCGCAGAATTAAAGAGGAAGTCCTATTTGACCAAAGTACAAGCCTTCTATGATGCACTGATTCACCATTGGAGCATTTCACAATCCAATCTCATGCAGAATCAGTGCTATTTTCATCATAGCATCTCACTAAATACCTGTCTTCAATCAATCCTGTTTGATCGGTAGAGAAAAGGTTTCTTTGTGAACCGTGCCAATCTCCATCCAAGCACCTTCACCAAGATTTTCAAATCCCCAGTGATGAGCTAAATGACTATAGTTTACACAGTTGAATGGGTCCTTCTCTTGTTACAGGAAGAAAAATGCCACTGCATGAATTATCACATACGCAGGTCCATATTTTCTCAGACTTGCCAGCTATCTGCTTCATAAGCCAACAATCAGCTTTTCAATCCGATAATAAGCTTTTCAACCTGTATGTCAGCTTGTCAGTATTTTATATGAGAAATTAACTTTCTCCAGTGGGATTAAAAGTTGGCAACACAAACTAATCAGATTAGTTGAAAGGCACAACTGCAGGCTGTCAAAACCGATCAGAAGAGCTGGAAAGAAAATGAACGGCTGATAGAATGAATTCCTTCTTTCTCTATTGGTTCTGCATAAACCCAAACCACAAAGATTTACTGATGACCTGATGGATTTTTTGAGAATCGCAGCTGCGCATGTTTTTATTCAGTGTTTATCTGCAAAGAACATAACAAATGAACTGCTAAAATGTAGCTTTTTAAAACATTTGATTTTTTTCAAAGGAAAGTTCTAATGCATACCAACTGTTCTCTTTTGCAATGCTCTATTTTTAAGACCAATATTAAGTGGTTTTAGGCAGAACTATTCATAAAGTATGGAAACATAGTTGACAACTGCTGTTCAGAATGGTCACCAAAATTCAGTCTAGAAATTGCCAGCCTTGATAGCCCCATGCCTGTCTTGTTACACAAACATAAAATTACACCTTCTGAAACCTCCCCCAATAAATCCTTCAGTTTGACATAAGAATACATTATTACTTTATAAGGAGTAATGTGAGCAGGCAGCAATATCTCTGAAGCAGATATATCAAAGAAAGGTCTATTTTTGGCAAAAGTACTGCATTTTTTTCTCCCATTTGTATTCAATGGATCATCCTCCCTCATCTTTATCAGGTCCAGCTGGATGTAACCACCAATCACAACGTACCCGACTCCCTTCTTTCAGCTTTCAATTGACTACATGCTACATGACTCACTTGCCCACTCCTCAGTCACTATTAACCTATGGTCTATGACATCTTTTTGTGCAAACCTAGAGATACATCACCTGTCATAGAGTCATAGAGATGTACAGCACGGAAACAGACCCTTTGTTCTAATTTGTCCAAGCTGACCAGATATCCCAAATTAATCGAGTCCCATTTGCCAGCACTTGGCCCATATCCCTCCAAACCCTTCCTATTCATGTACCCATCCAGATCCCTTTTAAATGTTGTAATTGTACCAGCCTCCACCACTTCCTCTGGCAGCTCATTCCACACATGCACCACCGTTTGTGTGAAAAGGTTACCCCTTAGGTCCCTTTTAAATCTTTTTCCTCTCACCCTAAACCTAGTTAAAAATCACACAGCATCAGGTTATAGTCCAACAGGTTTAATTGGAAGCACTAGCTCTTGGAGTACCGCTCCTTCATCCACCTGATGAAGGAGCGTCGCTCCGAAAGCTAGTGCTTCCAATTAAACCTGTTGGACTATAACCTGGTATTGTGTGATTTTTAACTTTGTACATCCCAGTCCAACACCAGCATCTCCAAATCATGACCCTAAACCTATCCCCTCTTGTTCTGGACTCCCCCACCCCAAGGAAAAGACCTTGTGTATTCACCCTTTCATCTCCCCTCCCTTGTCGCTGTCCCAGGCTCCTAATATTACTTCCAAATGAAACAGTGCTTTACTTATATTTCTTGCAATTCAGTATATTCTGCTCATTACTTATGATGAGATGTCCTCAACACTGGGGAGAACAAATGCAATCTGAGTTAAACTCCATTCAGTAAAGAAATGCAGCCATGAGTTTTTGGTTGCTTGCTGTTTGAATTTGCCAAGCTGCTGCCATGTTGACCTTACTATCCGGGGCCTTTTCAATTGCTCCAGTGAAGCTCACCCAAGCTTGAGGAACAACACCTTATATTTTGCCTCAGTCTTCTCCATCCTTCTGGACTGAATGTTGTGGTCAACAACTTTAGATCATAACCTTTGCCTCCATCTTGTCATATCTGTTTATTCTTTTGTTTTCTTTGTTTTACTAGGTTGATCTTCATCTTTTTTTTATCTCTACATGTTATGTTTAGATCTTTCTTATATATCAATGTGTGCCTCATTTGGGCACAAGCTTTGTTTCTTCACAATATCTAATGCCACTTCCTGGCTGTGCATCGTGAAATAATTTATTATTTGCCCTCCCCTGACCTCCACCCAATCAAAAATCTTCTCTTTCTTCTTCTTGCTCCCCCTACCCCTTCCAATGGTTTAAGAAATCTTACATTTTAGTGTTTATTCGGATCTGATGAAGGGTCATGAATCTGAAACTTTGTGCTGTATCTTCCCATGTTTGAGTGAAATATTTTTTGTCAAGTTTCGTGGAGGGACCTAATGTGTTTTTGAACGTGATCACCACAAATTTACCTCACTACTGCTGACCACATCCCTGTAGTGCCTGCTCATTCAATGTTCACCTGAAATGTGAGCATTTTGCATAGCTGGAGGTATTCACCTCTGCTGGGATATCCCAGGGTCCCTCATGCCAGCTCCATCTTTAAAAGGGCACTGAGCACTCAGTCAAGCATGGACAGCCTTTGTTTGATCGTATTTGTCCATGACATGGCAGACAAGGGCAATTTGGTAAGATATTTTACAAACAGGGACCAGGAGGTGGATGGTGGTGCAGAGGAAGGCCATGCCAGACTGATCTGAAGTTGTCACCCAGGTCAGTATGGTCTCAGCTGTCTAAAGGAGTGACTAGCAGTGTGCACAGAAGGGCAATGACCATCCCTGCTCCTCCAGGGTAAGTGGCACTATCTTCTCTTTACCACATATAACTCACACTGTCTCAGCTACTGCACATGTCTCCCACCAAGGCTCATGCTCCACCCCAAACAATTGCTGGAAAAGCTCGGCAGGTCTAGCAGCGTCTGTGGAGAGAAATCAGAATTAAGGTTTTGAGTCAAGTGACCCTTCCTCAGAACTGATGGTAGCTAGGAAAAGTGTGGTCTTTATTCAGAAGATGATCGGAGGGGGGGAGGGGGCAGAGTAAATGATTGTTGGAGATAGAGCCCAAAGGGAGAGAAGAACAGTTGGACAGACAAAGGAGTGGTTAAGGTCCATCTGACGAAATGAATAGCTATTAATGGGGACTTTAAAGAACTGACAATGGATAGTGTGTGGTATCAGCCCATGTGATTACAAGGTCCAGTGTGTGGGAGTTGGGATAAGAATATGCCCTTGACCCCTAAAATTGTTGAACATGCTATTAGGTCCAGAAGGCTATTGAGTTCTGGAGCAGAAAGTGAGATGCTGTTCTTCCAATTTATGCTGAAGTTACAGAGCACTGCAGAAAGCCTAAGTCAGAGATATTGGCCAGGGAACAAAAAAGCCCTTCATCAGGAAGGCTTCCTGATGAAGAGCTTTTGTCGAAATGCTGTTTTTTTCTGCTCCTCGGATGCTGCCTGACCTGCTGTGCTTTTCCAGCACCACTCTCATCTTGACTCTAATCTCCAGCATCTCCAGTACTCACTTTCACCTAGTCAAGGTAACTATGGGAGTTGGTGGGTTTGTAGTGGATATTGATGGCCAGCCGATCCCCAGAAACGGAAACAGAGATGTCGAAGAAGGGAAGGGAGGAGTCAGAGGTGGACCAGTGAAAGTGGTGGTGGTGGGGGGAATTGAAAACAAAATAGATAAACTTTTCCAATTACAGACAAGAGAAGGAAGCAGCACCAATGATATCATCGATATATCAAGGAAAGAGCTGTGGATAGAGGCCAGAGTAGGACTGGAACAAGGAATGTTCCACATAGCCTACAATGAGATAGACATAACTGGGGCCCATATGGGTATCCATGGCCACCCCTCTGACCTGAAGAAATTAACAGGATTTAAAAGAGAAGTTGTTCAATGTGAGGACGATTTTGGCCAGGTGGAAAAGGGTGGTGGTACATGGGGACGGTTCAGGTCTCTTATCCAGGAAGAAGCAGAGAGCCCAGGGACATCCTGCAGGGGGATGGATGTGTAAAGGGATTGCATGTCCATGGTAAAGAGGCGGCAGCTAGAGTCCACAAATTGGAAATTCTGAAACTGACATGAAATGTTGGAAGAATCGTAGACCAAAGTGGGAAGGGATTGGGTAAGGGGAGAAAAAATTGAGTTGAGGTAGGAAGAGATGCGTTCTGTGAGGCTAGAACAGGTCAAAACAATGGGTCTGCCCAGTAGTCATCTTTGTGGATTTTGGGAAGGAGGTAGAAACGGGCTGTACAGGGTTGGGAGATTATCAGCTAGGAGGCAGTGGTGGGGAGATCACCAGATGAAATGAGGTTAGTGACTGTAGTGGACATAATGGCCTGATATTCTGTGTCGGGAGCTAGGAGGAGGTCTCTGAGAGCAGGCAGTCAGCCTCCACAATGTAGAGGTCAGTCTGCCAGACAACAACAGCACCACCCTTATCAGCAGGCATAATATCAAAGACAGAATTGGATCTGAGAGCATGGAGTGCAGTCAGTTCAGATCGAGGCAGATTGGTATGAGTAAGGGGGGGGGAGGGGGGATGGGAGGCAGAGAAATTGAGGCAACCAATGGCAGTTGACAGCTCTTGATGAACAGATTGAGTGTGGGTAAATGGCCAGAGGGAGGGGTCCAGGTGGAGGGAGAGTATTGGAGCTGGGTGAAGGCGTCTGTGTGACAGGGAGAGGATTTTATCCAAAGAAATGGGTACAAAGGCAAAAGCGACAGAAGAAGAGTTCATCATGTTGTGCCCAAAATTCATTAAGGTGGGGACACAGAGGGACAAAACTGAACCTTTGCTGAGTACAGAACATTCAGTATCAGACAGCGGAAAGTCAGAAGGGATAGTAAATACACCACAGGAGGTAGAATTGAGAGAGGAGATGAAGTCAGAGGGAAGGGAATTGGAGGAAGGCACCTGAGGGCTGTGGGTATCTCTGAGTTGTTGTATCTTGTGTTCCTTGATGCCTGAAAGGAAAAGAAATGGTTTCTTGTTAGAATGTCTAATGAACGGGAGGATGATGTGCCCTATCACTTTAGTTATTGCCTGCAACATCGTCAATCATGTGCTCTTACCCATTCAATCCTGCCAGGTGACTAATCCTACAAACCCTTTGCACTGCCTACTCACTCAGGATACCTAACCACATCTCTCCACTTGCACCCGCACTAACAGCTACACCATCCATCGTCATCCCACTTAATTCTTCCCTTTCTCTAGTTCAAAGTCTGAACAGTGCACAGTGAGGCAGGAAGGGCCAAGATGGTGGTAGGGTGCCTAACATTCAACTCGAACCCTTTATGAACTGTATATGTTGCCGTTGTGATATTTCATTCATATGTCTATCCAATGACCATTTAAATGCCCTTAACGTTGGTTAGTCTACTGATGTTGCAGGCAGTGCATTCCATGCCCCTACTAATCTCTGAATAAGGAAACTATCTCTGACATCTGTCTTATATCTATCACCCCTCAATTTAAAAGCACGTCCCCATGTGCTTGCCATCACCATCCAAGGAAAAAGGCTCTCACTGTCCACCCTAACTAATCCTCTAATTATTTCATATGTCTCAATTAAGTCACCTCTCAACCTTCTTCTCTCTAATGAAAACAGCCTCAAGTCCTTCAGCTTTTCCTCATAAGATCTTCCCTCCATACCAGGCAACATCCTGGTAAATCTCCTCTGAACCCTTTTGAAAGCTGCCACATCCTTCCTATAACCAGAACTGTACACAATACTCCAAGTGCAGCTGCACCAGAGTTTTGTACACTGTAGCATGACCTCATAGCTCTGAAACTCAATCCCTTCACCAATCAAAGTTAACACACTGTATGCCTTCTTACCATCCTACGAACCTGGGTGGCAACTTTCAGGGATCTATGTACATGGACACCAAGATTGCTCTGTTCATCTACACTAACAAAAACTTTACATTAACTCAGTACTCTGCATTCGTGTTACACCTTCCAAAATGAATCACTTCACACTTTTCCACATTAAACTTCATTTGCCACCTCTCAGCCCAGCTATGTAGTTTATCTATGTCACTCTGTAACCTACAACATCCTTCGGCACTATCCACAACTCTGCCAACCTTAGTGTGTTATCCGCAAATCTATTAACCCATCCTTCTATGCCCTCATCTGGATCATTTATAAAAATGGCAAATGGCAGTGGCCCCAAAATAGGTCCTTGCGGTACACCGCTAGTAACTGAACTCTAGATGAACATTTCCCATCAACCACCACCCTCTGTCTTCTTTCAGCTAGCCAATTTCTTATCCAAGCCATTCAATCACCCTCAATCCCATGCCTATGTTTTTTGAGCAATCACCTACCATGGGCAACCTTGTCAAACGCTTTATTGAAATCCATACATATCAACCACTTTACCCTCATCCACCTGTTTGGTCACAATCTTAAATAACTCAATAAGATTTGTGAGGCACAACCTACCCTTCACAAAACCGTGTTGACTATCCCTAATCAATTTCTGGGACTTTACTCAAAAGAGACAGTTTATGATAAATTTACTTACACACGGTAAATAGACTTTTTAATGACCACCTTCATTGTGTGGAACAGGATGACTTTAAATTCATTTAATTGGTAAGAACAGTTTTTGTTATCTAAATCTAATAGCCTTTGAGAAGGTGATAGAGAGCCTCTATCATGAACAGCTGCAAACCATGCGGAGATGGTACATCCATAATGCTGTTAGTGAGGGTCTTGTGGCACACTGGTAGTATCCCTACCTCTGGGTCAGAAGGCTCAGGTTCAAGTCCTATCTACTCCAGAGTTATGTCATAGCATCCCTGAGCAGGTTGATTTAAAAATATCTCCACAATATTGTTCAGAAGAGAGTTGCAGGATTCTGACCATGCAGCAGTGAAGGTACAGTGATGTTTTCCGAGTCAGGATGGAGAAGAGCTTGTAGATGTATCTGCTGCCCTTGTCCTTTTAGATGATAGAGGTTACAGGTTTGGGAGGTGCTGCCTCAGGAATGTTTTGTGACTTGCTGCAGTGCATCTTGTTGGTAGTACACATTACTGCCACTGTGTATTGGTGATGAATGGAGAGAATTAGTTTAGATTAGATTCCCTATAGCGTGGAAACAGGCCATTCAGCCCAACAAGTCCATACCGACCCTCTAAAGAGTAACCCATCCAGACCCAATTCCCTCTGACTAATGCAGCTAACACTATGGGCAAATTAGCATGGCCAATTCACCTGACCTGCACATCTTTGGATTGTGGGAGGAAACCAGTGCACCCAGAGGAAACCCACGCAGACACTGGGAGAACGTGCAAACTCCACACAAACAGTCACCTAAGGCTGGAATCAAACCTGGGACCATGGTGCTGTGAGGCAGCAGTGCTAACCACTGAGCCACCGAGCCACCATGCCACCCTTGTTCATTGATTGGATACTAATCAAATAGTTTGCTTTTTCTTAGATGGTGCGGATCTTCCTGAGCATAGTTTATGAATTGGAGCAGTCGCTGGCTAAAGACCTGCAGTTCATACTATTACTTTCAGTGAAGGAAGGTGTCCTCTGTTTTAATCCAGCAGAAGTTAACAAGCTGCCTTGACTGATTTTTGCACATTTGTCAAGCAGCAGTTTATGAATGTCTAAGTGATAAAAATCACTGAAGCTCTTTTCATGCAGGCCTCGCAATTCATAATCTTCTCAATGGAATCTGAAAAACAAATAGAATGGACAGAGAATACATTTTCAGATTCGCCCATATGCAAAGAATGATTGATGAAACGCATGTGGCCTTGAAAGCACGTTGGACAATGCTACCTTTTTAATTTCATTAATAAAAACAGTTTGCATTCAATAAACAACTGGTTTAGATTTGATCCAGATCAGCTGAGCTGCCAGGCTACTGCACTCGAGCCTTGAAACAGTCAAGCAGCATTCTGACACACCAGTCCTGATGGATTCATCAGGATAAGTGTCAGGTGATCATTGATATTCTCAGCAGTCATGCATAATTCCTGTACATTTCTTAAAAATCCAACACCTTCTGGAATGCTGCCCCTGGATGGCCTGGAAATGCACCATGAATTCTGTCCCTTCAGAATCAGCGTTTCACCTTCAGGTTCATGGTCTTTTGTTTCCACCAACCTTACTCTGTGCAACAAATTATAAATGAAAAAGCAAGAAATAATCAGCATAATCAGCCCATCAGCTGCGAGAGAAACACAATTTACAGGTGGAAAGCCAAGGGCTGGATTCCAGCAGCAACCCAACAGAACCATTTCCAACAGCCCATTGTGATTACGTTCTTATCAAGGAACCCACTGGTGGCTGTTAGCCCATCTCCCCCAGCATAATTTCCTGCAAGATCTCCTGTAAATTGTTGCCCCATTAGAGGCTGATAGCTCTCCAATACCAGCGGGGCCACCGGATGTGGTGGTCATTGTTAGTACTGCCGATGAGTCAAAGTGCAGGATCACCCTGTTATCGAGAAGAGATAGATGAAACTGGATCAATGGTTTAGCTGGGGAGCCCAGCAAGAGGAAGGAGAGGATGGTCAGTTTAAGGTTTAAGGGAGGTTAGCCCACTGGGAAAACCCTTTCCATTGGACATGGACTACTCGAGTAGGATGGATTCCTCAGCAGTCTTCAGGCAAAATTAACAGTTGCTCAAAAGGAGTGGGACCTGACCACCGCTAGTCAAATATCTATTGCCACAGGATGAACCCTTAAATGCCAATTAAATAACTTCTAATGGCCTCTAGTAGGAAAGACCATCCTTGGCACTTTCCCCTCTAACTTTAATCTGGAGAGTGGGCAACATGATAGCATTTCCACCTCAAACCTTCTCCTTTGCATCCCATCACACAGTCAATTCTGCACAAGGTTTTAAATCAATCAGCTGTCCTCAAATTGGAACGATACTTTTCCCATAGCTTAAATTAGAAAGCCCAGGTAGCTAATCTCAGTCCTGTTCTTGAATTGCTACACTTTTGAGGTTTGTGACAACTTTGTTGAAATAATTTACCATCTTTCTAGGTTCTAATGTAAGTACTATGCATAATACAAATTTCTATTTGTTTAAACAAATTTCAATATTTTATATAGTTCAAATGGGACATGACTAATATTTAGCTGAAAAGAGTAAAACCTAATTTCCATATGATGTGTTTCATTGTGGTGTGTTCCATTCTTTTTAATATAATGCATATGAGACTGTAATTGACAAGCTATTTCCAAATGAATTGTATACATCTGGGTGGCTTATCACACAGAGTAAAGAAAGGATTCGATTTATAAGCTTGCACATGATAATAAACACTCCAAATTATTTGTGGAGTTTATTCTTTTCTACTGCCATATCAATTCAGATCCTAATTAATTCAGCTGTTGTATTACTGATAAGGGAGTGCTAACAACAAATGACACTGGTTTACAAAACACATTGACATGGTTTCATAAAGATAGGCTTGCAATTGTTTTTCATGTTTTCTTCATCCGAGGTTCATTAGGGATTTTCTCATTCAGAGTGGAGGGGCTATGTTCATCCATTAGGATCTGCAAGTAAGTAATATCTGCAACATGTAGATATTTGTAAACTAGATTTGGGTGGTCCAATTAAAAATAAAGAGTTAATGGTTAGGAATATTGCAGCAACAGCAACGATACTCTGTGTGTGTGTGTGTGACATTTTCTGCTTCACAATAGTGTCGCTTTTAGCAAAGAATTATGTGAAAGGGGGTTAGGGAATTGAGCTAAGAAGAAAACCAATAGCATTTTGGAAACTGTGCTGGAGGGTATACACTGATAAGTGATCTATCATGTCCTAAAACAATTACCACCATGAACTAGTAATATATTCTTAAGATCATTTAACCATGTCTCTGTGCAGATAATTACAATTCTTATGTTTAGAGCCACAAAGCCTGAAAACAATTCATGGTAATAATATTAAACATTCAATTGATTATGATAAAAATATTGATGCTGCAAATATTATCGAACCTTGGGCACTACCAACTCTTGGATGGAGGTCCATTGGATTCACCTTATTAGACATAACAAGAAGTAAAAATAATACTTGATACCCCTGATTATAATTGTTTTAGATATAAAATGGTACATACTATTTGCACAATGCTGAAGTACATATTTATTCTCTAATTGACTTAGAATTATTTTTATCTCATTAGAATATCAACAAATTTATCTAAAGTAAGCTGGTTGTTTTAAAGGAATGTTAGAATACCTGTAAGTAATGCCAGTCTGAGTGAAAATTATTAGCTGTGGAACTTTCATTTAACAATATAAGTTAGACCATTTTAATAAGTATTTTTCATTCCTTCTGAAGTATTGCTGAAGTACAGGTCTGCAGGATCTGGTTAAATATTGTTTGCTTTGGAGCCATTGTGAATATGAAAATGTTTGCAGGTTGTTCAGCTATAGTAGAGGGAGGCAACACATCTCTACAAATCTCTTCAACAGGCATCTGCACAAACAGAGAATCAATGAATAGAAATCAGAAAAACGAACCCTGGGCATTTTTTTTCATAACTCAAGGATACCAAAGTTACATCTCTCTCAGTCTCTTGATTGAGATCACCTAATATGGGATCTTCTTAAAAGATCATTTTATTTTTACGTGACAGATTGTGATCAGCTGGCTGTTTTAGATTTATTTCTGGTTTGTAGATATTATTACAAACCTCTAGAACCTGAACCCCGACCTACTGGGTCCGAGGTAGGGACGATATTGGCAAATGGAATTCAATCTGGGTAAGTGGGAGATGATGCACTTGGCACTTAATAAAGAAGACAAGGGAATACATGATGAACAGTTTGACCCAGCGATGCACCAAGAATCAGAGGGACCTTGGTGTGCATGTCCACTGGTCACTTGATTAGAAGCTGAAACTTTATTGCTGGAACAGCACAGCAGGTCAGGCAGCATCTAGGGAACAGAAGATTCGACGTTTCGGGCACATGCCCTTCTTCAGGAATGAAGAAGGGCATGTGCCCGAAACGTCGAATCTTCTGTTCCCTAGATGCTGCCTGACCTGCTGTGCTGTTCCAGCAATAAAGTTTCAGCTTTGATCTCCAGCGTCTGCAGACCTCACTTTCTCCATTTGATTAGAAGGACATGTAGATAAAGTAGTTGAGAATGGATATGGGCTATTTGCCTTTATTAGCAAAACATAGAATTTAAAAGCAAGGATGTTATGCTGGACCTATGTTAAGTGTTGGATGTTTAACAACTATTGTCGAGAATGTGGTGCTGGAAAAGCACAGTCTGTCAAGCAGCATCTGAAGAGCATGAATGATGAAGGGCTTCCTGATGAAGGGTTTATGCCCAAAACGTTGATTCTCCTGCTCCTTGGATGCTGCCTGACTCTTGGCTCTAATCTCCAGCATCTGCAGTCCTCACCTGCTAATAGCTGGAGTGTTGTGTATGGTTCTGGAATCCACATTATAGGAGGGTTTTGTTTGCACTGGAGAGGGAGCAGAGGAGATTTACCAGGATGTTGTAGGGGCTGGAGAGTTTCAGTTATGAAGAGACATCGGATACTCTGGAGTTGTTTTCCTTGGAGCAGAGGAGACTGAGGGGGATATGAATGAGAATTAAATGATTGTGAGGGGCATTGACAGGTTAGACAGGAAATAACTTTTTGTCCTAATGGAGGGATCAATGTCTGCAGTCATTGATTTAATGTAAGGGGCAAAACGTTTAGCGGGGTTGTGAGGGAACGGTTTTCACCCAGAGAGTGGTGGGAATGTGGAACTCACCAACTGTAAGGGTAGTGTAGGGAGAAAGCCTCTAACACTTAAGAAATAAAGGTGGACAAATACCCAGGACTTGATCAGGTGTACCCGAGAACTCTGTGGTAAGCTAGAGAAGTGATTGCTGGGCCTTTTGCTGAGATATTAGTATCATCGATAGTCGCAGGTGAGGTGCCAGAAGACTGGAGATTGGCAAATGTGGTGTCACTGTTTCAGAAGGGTGGTAAAGACAAGCCAGGGAACTATAGACCAGTGAGCCTGACCTTGGTGGTGGGCACGTTGTTGGAGGGAATCCTGAGGGAAGTGACAAAGAGGGGCAGAGCAGTAGATGTGATCTATATGGACTTCAGTAAGGTGTTCGACAAGGTTCCCTATTGGAGACTGGTTAGCAAGGTTAGATCTCATGGAATACAGGGAGAACTAGCCATTTGGATACAGAAATGGCTCAAAGGTAGAAGACAGAGGGTGGTGGTGGAGGGTTGTTTTTCTGNNNGCCAATGGGCTGAGAAGTGGCAGATGGAGTTTAATTCAGATAAATGCGAGGTACTGCATTTTTGGGAAAGCAAATCTTAGCAGGACTTATACACTGAATGGTAAGGTTCTAGAGAGTGTTGATGAACAAAGAGACCTTGGAGTGCAGGCTCATAGCTCCTTGAAAGTGGAGTCGCAGGTAGATAGGATAGTGAAGAAGGTGTTTGGCATGCTTTCTTTTATTGGTCAGAGTATTGAGTACAGGAGTTGGGAGGTCATGTTGTGGCTTTACAGGACATTGATTAGGCCACTGTTGGAATATTACGTGCAATTCTGGTCTCCTTCCTATCAGAAATACGTTGTGAAACTTGAACGGGTTCAGAAAAGATTTACAAGGATGTTGCCAGGGTTCGGAGGATTTAAGCTAAAGGAAGAGGCTGAACAGGCTGGGGCTGTTTTCCCTGGAGCGTCAGAAGCTGAGGGGTGATATTATAGAGGTTTACAAAATTATGAGGGGCATAGATAGGATAAATAGACAGTCTTTTCCTTGGATTAGGGGAGTCCAGAACTAGAGGACATAGATTTAGAGTGAGAGGGGAAAGATATAAAAGAGACCTGAGGGACAAGATTTTCATACAGAGTGTGGTACGTGTATGGAATTAGCTGTCAGAGGAAGTGGTGGAGGTTGGTACAATTGCAACATTTAAAAGGCATCTGGATCTGGATGGCTATATGAATAGGAAGGGTTTGGAGGGATATGGACCGGGTGCTGGCAGGTGGGACTAGATTGGGTTGGGATATCTGGTCGGCATGGACGGGCTGGGCTGAAGGGTTTGTTTCCATGCTGTACATCTCTATGACTCTAAAAGTATTCAGATGTACATCTGTGGTGCCAAAGCTTACATGGGCCAAGCACTGAAAATGGGATTAGAAAAGGTAGGTGGTTATTTTTGACCAGCACTGACTCAATGGGCCAAAAGACCTTTTTCTGAGCTGGAGATTTCTATCACTCTATTACCACCACATCACAACAGCCCTCCCTGCCTGCTTTATATATAATTAATGAAGTAAAAGTGGAAGAGAAGTAAAATGTGCTGCCAATCTGATCCCATCATCTTCCTGCTGAATGAGTCGGGTTTAAATTGCTCCTTTAAATTGTATGACTTATCTACATTGGCTTTTATGAGCTTTTAAAAAATACTGTGTGGTTTTGAATTGGTGCAGTTGATTGAATTACAAGAAATAACATTCCTTAAAACGTTGTATTTGCAAACTAAGGGAGAATTAGAGCCCTGATATAGAGGTGAGAATGGAGCTGTGGGAGCACCTAATGTTGCACTGCCAGTTTGACAAGCAGCATCAATCCACTGACCTCCACACCCCCCTGAGCTGTTTTGTTGCAGGTCGGTTTAGGGGGAAATGATCAGCTTGCATACAGCTTTAATGGAAATGTGAGGGACAGTTGAGGCCAATTATCAGAGGTGGATTGTAGATTCCTCTGCAATTTCATGGCATGGCAGCTGCCAGGATGTAGCCTCCCAGAAGCAGGCTGTGGTGGTGGTGGGCATGTTGAGGGCAATATTCCAGGCTAACTTCAAGGCCTCTGTTTCCATGGATACAGCTGTGACTGCAGACCCGCTCAACAGAGGGATTCCTACTAATGATGGCCCAGCAGGAGGGGGTCTAATTGGAAAGTTTTTTAAATGGTGGTGAGAATTCACCTCCAAGATGACATGTATTCTCCCTTACCGGAAATGAAAAACTGCAACTCCACATGCTCGCTATTGGCCTCCAGCTTCGAAAGCCATCCACTGTCCATAATAGGAACAGTGAGCATGCCCTCTGGCCACTAATAGGCCATTTCAGGGAAAGACGATGCTTATTGCTGGCTCAGTGCAGGGTGGGAACCCATTTGGTCCTGGCATTGTTGTCATAGAGTCAGACAGCACGGAAACAGAGCCTTTAGTCCAACTAGCCCGTGCCGACTGTGTTCCAAAACTAAACTAGTCCCACTTGGCTGTGTTTGGCCCATATGCCTCTAAATTTTTCCTATTCATATAATTACCTGAATGTCTTTTGGATATTGTAATATACTTGCATCCACTACTCTCTCTGGCAGTTCATTTGGCGCAAAAACCACCCTGCATAAAAAAAGTTGTTCCTCATGTCCTTTTTAAGACTTTCTCCACGCACCTTAACAATACGCCTCTAGTTTTAGACTCACCCACCCAGGGAAAAGGCCCTTGTTATTCACCTTATCTATGCCCCTCATGATTTCATAAACCTCTGTAAGAGCACCTCTCAATCTCCTATGTTCCAGTGAGAAAAGTCCCAGCCTATTTTTATAACTCAAACCCTCCATTCCCAGCAACATCCCTGTAAATCTTTTCTGAACCTTCCCCAAATTAATAAAATCCTTCCTACAGCACGGAGACCAGAACTGGGCACAGTACTCTGGAAGAGGCCTCACCAGCGCCCTGTACAATCTCAACATGACATCCCAACTCCTATAGTCAAAGGTCTGAGCAATGAAGGCAAGTGTGCTCAACATCTTTTTAAGCACCCTGTTTACCCTGTGCCACAAATTTCAAACAATTTTGCACCTGAACCCCAAGGTCTCTTTGTTCAACAACACTACCCAGGGCTGTATCATTAATTGTATAAGTCCTGCCCTTGTTTGTTTTACCAAAATGCAATACCTCACATTTATCCAAAATAAGTTTGATCTGCCATTCCTCAGCACATTGATATAATTGATGAAGATCTTTTTGTAATCTTAGATAATCTTCTCCACTATCTACTATACCAACAATTTTGCTGTCGTCCATAAACTTACTAACCATGCTTCCCATATTCCTATCCAAATCACTGATATAAATGGCAAACAAAAGTGGACCCAGTACCATTCCTTGTGGAACACCACTGGTCTCAGGCCTCTAGCCTGAATAACAATTCTGCACCACTATCTTCTATCTCCTACATGTCAAGTCCTGACTCTGAAACCAAAACCTTGCTTCAGAGAAACAGATCTTATATGTAATGATCTCTGCAATTGCCTGATTATTATTCTTAATGAGATCAATTAGTGTAATAATTAAATAAAGACAGGTCAAAGTAAAATGTTGGGAGGCAGGATAGATATTAATTGTCTTCAATCACTGTTGTCTATGATCTACCTCAGTTTAAAGTTTTTGTTCATGGGATGTGAATTTTTCCTGGCGTTATTGTCCCTCTCAATTACATGTGAAAAACTGGTGTTGTGTCACCTATTTGAATTAATATAGTCGCTGAGTCACTTGCTGCTGAATTTCCAACCTCTGACCTACTCTAGCAGCCTCAGTATTTATGTATGTTCCATAAGTTAGGTTTCTGTCCATGATGATCACCTTTGCTGTTAATGAGAGGAGTGCTCAGCGATGGATACAGTGAATCATTATGACAAAGTGATCAGATTTTCTCTTTTTGGAAATGATCATTGTCGGGTGTTGTGTGATACAAATGCTGCTTGCTACTTATCTGTCCAAGGTCTATGTTGTTCAAGTCTTGCTGTGTATTAAATTGGAATGTTACATTGTCTAAGGATTTACAAATGATGCTGAACCCTATGAAATCATCAGTGAACATTCTGACTTCTGACCTTACCATGGACAGATTATCGTTCAGCTCTTCTTCCATGTTTAGTTGAAGAATAATATCTAGAAACATTGCTCTCACCAGGGACTGATAACTTTTCAAAAATAAATTTTAGATACTTGTTATTAATGGAAGTAATTATGCCAAAAGATTCAGGTTTTAAATAAAAACTTTTACTCCATAAGAATTAAACAAGCAAATGCTCCTAGCTTAGTACTATATTCCATAAAAGACTTACTCTGAATCAAAAAATCTTAACAAAACACTACCAAAAACAAAGTGTGCCACAGATTTCAAGAATTCACACTGATTCTCCTCAGTATTTCCACCATGTTTCAAGGAATGAATTCCACCAGCAGCCAGCTAGTTAACAGGGTAGGACAAATCCCATCCAGCCATGCCTGTTTAAGTTTCCATGTTGTTGGGTAGATGCCAGTTTTGTAGTTGTACGGAAACAGCTTGGCTAGTTCTGGAACATACATATTTAGTGCTACAGCTGAGTTATTTTTAGGGTTCTTGGTCTTTGCTGCATCTGGTAAATTCATCTGGTTCGTGATATCACGTGGATTAGATTAGATTAGAATCCCAACAGTGTGGAATCAGGCCATTTGGCCCAACAAGTCCACACCGATCCTCTGAAGAGTAACCCACCCAGAGCCATTCCCCTACCCTAACCCCTGACTAATGCACCTAACACTGTGGGCAATTTAGCATGGCCAAGTCACCTGATCTGCACATCTTTGGTTTGTGGGGGGAAACCAAGCACCCAAAGGAAACCCACGCAGGCCTGGGATGAATGCACAAATTCCACACAGACAGTGGCCCTAGGTGGGAATCAAACCCAGGTCCCTGGTGCTGTGAGGCAGCACTGCTAACCACTGAGCCACTGTGCCACCTTACATGTGAAGTGGAGTAGATCCAATTTACTGAAATCTGTTTCTGTGATGGTGGGGACGTCAGAAAAAGATTGAGATATATTATCCATTTAGCATCTTTCGCTGAAAGGGTTGGAAACAATTCAGAATCATAGAATCATTACAGTGTGGAAGCAAGCCATTCAGCCCATTGATCCCACACCAACCTTCCAAAGAGCATCCCATACAGAACCAATCCCTCTCCTGTACTTCCATCCCCTCCCCTGCTCCAATCCTATCCCTGTAACCCTGCATTTCCCATGGCCAATCCAATTAAGCTGCACATCTTTGGACTGTAGGATAAACTTGCTTATTTCCCTATTTCACCAGTAGAAAGAAAAGTATGTATATTTAGTCTATAGTTTCATGACACAGATATAGGTAGCTTTTGACCCATCAATGCAAAGCGAAAATTGCTTTAATATCTAGAATGAGGTTTTACTTCTACACTGGACTGTAACGGAAAATGGGCACATATATTCCACTTGATTCTAAGGAATCAAATGCCTGGAATAGTTTGGATCCTTCTTCAATTGACTGCATTTTCAATTGGCGAAAGAAACAGACATTCCATAAGCAGAGGACAGAAGTTCAAGTTTAGATGTGGGAATCTGATCAGACTGTTTAATTTTCACTAAATTATAAAGAGGGTGGTGAATATGTAGAACACATTGCCCGGGGAGATAGTTGAAGTGATTAAAAATAGAAAGTCTTGTAAAAAGATGAAAGACAGATGATTTCTAAAGTTCTACCCCTGAAATTCTAAAAGCCTGTATTTTCTCTATACACTTGACTGAGTGCGGACCTCTAACATTTTCTGTTTCAGCCATGCTAATGTTCTGGGTTACCAGATTACTATAACAGCAGTATTTCTGACATTTTCTTTAACTAACCTGGCAATACATTCAAACACCTGGTTTATTTTTAACTGTAGCACCATGGCACTGGCAGTGAACCTTCAGTAATTCATATGGTATAACACTTATATCCTTGCCCTGCTCAACAGCACTGAGCATGCAACTTTGCCTGATATAAAAAACCTTGAGGTTAACTTTACCAAAGTATATTATGGGGTGGCACGGTGGCTCAGTGGTTAACACTACTGCCTCACAGCACTAGGGTCCCAGCTTTGATTCCAGCCTCGGGCAACTGTCTATGTGGAGTCTGCACATTCTCCCCATGTCTCTGTGGGTTTTTTCTGGGTGCTCCTCCCACAGTCCAAAGATGTACAGGTCAGGTGAATTGGCCATAGTGTTAGGTGCCTTAGTCAGAGGGAAATAGGTCTGGGTGGGCTACTCTTCGGGGGGGTTGGTGTGGACTTGTTGGGCCGAAGGGCCTGTTTCCATACTGTAGGGAATCTAATCTAATATTAGATTTATTTCTACAAAAGTTCATTATCTATCTATAAACCCATTTCCCCACTGCATCCATTCCTGTTCATGATCTAATTTATTGCTCTGAGGCAGTTATACCCATACATTCCCTTTATATCATTTATGAAATGCTGTGATGTTTCCTCAATGCCTTCATCGAAAATCCTGATGAAGATAATGAAGAATAACAGTCCGAAATAGCATAGAATCTCCCTCAGCCCTCACCACTAAGAGCAACCTTCTCTTCACAAGAATGAGACATTTCTGTCCAATTGAATGACTGTCTGCCAATTCTTAACATCAATATTTTTTGTGCTGCACTTGTCAAAAGATTTTCAAAAATCAAGTGTCATCCATCTTAGTAACTTTCTCAAAACATCTAATCTAATATTTGTGACAAAATCTTCTCTTCCAAAAGCCCCATTGATTGGAATTTGATTGTAGACCAATTACTAGAAGTGATCCATAGAAATACACTAACAAACAGTCTGACAGAGATAGAGAGCTGTTTACGATAACCAAAAGACATAAGAGCAGTAATGGGCCTTTCAGCCCATTGTGTCTGCTCTGCTGTTCAGTGAGATCATGGCTGATCTGGTAATCTTCAACTCCACTTTCCAGCCTTTTCTCCAGAAGCCTTGATTCAAAGAAACAAAATAAAGAAAATTTACAGCCCAGGAACAAGCACTTCGGCCCTCCAAGCCTGAGCCAATCCAAATCTACTGTCTAAACCTGTTCCCCAATTCCTAAGCATCAGTATCCCTCTGCTCCCCACTTACTTGTGCATCTGTCTAGGCACATCTTAAATGAATCTACTGTGCCTGCCTCTACTACCTCTGCTGGCAACGCGTTCCAGACACCTACCACCCTCTGTGTAAAGTACTTGCCGCGTGTATCCCCCTTAAACTTTTCACCTCTCACCTTCAGTGATTAAATATCTGTCTCACTCACCCTTGAATATATTTAATGGCCCAGCCTTGACAGACCTTCATGGTAAAACATTTCACCAATTCACTACCCTCTGAGAAAAGAAATGACGGAAAGGCTGATAAAGCCTGTTTACTTGAAAACATGAAGACGAATCCTATCAGAGGAGATTATATGATTTATGTTGAGGTTCCTAGTTCTGGCCAGGACTGCATTTGTACCTACTTTAGACCATAAGATAAAGGAGTAGAATTAAATCATTCAGCCCATCAGGTTTGCTCTGCCATTCGATTATGGTCGATATGTTTGTCAATCCCAATCTCCGGCATTCTCCCCCTGTAACCTTTGATCTCCTTACTTCTCCCTGTAACTCTTACTGATAAAGAACCTATCTATCTCTGTCTTAAAGACCCTCAATGAGTTGAGCTCCACAACTTTCTGTGGCAATGGGGTCCACAGATTCACCAATCTCTGGCTGAAGAAATTCATCCCGTCACTCTGAGGCTCCCAGTGTCTCCTACTCGTGGAAACATATTCTCCATGTCCACTCTGTCCAGGTCTCTGTGTATTCTTAAAATCTCAATGAGATTCCTGTCTCATTCTTCTGCATTACATCAAGTTCAGACCCAGTGTTTTCAATTGCTCCTCTTTGATGCTTTTTAAATTGTGGTATATTCTGGGCTGAGGAGTGGCAGATGGAGTTCAACCCTGCCAAGTGTGAGGTTGTCCATTTTGGAAGAACAAATAAGAATGCGGAATACAGGGTTAATGGTAGGGTTCTTAGTCAGGTGGAGGAACAGAGGGATCTTGGGGTCTATGTACATAGATCTTTGAAGGTTGCCACTCAGGTGGATAGAGTTTGTAAGAAGGCCTATGGAGTATTATCGTTCATTAGCAGAGGGATTGAATTCAAGAGTCGTGAAGTGATGTTGCAGCTGTACAGGACTTTGGTTAGGCCACAGTTGGAGTACTGTGTGCAGTTCTGGTCGCCTCACTTTAGGAAAGATGTGGAAGCCTTGGAGAGGGTGCAGAGAAGATTTACCAGGATGTTGCCTGGAATGGAGAGGAAGTCGTACGAGGATAGGTTGAGAGTTCTCGGCCTTTTCTCGTTGGAACGGCGAAGGATGAGGGGTGACTTGATAGAGGTGTATAAGATGACCAGAGGAATAGATAGTTAGACGTTCGGCACAACATCGTGGGCCGAAGGGCCTGTTCTGTGCTGTATTGTTCTATGTTCTATGTTCTATGTTCTATATATCCTATAATGTATTTCTAGTAACTCAGTGTCATCTTTTGTATTAAGGATTGATGCAAATTACCAATTTAATACCATTTCCAAACAGTGTGTGATTGCCTGAATTTGGCATGAGGAATTTCTCAATAGTTATATATGGTCTTTAATGGTTCTCTGATTCCTGGTTTTCTGAAACGACAAGATCAAATTGGGCAACAATGTATTCTTCATCTAAAGTCCTGTAATCTAATCCAACTGCAATAAAAAGGAAATTATTGAAATAGCCAAACAACAATTAGGAGCTAAATTCATATCGTCTTACTAATATAGGCTGAGTAACTTAGGAAAAAATTTTTTTGTAAAAGTATCTAGAGTATAAATATCATAGAGTGGGAACATTATACCAAGCTGTTAATTTTTCTATTACATGTAAAGCAGATTCTGGTAATGGATTTGATTGTTTACAAAGTACCTTACATTACATTGGTCAGTGAATCACGGTATTGTGGCTGTCATGATAGCACATGTTCACAACTTGTGACTGAAATGCAATTTTCACAATGTTGAAAGACAGCCTTCACCACTATGCTGCTTACTTTATAATTACCAATATCAAAGGGCTATAATTTGTGACATATGGTGGTCTATTAATCAGCTATAATTATATTCTGCTTATTCCCTGTCATAATTCTATATCAATTTGTAATGATAGATGCTCAGAAGAGAGAACCCTCACAAAGATACTCAATCACATGCTAAAAGTTTCACTAAATTACATATCACTTTAAAATCATTTTTTTTGTGAGTTCATATTTAAATATGTCCATTTACTCATGTTTAGAATTTACTCACTGGCGTCACTGGCTAGGTCAGCATTTATTGCCCATCCCTAATTGCCCAGACAGAAACTAAGAATCAACCACATTGCTGTGGGTTTGGAGTCACATTTAGGTCAGACCAGGGAAGAATGGCAGATTTCTTTCCCTGAAGGACACTAGTGAACCACATGAGTGTTTTCCTATAATTGACAATGGATTTATGGTCATCATTAGACTCTTAATTCCAGATTTTTATGGAATTCAATTTCCATCATCTGCTACAGTGGGATGTGAACCCAGGTCTCCAGAATATTAATCAAGTTTCTAGATTAATAGTCTAGCAATACTACCACTAGGCCATTGGCAAAAATATTCAACCTTTACAAGAACAACCAATGATAGCATGTTTTATTTGGCATGTTGTTGGTAAAGGAGGTATATCAAGATGAATTGATTCAAAATGGATTAAAATTTTGTTTGATGAAGGAACATCATTTGTATCACAGAAGATGTTTTGTAAAGATATCTAACCATATGAAAGACAATGACATGCTTTGAAAAGTAGGGAGCTAATGCACCCAGCTGTCCAGGCTGAGTGTCCATAATGCTAAGTGTACTGTAACAGCAGGTTTCATGAATCAATTTTAAACAAGATGTAATTACCTGCTGTTTTCTCATCAAGATATGGGTCATCTGCCAGAATAAGAGTGAATTGCCAATTAAAATGCTCTTGCTGCACCACTGGAGAAAAAAAAAATGCCAGAAAGTCTTCATGCCTGAAAACCATATGTTTTTCACTTGAAAATTCCCAGGTGTAGTGAGAAAGGGAGGCAATCATGCATCGAATTGGATAGGTGTACATGAAAATCACAGGGACTGAAACAGGCCATTCAGTACAAATGGTCTAAATCACAGCTTACGTTTTGCTTTAGCATCCTGACAACTTACTTTATCTAATCAAACTGTATCCTTCTATTCCTTTATTTTTCATGTTGTTATCTAACTTCCTATTAAGTGCCTATGTGCTACTTACATCAACTATTGCACATGATAATGAGAGCCAAACTCCCAACATTCTCTGGTTAAAGAATTTTCTCCTGAACTCCTTCATTAGTCACTTATATTCATGGTCCTCAGTTTTGGATTTCCAACTTGTAATGCGATGATCATTTTATGAGTGTGAGATGGGAGAATGTCACACCACAAAAACCTGCTTGTTCATCAGAAGCCCACAGATCTAGGCAACAGCAGGATCAGTGGCCACAGCTGGTATTGCAGCAAACCTGAGAGTACGAGATCACATCCGACAAGAGAAATCTTGCAGTGCCAGGATCGTGAACTAGGATGAATGGGAGTGGGGAATGCTGGATGGGATATGGATGGTTGGTGCAGACAGATACAAAAAAAATTGTGAGGGGATTCTGATTGGCACAGGGACTCTTAGAAGGAGGATCCCAGCTCACCTTTCAAGGACTACACCTGCCAGGCTGCCCATCTCTCCCATGATCTTTTTAAGCAGATTCTGAATGCAACCATAATTCAAATTGATCAAAACTTTGCCTTAGTCCTTCAATGTCTCATTGATCAACAAAAAAAAAAGTATTATTTATCTTCTCCCTAACTTGGGAAATGTGGATGGAGCATGAGGGGCAAGATAGGGATATGGATATGCAGATTGGAGTCATACTGAAACACCAATACATTAACCCATTCCCTGTGGTTTAGTCAATGACCAAATGATATGCACTGTCCCCAGAGAAGGGTCTGCTCCTGATAAGGTGCAAGGAGGAGGAAGAGACATGTATATCAAAACCTGAAGGCATCAGTGTGCAATATCTCACCAGGCAGAACCTGGATCAGATGCCTCTGCTGAAGCCATGGGGATTAGGCTACACAGAAAGGCAACACAGTGAAATATGGAACTGCATCAGTGAATATTCATGGGTGTGCAAAAATCACAAATTGTTAATTTTCCAGGTTAATTTGAGTCACAAGATTTGAACCTGAGCAATGGGCATCCATTGCAAGTTGTTCCATCGTTTGAGTGACTTTTTGTGCATGTGATGAAGGGGAACAAGTGGATTCAGCTTGTGGTTACTGGATTGAATTAAATTATCCCATTATGAGGGCATCCCAGGCAACAAACTTGGAAATATTGAAAATCGGAAGAGGATGATTGGCCCTTCAAACCAGCTCTGCCAATCAATATAATCATAGACCATAGAACATAGAACAGTATACCACAGGAATGGGTCCTTCGGCCAGTCCTGTGGTAAACATGACACCAAATTCAACTAATACCTTCTGCCTACCCTTGGTCCATATCCCTCCATTCCTTGAATATTCATGTACTTATCTAAAAGTTCCTTAAACGCCCATTACATCTGCCTCAACCACCACGCATGACATATCAAGACTCTTCGAACTCTCTGTCTAAAAAAGTTGCCGCTTTCATCTCCTTTGAACTTTCCCCCCTCACCTTAAATACATTTTCGGCAAAACATTCAGACCGTCAACCCGATCTATGCATCTCATAATTTTGTACACTTCTACCAAATGTCTCCCCTCAAACTCTGCCACTCCAGAGAAAACAACCTGAAATTTTCTAGCCTCTCCTTATAGCTCATATCCTTTAATCCAGGCAGCATCCTGGTAAACCTCTTCCACATCCTCTCCAAAACCTTCTCATCCTTCTTGTAATGTGGCAACCAGATAGAGGTGTAGAGATGTATAACCCAGGAGCAGACCTTTCGGTCCAACTTGTCCATGCTGACCAGGTATCCTAACTTAATTTAGTCCCATTTACCAGAACTTGGCCCATATCCTCTAAACTGTTCCTATTGATTACCCATCCAGATGCCTTTTAAGTATTTCAATTTGTTATAAAGGTGTACGGGTGCTGTACCTTTAAAAGCTATCAAGGACTTAGAGAAGCACAAAGAGTCTGGAACAAGGTAACAATGTAACATTTGGTTGAAGCAGCTAGAGGAGCTGGGTTGCCATAAGACAAAAACAAATTCAATTACAGCCAATCAGTTTAAATTATGCCCCAAGATACCAAACTTCGACAATGTTTGAATTTAGTATTTTGACAATATTAAAACCAATTAAATGATCCAATGCTTTGGGGTATAAATATCAGACATTTTGAACAGTTAGCTAGAGCAGCAAAGAGAACAGCCGAAAGGCTAACAGATGTAGGCTACTAGTAAGAGCTCTCTGAGAGGTACCTGTCTGGAGAAGGAGTTTGCACAGAAAAAACATCGAAACTGATCTGGAGAGAGAATCTACAAAGGAAAATCTACAGAGGAAATTCAACAAAATTGACTGATTTTGAAACGTGATTAATTTTTCTGTAAATCGTAATCGGGATTTTTTTTATCGGAGTAGTATTGTAGAGGGGAAGGTAAAAGATAAGTTTAAGAGAAAGGAATTTTAAACAGTTGTTAGTTAATATTCTCTGTTAGACTTCAAAAAAAGTTGTCAATTTTTACTTTAGTAGTGACTTTTGGGATAGTTCTTCTCTCGAATTTTAACAGATTATAGCTCAGGTTGAATCTTATCTGTGTTGCTGGTTTAAATTAGCAGAGGGGTTTACCTTGTGTTGTAACAAATTGTACCAGCCTCCACCAATTCCTCTGGCAGCTCATTCCTTACATACACCACCCTCTGTGTGAAAAAAATTGCCCTTAGTTCCCTTTTAACATTTGCCCCTCTCACCCTAAACCCAGGCCCTTTAGTTCTGGACTCCCCCACCCCAGGGAAAATAACTTGTCTATTTACCCTATCCATGCCTCTCATGATTTTCATGGCTGATCTTCATCCCTTTAGCTGTGAGAACTATATCCATCTCCTTATTGAAGACACTCAATGTTTTGGCCTCAATTGCTTTCAGTAACAGAGAATTCCATAGGCCCATCAGTCTCCATAAAGATATTCCTCTTCTTCTCAGTCCTAAATGGCCTATCCTGTTAGTTCACACTGTGACTCCTATTTTTTAACTCCCTGGTCATCTTGTGTTTTCCCTGTCTAGGCCTTTTAGAATCTTTTTAGGTTTCTATGAGACCATCTACATTCTTCAAAACTCCGGTGAATATGGTTCTAATCAATCCCGTCTGTCCTCATACGTCAGTCTTGTCATTCCAAGTATAAGTCTGGTAGCCCTTCATTGCAGTCCACCCATAGCCAGAACATCGTTTCTCAGGTAAGGAGACCTGCATACAATACCCTAGGTCTAATCTCATCAAAGGCCTGTACAATTGCAGCAAGACAGGCTGCTCCTTTGCTCAAATGCTGTCACTATGAAGGCCAATATGCATTTATCTTATTCATTACCTGCATGTTTACTTTGAGCAACTGTTATACAAGGACACCCACGTCTTATTGTACCTCCCACTTCCGAATCTATTACAATTTAGATAGTAATCCTGTTTTTGTCATCAAACTTGATAACCTCACATTTATACACATTATACTGCATCTGCCATGCATTGGCCCACTCATTCAATTTGTTCACTTACACTGAAGCATCTCTACATCCTCCTCACAGTCTACCCTCCCACCCACCTTTATATAATAGGAAAACTTGGAGATACTACTTTTGTTTACCACATTTAAAACAGTGATTATGTTTAGTAAACTAGCTAGAATCTAAGCACTGATCTCTGTGGTACCCCACTTATCACTAGCTGCTCCTCAGAAAATGGCCCATTTATTGCTACTGTTTTTTTTCTGTCTGCCAGCCAGTTCCCTATCTCTCTCTGTATGTTACTCTGAATCCCATGAACTTTAATTTTACATACTAATCTCTTAAGCATGATCTTATAAACACTTTCTGAAAGTCCAAGTAAACCATATAAACTGGTTCCTCCTTATCAACTCAACTAGTTACATGCTCCTTTTGTGAAATTTCCTTTTGTGAATCCCTACTGCCTCTATCCAATCTTGTCAGTGTTACTATCAAACCTTGTATGATGGATTCTAACATTTTGCCTATTACCAATGTCAGACTGACTGGTTTATAATTCTATGTTTTCACTCTACTTCTTTATATAGTGTGGTTATATTTGTTACTTTTCAACCCAAAGCAATTGTTCCAAAGTCTATTGAAGTTTGGAAAATGACTACCAATACGTCCAATATTGGATGTATTCCTTACGTAACCTGAGGTGTAGATTATCAGGCCCTAGGAGTTTGTCAGCCTTTAGTCCTATCAATTCTCCTTACATCATTTCCTTATTATACTGATTTCTTCCAGTACCTGTCTCTCACTGGACCCTGTGATCCCCAACATTTTTTGCAAGTTATTTGTATCCTTCTTTGAGAAGACAGAACCAAAATATGTATTTAATTAGTCTGCTATTACTCTGTTCTCATTATCATTATTATTCTGTTTCTGATTGTAAAGGCCTGACATCTGTCTGCACTTTGTTTTTCTCTCTATGTACCAATAGAAGCTTTTACAATCAGTTTGTATGTTCCCCAAAAGCTTACACTTACTCTCTATTTTGTCCCTTTATAATCAATCCCTTTGTCCTCCTTTTCTGAAATCTAAATTGCTCCCAATTGCTAAATTGGGTCTGCTGTTCTTTTTGGCAGTTTGTATGCCTCTTGGTTTTAATACTACCTCTAATTTCCCTTGTTACCCATAGAAGGACCACCTTCCTTATTTTAGTTTTTATGCCAGACAGGAATGAACAATAGCTGCAATTCCATCATGCACTGTTTAAATGTTTGCTATTGCCTATCCACCATCATCTCTTTAACTCATGCACTCCAATTTGTCATTGCCAGTTAAACTATCATAGTTTCCTCTATTTGGGTTTAGGACCCTTGTCTCAGAAGCAACTATAACACTCCCATCTTAATGAAAAATTCTATCATACTATGGCCACTCTTCCCCAAGGGGCCCTTGCACAGATAGATTGCCAATTTTTCCTTTCTCAATACATAATAGCCAGTCTAGAATGTTGGCCTCTATTTGATTCCTCAACATATTGATCAGTAAAAAGCCATCTCATGCACATTCCAAGAACTCCTCTTCTATAATTATGTTGCTGATCTGATTGGTAACATGGTCACATTGCATTCCAATGCCTCTTAAAAGTTAACATATTCCATAACTTTAACTTCCCAGCACATTTCGTCATGGTTGTGATTGTTGTACTCTTGGTCTAATTGTTAAGGCAGCATCTGTTTTTGGATGTTTTATCGCATAAAAAATGTTTTGAGAACTGAATATACTCATCGTCCCATCCCAGCATCAGGGGTGGGAGTTATGAAAATTGTTGAGAAAAGGCTCCTCCCACGTTTCAGACTGTCAGTCAGATAAAGCTTCAAATATTTCAATTTGGTCATCAGTCATTGCACAGCAGATTTTAGAAGTCATGCAAGAGTGGAATTTCCATTGGAATTGGGAGGAAGGAACTTCCTACTATTAATGAAAATCCAAATGACAGTGCTGACAATATTTTTTAAAATGTCAAAACATTGAAATGTAGATGTGGAACATTCACCATAATAGCTAATTAAAAGAGGAAACTATATTAAACTGACATTAAGGAATTTGAATATGCTGGCAAGGGAGAAAGTGCATTGCTTTTCATCAACACAGCACAACATAAAATTTACAGCTTGAAGTCAATTTGAGTTCCAAACACTGGTGTTGTTTAAAACAGTTGTACTGTTACTGTCATAAGAGACATAGTAAATGAAAGTACTGGTCACTATTAGTTTTATTTGGCAGGCAACCAAATATATATTTGCAGCTTTCATTGCCTGTCAAACAATACATTGCACCCACAAATCACACCAAATTTCATATTTTGGCATTTGAAACAAATGCGTATTATAATTAAATCTACTGCTGTCAGATTTGTGGTTAAAAAGATTAGGGAGGTCTACAGATCTGACAATATCGCCCACAATGTTCTTATTGTCAATTGCTACCAATGTATTTCTGAAAATGCTTATGTGAACATCTGGGAAAGTTGGCTGATTTACAGTGCCATTCAATTCCAATGACGCCTAACATTTACAATGTCGTAAATCAGCTAACTTTAAAATGAAATGTCCTTACAGTGATGACACATAACTAATTTGACACAAAATGTGTCTTTGGAAATTTAGAAATTAACAAATACTGGTGCTGAAATTATGCATGAGATATGAATATTTATTAGCATTGTTTTGACACTAATTTAGTCCCATTCTTTTCCATCATTTAGATCCCTTACAGCAAAATGATTTGAACATTAGAGCTTTTGATAATGATCTTACAGACCCTGGGGATGCTGCACACTCTGTCAAGATCCCAATAAAATGATCCGTAATGGTTCTGGTGATTGCATGGCCTCATTGCATTTATAGGCAGGATTTTTTTAATACCAGGATTTTTTGCCCCATCATCGAAAGAGTTTATAAGGAATGCATCCCATTCAATAACAAATTCCACACGACAACTATTTAATGCCTTGTGGACCCTATCTGGACTGAGACAGGACTTTGTTTCTCACTCTGAAGGATGTCCTGCCTGCAAGGGCTGACAGCCAAGCTGATTTGTCAGCAATAATGCAAATAGACGATGCTGAAACAACTTTTGAATGTTGTACTGCCTTCATGCTCCTTGCCTGAAGCTATCTGGTGTGCTCCTCCTGCTGCTGTGAGTAACATAGCAGTGGGGACAAGATAAATGGCCAAGATTGGATGAACGATACAAAACCTCCACCAATCCCCTGTAACATGGGAGACAGTTTTGCTTTTAAAACTTGTAGGATGTGAGGGTCACCAATCGCTATTTGCTCTTAAGAAAGTGGTGGTGAACTTCCTTCTTGAACCAGTCTAAGATAGACTCACAATGGTATTACAGAGGGATTCCAGGATTTTGACTAAATACACAAAAGGAATAATGGTCAACGGCCCCAGATGTTAGTAATGAGAACTTTGCAAGGTCAACAGGGTTGTGTTTGCCATTCTCATTACTGGTGGCTAAGTCAATGCCAGATGTCCATCTGGTTTAATTCTTTTTTTTGAGACTTTATCATGATGGTTACAACTGAATGGCTTGCATGGCCATTTCAGAGGGCAGTTAAGAATCTGAGAGTCTGCCATCACATGCAGACCAGACCAGGCAAGGATGACAGATTTACTTCCCTAAAGGACATTGTGAACCAGATGGGCTTTTCTTTCTGATCCATAATGGTTTTATAGTCATCATTAGATGCTTAATCTCAGATATTTATTGAATTCAAATTCCACCATCAGCTGTAGTGGGATTTGAACCCAGGTCCTCAAAACATTATCTGGATCTCTGGATTAATAGGCTAATGATAATTCTACTAAGCTATGACTCCCATACCCATCACAACTGGGGCATGTGGGTAAGCAGCAGACAAGTTATGTCTTCAAGCGGGGTCTTGTAACATTCTGCCACTTGGAATGTCAATGCTACTGGCTCACCAAAAATTCTAGAAGTATACACCACAGAAGGTGGCAAATCAGCCTCTCATCTCTGTGCTGGAATAAAATCATATACAATGATGATTGGCCAAGTTTGAAGGGGAAGTTTCATTCTTCTGACTTGCACAGAGCAGTATTGGTGTCAATGATCAGTTAATGATAAGTTAGAAGCATTTCATATTAAATGGATGAGCTCCAAAACAGTGTTTAAACCTTCAAGAAGCCATCACTCTGGTAGAATTGAACTAGGAATGTTCATAATGAATACAAGCGAAAACGTGAACCTGCTGGCTTTCCTGAATTAAAGCTTTAGTTACCAATTTGAGTAACTATCAACAGCAAATTCATGGATGCTGCTGATATCCCAAACACCAAACTGGATGAAGCTGGACGTATAGAAACTGAGAACCATTATCACCTTGATGGCTCTGACTATATTGCCCAATTTTGTATAATGTAGAACGTTGGCTGCAGATCTTACTGCAGTTTTGTAGTACGGTTTTATGTCTGTGCCTTGGTAAATCTGAACCTCTGGGGCTAATTCACTTCAGTCAATGTCAGTTAGCTGTGGTTGAATCTGTATTTGTGATGGGTGGCAGAGCAATTAGATAAGGCAGTATTCCTTTGTTGTTACTTGATATCTCTGGCAGATCTTCCCTGTTGTTCTGTGAGGTAGTGACAGGGGAAAGCTGAAAGCAGTCCCTGTTGTCGTAAACTTTCCTCTGTGATTCTGATGCAGCTCCCATTTCAAACCTGATATGACAGAACTTGTCTCAGCTTTAATATCCCTTTATATGAATAGAATTGGTATTTGTTGGTGAATATACAATAATTAGAATTTCATCAATCACTTCAATTCAAAAGAAACCAGAAATTAACAAGGACAATAAGGCTTCCAGGCAGCACTAGTACTGTCGTTCCCTGAAAGCTCCAATACACAGAAAAACAGGCACACAAATGACAAATCATTGGCCATTAGGATTCTGGCTGACAATAACCTTTACAACAATGGCAATTTTGTTAGGGATTATAAATGGCAGAGCGTATGAGAATGTCTGAGCAGGATAAAAGCACTTATTTTGCACCTTGCAATCACATTTACCTTTGCATTGCCTACAGAGCTGAAAGGAACCGATCCAATTGTATTCTTGATTCCTTTTTGAACAGTTTTCTATCTAGCCTAAGAAGAATAATAGGTTAATTTCTTCAAATTATTGGAAAAAATGTAAACTGGTATTTTGTTGAAACATAAGGTAGTTTAGAAAGAATTCCTCTGCCGCATGCACATAAAAAAACCTTTTTGGTTCATAATTGTTCATCTCTGACATAATAAACACAAAAGCTCTACAAAATCTCATAACATTGGACAAGCCTAATATATTTCCAGAATGAGCCTCTTTCAAACATTCACATTTCAGCTGCAGTAGAACTTACAAAGCTTGGATCATTAGAATTTGAAATAGTCTATGAGTGAATGAGACCTATTGTCTCATTGCAGGAAATAGAGGTGCAACTGGCTTCCTGTTTCAGTAAAAAGGCACTTGTGTGCAGTTGCTTATTCATAACATATTTATTCCATAATGAAAAACCATACAGTTGTGAATTGTAGATTCTGTTGCTACAACACACAATTATTCTACAATACTTCCTTTATGCAACTCATTTCAATTTTGTGGAGGCATGTGCTGTTCTTCATAGACTTTGTATGAAATGACATAAATGCCATGCCTTTGGCTGCCTCATAGCTTACTCTTGAGTTTCAAAGAAAAGAATAATTTGAATATAATAAACACATGCAACTAATGCAGGATACTTTTCACATACAATCATCGCACCACTGTCACAATAAGATCAAAAAGTTTCTGAAACATCCATGTAGAAAATCGCATTCAGTGATCACATATTGATGGGAAAATCAATTGGCTGTTAGCTTTGCCCATTTTTTTCTTTGACATTGGATTGCACCAAGTGTAAAAAGGGAAGACAATTCACCTTCATCCTACTTAATGCTACTGCCAAAAACAAATTTTCACCCCAGTGATTCAATAAGAAATGTTGTATTAGAATGTTATATGAAACATGACATTGTTGTGGGATGTTGTGGATATGAGTTTTGTTTATTATTTCTTCCATTTCTCTGTTGGCACTTAAGGCATGGATGACAATCACAGTCAGTTAAAGAGTTTTGGTAATAATAATAATTCACAGTCTTCTCCTGGTTCAAGAACCTTTGGGTTGCAGAAGAGGTACCACGGTTTCATAGACAGTCGGTGGCTTATTGGACTCATGAGGCTTGAACTAAAGATCATTAGGTATAAGTTCCAATGACACCATGGTAAATGAGAAATTTGAATTCAGATAACTAAAGAAATCTGGAATGAAACATGTTAGAAATATCAATAATGGTGCCAATAGAAGTACAGAAATGATCATTGAAAAAAAAAACTGGTTTGTGAATACTCTTATGGAAGGATTCTGTCATCCTTACCCAGTTTGGTGTGTATGTGATTCCCGACCTGTAGCACTGTAGTTTGCTCCTAATTGTACTCTGAAATGATTTAGAATCCTTTCAGTTGTAACAAATAATCAGAAAAACATTCAGTGGAAATAAAACCAGATGGAATACATACCATGCCTAAAAGAAGCCTATCCCTGCAAAGTCCTCCTCACTACTGTCTGCAAGTTTCAGAGAATCGGTCCTATTGAGCCACTCAGTTCAATTAAAGAAGAGAGAAAAATGCAGAGCTTGCCAGTTGTATACATGTCCCATGAAATAATAAAGATTTTTTTAAAGTATAGAATTTGAATATTGCTGAAAAGGGAGTCATAATCTTACATTTTTTGAGGACAAACATAAGGATGCCAATTTTCAAACGACCATTGCAATTATACCATGGAGAAAGACTTTGTTGAGCCAGTAGGTTAAAATGGAGGAAGTGACAGTGAATGAAGGCTTTCCACATCTTGCTAATGCACAGGGAGGTGATGGCTTAGTGGTATTATCACTGGACTGTTAATCACAGACCCACATAATGTTCCAGGGACCCGGGTTTAAATCCTGCCGTAACAAATGGTGGAATTTCAATTCAATAGGGGAAAAAAATCTGTAAATAAGAGTCTAATGATCAAATGACACGAAAAACGCTCATCTGTTTTACAAATGTCTTTTAAGGAAGGAAACTGCCATCCTTACCTGGTCTGGCTGACATGTGACTCCAGATCCACAGCAAGGTGGTTAACCCTTAACTGCCCTCTGGGCAATTAGGGATGGGCAATAAATGCTGGTCCAACCAATGACACCCTCATCCCATGAATGAATAAACAATACTCGAATGTATTTTCCTTTGTTTGCGTACTGAGAGGTTTGTGGCAGCATTTTTCTTCCTAATTGCACAGTTTAGACTTAGTCAAAGACGGAACATTATCCAGTTTGTGCTCTTATGATTGAATTCTGTTCTCTGCTGATATTCAGGATTACTCCTCCATCCACGCTTCATGCTCTGTTTTATGTTTTTCTTCCTATTGTGAGACATTATATTATTATTCTCTTTACTAACTCACTCACAAGCACTCTATGTTTACTATACTGTGTTTCCATTCATTCATTCATTCATAAAACTGCATTGTTGTAGTACATTTTACTCTTATAAGATAAGATAAACTAAATTAAACATCCCTTCCTGGGCTGCCAAACCATTACCCTTTCTTTATATCTTTCAATTCTTATTGGTCCCATGCTGCAGACAGTGTTTAGACCTGTTTCTGTATCAAAGGCTATCCCTGAATAAGTGCTGGTACTATAACCTAGTCAGAACAATGCCATCCCCATTATTGTGCCTCCATAACTCACTTGAAACAATGGAAAGATTATAATATTAATTAGCCCTTAGTAACTGTGAGACTTGAATAAGCTACAGGCCATCAAATAGTTTCCTCCACCAGCATGTACCTACAGTCTGCTGCTTTTTATCACTTTAAAATTTCCTTATACACTACCTATTTCTATAACACCATACTACCTATTTTTAGCTTTTATTTAGGATGACCATCTTGTACAAATGTACAGATTTATACTTTTTAAATACATATTAAATAAGGCGCTACCCGCTTTAAGAAACTTACTATCAAAACAGCACTTCTATGAAACTGCATGAATAAATGTGTAAAAACTATCAAAACTGGCAATGGTAGATGAAATCTCATGACTCATCTACAGGAGATCAGTTTAATATCCTCTATATTTTTATTTAGTAGACATATAATTTCTCACTAATTTGTATCATATAGGTCTAGTAGTTTTACTAACATTATGAACTTTAAAGCTACCTCTTAATTATTGCAAGCTCAAACCAGACAGATATTCTAATCCTATCAGGAATAACAGCCAACATTTAGCAAGTTACCTCCTCCTTCCCCAAGATAGATGTCATATAAACTTGTGGACAATAGATACAACTATGTGACACCATAGTGCTAAAATCTTAATGTATATAAAAACTGTGCATAAAAGGGGCAACTCTAAAACTGTACTTTCGATTCCATTGCGACCTTGAACTGTGTCATTGCAGATGCTTATTAAAGAAACTATTTTTGCCACTCACTGATCTCGGTCACTATTGAACACAACCCATTGCAGAATTGTACAGTCATAGAGATATACAGCACTGAAACAGACTGTTCAGTCCAACTCATCCATGCTGACTAGATAAATCTAGTCCCATTTGCTAGCATCTGGCCCATATCCCTCTAAACCCTTCCTATTCATATACCCATCCAGATGCCTTTTAAATGTTGTAATTGTATCAGCCTCCACCACTTCCTCATTCCATACTCATACCACCCACTATGTGAAAAAGTTGCCCCTTGGTTCCGTTTATATCTTTTCCCTCTCAGCCTAAACCTATGTGCTCTGATTCTGGACTCCCACACCCCAGGGAAAAGTCTTTGTCTATTTATCCAATGCATGCCCTTCGTCATTTTATAGACTTCAATAAGATCACCCTTCCGCCTCCGACGCTCCAGGGAAAACAAGCCTAGCCTATTCGTCCTCGCCCTATAGCTCAAACCCTCCAACCCTGGCAATATCCCAGTAAATCTTTTCTGAACCCTTTCAAGGTTCGCAACATTCTTCCAAGAGCAGGGAGACCAAAATTGCATGCAATACTCCAAACGTGGCTGAACCAATGCCCTATACAGCCTCAACATGACCTCCCAATTCCGCCACTCAATGCACATCCTTAGAAGAGTATAAAGGCAGTACGTGTATACTTAAGAGGAAAATCAGGAGGGCAAAAAGAGGATATGAGATAGCTTTGGCAAATAGGGTTAAGGAGAATCCAAAGGGATTTTATAAATACATTCAGGTCAAAAGGGTAACCAGGGAGAGAATAGGGCCGCTCAAAAATCAGCAAGGCAGTCTTTGTGTGGAGCCACAGGAGATGGGGAGATTCTAAACAATATTTTGCATCAGTGTTTTTACTGTGGAGAAAGACATGGAAGATATAGAATGTGGGGAAATAAATGGTGACATCTTGAAAAATGTCCATATTGCAGTGGAGGAGGTGCTGGATGCACTGAAGTGTATAAGTGTAGATAAATCCCCAGGAACCCTCCATTTTCAACAGCAGTAGGAGCGGTGAGAGTGAGGAGCTGAGTGGGAGAGGTCGAATTATGTTCCGGGATGGTGAGTGAACTGATATATTTGGGCAGCGGCTGAACCCAAGACACTACATGTGCAGTATCTCCCACCTGCCCTCTTCTTCTAACCAAACAAAAAATTCTGTGGTGTGTTGATACGGTAAAGTTTCTCTAGCTCTTTTTTTATCATATGATTGGACAAAGTTAAGCTTAAGATTAAAAATGGCAGGAGATCCCAGACCGGTAGTATACTCCTCTTGTTCAATGTGGGAGCGCAGGGATGCAGCTGATGTCCCTGACTCCTTCACGTGCAGGAAGTGTGTCCAGCTGCAGCTCTTGTTAGACTGCATGATGGCTCTGGAACTGCAGATAGACTCACTTTGGAGAATCCATGATGCTGAGGATCATGGATATCACGTTTAGTGAATTGGTCACACTGAATTCCTGAGGGAGAAAGGGAATGGGTGACCAAAATGCAGAGAAAGAGCAGGAAGGCAGTGCAGGTGTCTCCTGCCATCAGCTCCCTCCAAAACAGGTCTACCGTTTTGGATGCTGTTGAAGGAGATGGCTCACCAGGGGAGGGCAATAGTAGCCAGGTTCATGCCACCATGGCTGGCTCTCCTGTTCAGAAGAGCTGGAAAAGGAATGGAAGGGTTATAATCATAAGGGATTCAATTGTAAGGGGAGTCGTAGGCATTTCTGTGGTCGAAAACGAGACTCCAGAATGGTCTGTTGCTTCCTAAGTGCACGGGTCAGAGATGTCTCGGATTGGTTGTGGAACATTTCTGAAGTGGGAGGGTGAACAGTCAATTGTCGTGGTGCATATTGGCACCAATGATATCGCTACAAAATGGAATGCGGTCCTACAAACTGAATTTATGGAGTTAGGAGCCAAATGGAAAAGTAGGACCTCAGAGGTAGTAAATCTCAGGATTGCTCCCAGTGCCATGTGCTAGTCAGAGTAGAAATGAAAGAACAGGCAGGCTGACTGTGTAGCTTGAGAGATGGTGCAGAAGGAAGAGTTCAGAGACACTGGGACCGGCTCTGGGGAAGATGGGATTGTTACAAATTGGACGGTTTAAACCTGGGCTGGACTGGAACCAATGTCCTACGGTGTACTTTTGCTAACGCTGTTTGGGAGGATTTAAACTAATGTGACAGAGGGGTGGAAACAAATGAGGAGGTTAGTGGACAGTAAGGATGGAGTAACTAAAGCCTGTAAGAAACTATATCACAAAGTCAGTGTGACTAAGGGGAAGAGTAGGCAGGGAGCAGATGATGAATGCAAACAGACAAGGGGTCTGAGGTGCATTTGTTTTAATGCAGGAAGTGTAGTAGGTAAGGCAGATGAACTTAGGGCTTGGATTAGTACCTGGGAGTATGCTGTTATTGCTATTACTGAGACTTGGTTGAGGGAAGGGCATGATTGGCACTAAGTGTCCCAGGATATAGATGCTTCAAGCGGGAAAGAGAGAGGTAAAAGGGGTGGAGGAGTTGCATTACTGATCAGAAAGGATATTACAGCTGTGCTGAAGGACGGCACTATGTAGGACTCAAGCAGTGAGGCAATATGGCAGAGCAGTAATAGGAAGGGTGTACTAACAATGTTGAGGCTGTAATACAGGCCTTACAACTGCAAGCATGAGATAGAGGTACAAATATGTATGGGAAGATGTAGGAGCAACAGGGTGATGGTGATGGGCAATTTTAATTTTGCCAACATTGACTGGGATTCACTTAGTGTTAGAGGTCTAGATGGAACAGGATTTGGAAAGAGCATCCATGCAGGTTTTCTAAAGCTGTATGTAAATAGTCCAACTCGGGAAGGAGCCATACTGGACCCAGTGTTGGGGAATGAGCCTAGCCAGGTGGTTGAAGTTTAAGTAGGAGATTACTTTGGGAATAGTGATCCTAATTCCGTAAGTTTTAGAATACTCATGGACAAAGATGAGGGTGTTCCTAAAGGAAGAGTGCTAATTTGGGGCAAGGCCAACAGTGCCAAAATTTGGCAAGAACTGGGGAATGTAGATTGGGAGCAGCTATTTGGAGGTAAATCCATATTTGATATATGGGAGGCTTTGAAAGAGAGGTTGATTAGAGTGCAGAACAGATATGTCTCTGAAAATGAGGGATAGAAATGGCAAGATTAGGGAACCAGGGATGACAGGTGAAATTGTGAGACTAGCTAAGAGGAAAAAGGAAGCATATATAAGGTCCAGGTGACTGAAAACTGACAAAGCTTTGGAAGAATATCGGGAATACAGGACCAACCTGAATCGAGGAATTAAGAGGGCTAAACGGGGTCATGAACTATCTTTAGCAAACAGAGTTAAGGAAAATCCCAAAGCCTTTTATTCTGATATAAAGAGCAAGAGGGTAACTAGAGAAACGGTTAGCCCACACAAGGACAAAGGAGGAAAGTTATGTGTGGAGTCAGAGAAAATGGGTGAGATTCTTAATGAGTACTTTGCATCAGTATTCACCGGGGAGAGGGACATGATGGATGTTAAGGTTCAGGATAGATGTTTGAGTACTCTAGGTCAAGTCAGTATAAGAAGGGAGGAAGTGTTGGGTATTCTAAAAGGCATTAAAGTAGACAAGTCCCCAGGTTCGGATGGGATCTATCCCAGGTTTATGAGGGAAGCAAGAGAAGAAATAGATGGGGTCTTAACAGATATCTTTGCGGTAGCCTTGAACATGGGTGAGGTCCCAGAAGACTGGAGAATTGTTAATGCTGTCCACGTGTGTAAGAAAGGTAGCAGGGACAATCCAGTTAATTCTAGACTGGTGAGCCTGATGTCAGTGGTCAGTAAGCTGCTGGAGAAGATATTGAGGGATAGGATCTATTCCCATTTGGAAGAAAATGGGCTTATCAGTGATAGGCAGCATGGTTTTATGCGGGGAAGGTCATGTCTTACAACTTAATAGAATTATTTCAGGAAGTGACAACGTTGATCGATGAAGGAAGGGCTGTATATGTCATGTACATGGACTTCAGTAAGGCTTTTGATAAGGGTCCCCATTGTAGGTTGATGGAGAAAGTAAAGTTGCTTGGGGTCCAGGGTGTACTAGCTAGATGGATAGAGAACTGTCTGGGCAATAGGAGACAGAGAGAAGTAGTGAAAGGGAGTTTCTCAAAATGGAGAACTGTGACCAGTGGTATCCCACAGGGCTCTATGTGGGGACCATTGTTGTTTGTGATATACATACACAAGGTAGAAGGTATAGGTGGCTTGATTAGCAAGTTTGCAGATGACACTAAGATTGGTGGAGTCATAGATAGTGAAAGGGACTGCCAGAGAATACAACAGAATATAGATAGATTGGAAAGATGGACAGAGAAATTGCAGATGACATTCAATCTGTGCAAATGCGAGGTGATGCATTTTGGAAGATCCAATTCAAGAGTGAACTGTACAGTGAATGGAGAAAGCACTGGGGAAAATTGATGTACAGAGAGATCTGAGTGTTCAGGTCCATTGTATCCTGAAGGTGGCAACACAGGTCGACAGAGTGTCAAGAAGGCATATGGCATGCTTTCCTTCATTGGATAGGGTATTGAGTGCAAGAGTTGGCAGGTCATGTTACAGTTGTATAAGACTTTGGTTTTGCCACATTTGGAATACTCCATACAGTTCTGGTCACCACATTATTAAAAGGATGTGGATGCTTTGGAGAGGGTGCAGCAGTGGTTCACCAAAATGTTGCCTGGTATGGAGGGCACAAGCTATGAAGAGAGGTCGAATGGATTGGGATTATTTTCATTAGAAAGACGGAGATTGAGGGGAAACCTGATTGAGGTCTACAAAATCATGTGAGGTAAGGACAGGGCAGGTAGCAAGAAGCATCTTCCCAGAGTGGGGGATTCAATTTCTGGGGTTCACGAGTTCAAGGTGAGAGGTGAAAGGTTTAAGGAAGATATACATGGCAAGTTCGTCATACGGAGGGTGGTGGGTGTCTCGAATGCATTGCCAGCGGAGGTGATAGAGGTGAGCACGACAATGTCATTTAAGATGTATCTAGACAGATACATGAATTAGCAGGGAGTAGAGGGATACAGATCTTGAGAAAATGGGCAGCAGTTTTAGATAGAGGATCTGGATCGGAACAGGGTGGGAGGGCCGAAGGGCCTGTTCCTGTGCTGTAATTTTCTTTGTTCTTTTCTTTATTTTGACCTAATCAGGTGTACCCTAGAACTCTGTGGGAAGCTAGGGAAGTGATCGCTGGGCCCCTTGCTGAAATACTTGTACCATCAATAGTCACCGGTGAGGTGTCAGAAGAATGGAGGTTGGCTAACGTGGTGCCACTGTTTAAGAAAGATGGTGAGGAAAAGCCTTGTGAGCCTGACATCAGTGGTGGACAAGTTGTTGGAGGGAATCCTGAGGGATAGGATTTACATGTATTTGGAAAGACCAGAACTGATTAGAGATAGTCAGCATGGCTTTGTGTGTGGGAAATCATGTCTCACAAAACTTGATTGTGTTTTTTGAAGAAGTACCAAAGAGGATTGTGAGGGAAGAGTGGTAGACGTGAATTATATGGATTTCAGATTAGCTTTCAACAAGGTTCCCTATGGGAGACTGATTAGCAAGGTGAGATCTCATGGAATACAGGGAGAACAAGCCATTTGGATACAGAAGTGGCTCAAAGGTAGAAGACAGAGAATTGTTATTCAGACTGGAGGCCTGTGACCAGTGGTGTGCCACAGGATCGGTGCTGTGTCCACTACTTTTTGTCATTTATGTAAATGATTTAAATGTGAGCATAGGAGGTATAGTTAGTAAGTTTGCAGGTTACACCAAAATTGGAGGTGTAGTGGACAGCGAAGATAGTTACCTCGGAGTACAACAGAATCTTGATCAGATGAGCCAATGGGCTGAGGAGTGGCAGATGGAGTTTGATTTAGATAAATGCAAGGTGCTGCATTTTGGAAAAGCAAATCAGGGCAGGACTTATACATCGAATGATAACATCCTGGGGAGTGTTGCCGAACAAAGAGACCTTAGAGTAAAGGTTCATAGCTCCTTGAAAGTAGAGTCGCAAGTAGATAGGATAGTGAAGACGACATTTGGTATGCTTTCCTTTATTAGTCAGAGCATTGAGTATAGGAGTTGGGAGGTCATGTTGCGGCTATACAGGACATTGGTAGGCCACATTTGGAATATTGTGTACAATTCTGGTCTCCTTCCTATCGGAAGGATGTTGTGAAACTTGAAGGGGTTCAGAAAAGTTTTACAAGGATGCTGCCAGGGATGGAGGATTTGAGTTATAGGGAGACGCTGAATAGGCTGGGGCTATTTTCCCTGGAGCACTGGGGGCTGAGAGGTGACCTTATAGAGGTTTATAAAATCATGAGGGACATGGATAGGGTAAATAGACATAGAACATAGAACATAGAATATAGAACAATACAGAACAGAGCAGGCCCTTTGGCCTTCGATGTTGTGCCCACCTATGAACTAATCTAAGCCCATCCCCTACACTTTCTCATATCCAAGGAATGTTTAAATGCCCCTAAATGTGGCTGAGTTAACTACATTGGCAGGCAGGGCATTCCATGCCCTTACTACTCTCCGAGTAAAGAACATACCTCTGACATCTGTCTTAAATCTAACACCCTTCAACTTGCAGCTATGCCGCCTCATACAAGCCAGTGTCATCATCCTCGGAAAAAGACTCTCACTGTCCACCCTATCTAATTCTCTGATCATCTTGTATGTCTCTTTTTAATCTCCTTTTAGCTTTTTTTTCTCCAATAAGAACAGACCCAAGTCCCTCAGCCTTTCCTCGTAAGACTTTCCCTCCAGACCTAGCAACATCCTGCTAAATCTCCTCTGTAGCTTTTCCAATGCTTCCACATTCTCCTGTAATGGGACAACCAGAACTGTACACAAATATTTCAAGTGAGGCCGTGCTATTGTTTTGTACAGTTGCAGCATGACGTCACGGCTCTGGAACTCAACCGCTCTGCCAATAAAGTATAACTTACCATATGCCTTCTTAACAGCACTATCAGCCTGGGTGGCAACTTTCAGGGATATATGTACTTGGACACCAAGATCCCTCTGCACATCCACATTACAAGAATCTTGCCATTGACCCAGTATTCTGCCTTCCTGTTATTCTTCCCAAAGTGCATCACCTCACATTTATCTGCATTTTTTTGCCATCTCTCAATCCAATTCTGCAGTTTATACAAGATCCCCTACAACCTGCAACATTCTTCCACACTGTCCACCATTCCACTGACTTTAGTGTTAATTGCAAATTTACGAACCCATCCACTAATGCCTGTGTCCAAGTAATTTATAAAAATGGCATTCAGTAGTGGTCCCAAAACAGATCCTTGTGGTGGTGGACCACTAGTAACCCAACTCCAGGTTGAATATTTTCCATCAACCACCACATGCTGCCTTCTTACAGAAAGCCAGTTTCTAATCCAAACTGCTAAATCACCCTCAATCCCATGCCTCTGTAAACAAGGTCTTTTGCTGGGTGGGAGAGTCCAGAACTAGAGAGCATAGGTTGAGGGTGAGAGGGGAAAGATATAAAAGGGATCTAAGCAGCAACCTTTTCACGCAGAGGGTGGTGCATGTATGGAATGAACTGCCGGGGAAGTGGTGGGGGCTAGTACAATTACAGCATTTAAAAGACATCTGGATGGATAGGAAGGGATTGGAGGGATATGGGGCAAGTGTTGGCAAATGGGACTACATTAGGGTAGGATACCTGAAGAAGGGCTCATGCCCAAAACGTTGATTCTCCTGCTCGTTGGATGCTGCCTGACCTGCTGCGCTTTTCCAGCAACACATTTTCGGCTCTGATCTCCAGCATCTGCAGTCCTCACTTTCTCCTCGAGGATATCTGGTTGGCATGGACGAGTTTGACTGAAGGGTCTGTGTCCGTGCTGTACATCTCTATGACTCTATGACACTGACCAATAAAGGCAAGCATACCAAATGCCGCCTTCACTATCGTATCTACCTCCACTTTCAAGGAGCTATGAACCTGCATTCCAAAGTCTCTTTGCTCTGCAACGCTCCCCAGCACATTTTCAGGCAGCACAAATTTATAGCAATTCAGTTGACTCCCTTTGAAGTTAGAGTGGTGGTGACTTGCAAAACTCCCTTCATGCAGTGGCCCGTGTTATGCAGTGATGCATCGGATTCCATTATTATATTTGGAGTTGCCACTCTCATTGATACAATGCCCTCAGTATCACAACATAATGCAGCCAAACACCAAACTCGAGTTTCTAACTTTTGCTGAACACTCCATGGACTAATCACTAACAAGACCCCTGACTATTCCTGATCATTCCTGCCCAATTTCCTATGAACCAGCTCTCAGACTGACTTGTGGAATAGTTGTGACTGAGTCGGGCAGAGCCTCGACACAGATGTCCCCTAGCTCGCCAGCTGATGTACCTATAATCCCAAACTGGTTGAAACTAACCTGTGGGACTGACCCTAGCTCAATCCTTGAACATAAAAACAACAATCCCTGGGCAGTGCTCGGATCAAGCAACCTGAATTGTAATTGAACTAGCCCCTTGACTGATCCTGCTTGACCCCACTAAGGCTGGCTCTCTGTGAATTACAGACACGGCCATTTCTTTGAAACACATGCAGTATTTCTGTTGTGTCAATTGTAGATATGATTGAATGGTGCTGTACAACAACAGCTACTTCATCATTGATCTCCCCTTCATCATAATGGGGTGGCATGGTGGCTCAGTGGTTAACACTGTTGCCTCACAGCTCCAGGTACCTGGGTTTGATTCCTGCCTCGGGCGACTGTTGATGTTGAGTTTGCACATTCTCCCCGTGTCTGTGTGGCTTTCCTCCCACACTCCAAAGATGTGCAGGTTAGGGGAATTGGCCATGTTAAATTTCCCACAATGTTCAAGGTGTGTAAGTTAGGTGCATTAGTCTGGGGTAAATGTAGGGGAATGGGTCTGGGTGGGTTACTCTTTGGATGTTCGGTGTCGACTTGTTGGGCCAAAGGGCCTGTTTCCATGCTGGAGGATTTCTATATCTATAATGACAGGGATGGGGATATTTGCTGATGATTGAAAAATGTTTAGCACCTTTTACAACTCCGAGCAGTACAATATTGGAGCGGTACAAATCCAAGTGCAACAAAACCCGGACAATATCCAGGTATGGGCTGACAAAGAGCAAGTAGCATTTGCACCATGTAAGTGCCAGGCAATGAAAACCAACCAAAGAGAATCTAACTATTACCTCTGGAAACCAATGGCATTACATTGCAGAATCTTTCACTGCCAACAGCCCAGAGATTACCATTGGCCAGAAATTGAACTGGACTAGCCATATAAGTACTGTGACCACATAATCAGTTCAGAAATTAGGAATGCTGCAGTAAGTAACTTACCCACGGTCTCCCCAAAATCTGTCCATAATTTCCAAGGTAGATGTCAGAAGATTGATGAAGTATTCCCCACGTTTCCAAATGGGTGCACTCCCACAGTATTCAGGAGCTTTGACACCACCCAAGACAAAGCAGTCTTTTGATTGACATTATATACACAAACATTCACCACCCTCACCACCACCACTCGTTTGCAGCAATGTCTACCATCAGAAATGCACCAAGTCCATCAGATATAAGAACAGAGTTAGGCCATTTGGTCAATCATAGCCATTATGTTTCTCAACTCCCCTCTCCTATCAACTCTCTCTAACCATTGAACTCTTTGCTAATCAAGAACCTAACTACCTTCATCATAAAGGCGCACAATGACTTGACCTCCACAGGCTTTTGCAGCTGTGAGTTCCACAGATTCACCACTCTCTGGCCGAAGAAATCTCAGTTCTAAAGGGTTGTCCCTTCACTATGAGGCTGTCCCCTTGGGTCCTAATCTCTCCTACCAGTGAAAGCATCTTCACCACCTCCATTCAATCCAGGCTACTCAGTATCCTGTAAGTTTGAACGAAATTGCCCCTCATCCTTCTAAATTCTATTGAGTACAGACCCATAATCCTCAAATGAAACGCCCTTCATTCCCAAGATAATTTTTGCAAACCTATTTAGGAACTCCTCCAATGCCAGCACATTCCTCCTCAGATACAAGGCATAAAACTGCTGACAATATTCCGAATGCAGTCTGACCAGTCGTATGTAGTGTCAGCAGTACATCTCTGATCTTATATTCTAGCCCCTTTGAAATGAATGCTTACATTGCATTTGCCTTCTTAACTACCAACTGAACTTAACATGTTAAACTTAAGAGAATCCTGAACTAGGACTCCCAAGTCCCTTTGTGCATCAGATAGTAAATGTTTAGAGGGATGTTCACCAAATGCAGGCAAATAGAACAACTTCAGTTTAGGAAACCTTATCAGCATGGATGAGTTGGGCCAAAGGGCCTGTTTGCAATAAAGTTGTATGACTTTATTTCTGAAGCTTTTACCTGTTGAGAAAATAATCCACACCTCTGTTCTTCCTATCACAACCTCCCACTTACCCACATTGTAATCCATCTGCCACTTCTTGGCCTACTATATTAGTCTGTCCAAAACCTTCTGCAGCTTCATCACCTCTTCTACAGTACCTGTGTCTCCAAGTATCTTTGTGTCATCTGAAAAATTAGCAACACTGCCCTCAGTTCCTTCATCCAGATTGTTAATGTATAATTTGAAAGGTTATGGTCCCAATACTGACCCCTGTACAACCCTATTAGTTATTGGCTGCATTCTGAAAAAGATTCATTTGTCCCCTCTCTCTGCTTCCTGCCAGTCAGGAAATCCCCTATCCAAGCCAATACCTTGCCCCAAATACATGGGCTCTTATCTTGTTTAGCAGCCTCCTATATGGCACCTTGTCAAAGACCTTCAGGAAATCCAAATAGATCATGTCGACTGGCTCTCCTTTGTCTAATTTGCTAGTTACCTCCTCAAAGAATTCTAACAGATTTGTCAAACATGACATTTTCTTGACAAAGTAATGCTGACTCAGCCTTAGTTTACCATTCACTTCCAAGTACTATCTCATCCTTAATGGACTGTAAAATTTTACCAATTACTGAGGTCAGGCTAATTGGCTGAATCCTGTCTTCTGCTTCCCTTCTTTCTTAAATGGGGGAGTGACATTAGCCTTTTTCCAGTTCTCTGGAACCCTCCCTGACTCCAGTTATTCCTGAAAGATCGCCACCAATGCCTCCATAATCTCCTCTGCTATCTCCTTCAGAACCGTAGTGTGTAGTCCATCCAGTCCTGATTTATCCAGCTTCAGACTTTTCAGCTTTCCGAGCACCTTGTCCTTTGTGATGGCCACTATCCTCACCTCTGCTCCCTGACTGTCTTGGAGTTCTGGTAAGCTGCTGGTATCTTCCAACATGAAAATTAATACAAAGTACCAGTTCAGTTCTTCTGTCAGTTAATCTGATAAGTGTCTCTTTGGTATTGCTGGGCCAAAGTCCTGGAACTCTCTTCCTCACAACATTATGGATTCACCTGCATCAAATGGATTGTGACGGTTCAGGAAGGCAGATCACCACCCATCTTCTGAAGGACAACTAGAAATGGGCAAGACAGACTGACAGATCCAGTAACACCCACATCCCATTAATGAATGAATTAAAACAACATTTCCACCCTTTTCATGTTCAGTGCTGCAGAACATGACAAGCTGCCTGACTTTAGCTCTGCCCTAAAAGCTAATGCAACTTATAGATCTTGACAGCCTGTGATTTCTCATTGAAGTGCCAAAGTGTGAAAAGAACAATGCAAATCTTAAAGTGCTGCAAACTGACTGAGTGTTAAGAAAAGAAGCTAAAAGGCATAAGGTGCGAGGAAGCCGTGGTTTACTAAAGAAGTTGAATCTCATGTCAAGAGGAAGAAGGAGGCTTATGTTAGATGAGACGTGAAGGCTCAGTTAGGGCATTTAAGACTTACAAGTTAGCCAGGAAAGACCTAAAGAGAGCTAAGGAGAGCCAAGAAGGGACATGAGAAGTCGTTGACAGATAGGATCAAGGAAAACCCTAAAGCTTTCTATGGGTACATCAGGAATAAAAGAATGACTAGAGAAAGACTAGGGCCAATCAAGGATAGCAGTGGGATGTTTTGCGTGGAGTCCAAGGAGATAGAGGAAGCATTAAATGAATATTTTTTGTTTGTCTTTTTACAGTATGAATACTATGTTGTTGAGGAGAATACTAAGATACAGGCTACTAGACTAGACAGGATTGAGGTTCACAAGGAGGAAGTGTTAACAATTCTGGAAAGTGTGAAAATAGATAAGTCCCCTCGACCGGATGGAATTTATCTGAGGACTTTCTGGGAAGTCAGGGAGGAGATTGCAGAAGCTTTGGCTTCAACCTTTATGTCATAATTGTGTACAGGAATATTACCAGAAGACTGGAGAATAGCAAATGTTGTGCCCTTGTTCAAGAAGGGGAATAGCAACAACCCTGGTATATATAGACTAGGGAGGAAGATTCCTGAAGAAGGGCTTATGCCCGCAACATTGATTCTCCTGCTCCTTGGATGCTGCTTGACCCGCTGCGCTTTTCCAGCAACACATTTTCAGCTACATAGACTAGTGAGCCTTACTTCAGTTGTTGGGTAAAGTGTTGGAAAGGATTATAAGAGATAGGATTTCTAATCATCTGGAGAGGAATAAGTTGATTAGGGATAGTCAACACAGTTTTGTGAAGGGTAGGTTGTGCCTCACAAACCTTATTAAGTTATTTGAGATGGTGACCAAACAGGTGAACGAGGGTAAAGTGGTTGATGTGGTGTATATGGATTTCAGTAAGGTGCTTGATAAGGTTCCCCATAGTAGGCTATTTCAGAAAATCTGGAGGCATGGGATTGAGGGTGATTAAGTGGTTTGGATCAGAAAGAAGACAGAGGGTGGTGGTTGATGGAAAATGTTCATCCTAGAGTTCAATTACAAGTGGTGTATGGCAAGGATCTGTTTTGGAGGCACTGCTGTTTATCATTTTTACAAATGACCTAGATGATTGTTTACAAGGATGAGTTAGTAAATTTGCAGATGACATTAAGGTCGGTGGTTATGGATAGTGCTGAAGGATGTTGCAGGTTATAGAGGGACATAGATAAGTTGCAAAGCTGGGCTTAGAGGTGGCAAATGAAGATTAATGTGGAAAAGTGTGAGGTGATTCACTTTGGAAGGAGCAATAGGAATAAAGTGTACTGGGCTAATGGTAAGATTCTTGGTAGTGTAGATGGGCAGAGAGATCTCGGTGTTCATGTACATAGAGCCCTGAAAGTTGCCACCCAGGTTGATAGGGTTATTAAGAAGGCTTTTATTGGTAGAGGGATTGAGTTTTGGAGCCACGAGGGCATGTTACAGCTGTACAAAACACTGGTTCGGCCACACTTGGAGTATTACGTTCAGTTCTGGTCACTGCATTATAGGAAGGATGTGGAAGCTTTGGAAATGGTGCAGAGGAGATTTTTTTTTAGGATGTTGTCTGGAATGAGGGAAGGTCTTATGAGGAAAAGCTGAGGGAATGGAGGCTGTTTTTGTTAAAGAGAAGAAGGTTGAGAGGTGACTTAATTGAGACATTTAAGATAATCAGAAGAGTAGATAGGTTGGACAGTGAGAGCCTTTTTCCTTGGATGGTGATGCTAGCATGAGGGGACATAGTTTTAAATTGCGGGGTGATAGATATCGACTAGATATAAGAGGTAGCTTCTTTACTCAGAGTAGTAGGGTCATGGAATGCCCTGCCTGCAACAGTAGTAGACTCACCAACTTTAAGGCATTTAAATGGCCATTGGATAAACGTATGGATGAAAATGGAATGGTGTCAGTTAGATAGGCTTCAGATTGGTTTCACAGGTCGGCACAGTATTGAGGGCTGAAGGGCCTGTACTGTGCTGTAACGTTCTATGTTCTATGGATAGTGTGTAGATGCATGAGATGCACATGTGTCCCCTGGGTACAAAGTGACCTGGCAGAAAAATGTAAGTCAGAATGTCCCTGAGCTCCATAGTGAAGCCCTGAAGAGTTGAAATGGTGTGCAAGGTGTTTCAAAAGCAATTATGATGAAATGATAAAGTGGTGGCTTGGTATTGCCAACCTGCAAGGAGGGAGCATGGAAGGGAACGATTCAGGTCAAAGCTGTAAGGCTGTCATTCCAGCTCACAAGCTCAAAAATCAAGAATGACACTCCAGTGCAATATGGAGGGAGAGCTGTACGGTCAGCGGCGCCTACTTTCACATCAGACATTAACCCATAGGCCTGTCTGCCTTCTCAGGTGGATGTACAATATCCTTTGGCACACTTTCGAGTCAGCAGGGAAGTTATTCCTGGTATGCCAGTGCACACTTATCCCTCAGTCAGTATCACAAAGCAGCTACCTGCTTATTGGAGAGAGTGAGGACAGGAGATGCTGGAAAGTCAGAGTTGATAAAGGGTGGAGCTGAAAAAGCATAGCAGGTCACGCACCATCTGAGGAGCAGGGAGTCGATGTTTCAGGTTACGACCTGTTCTTCAGATGCTGCTTGATCTACTGTGCTTTTTCCAGCTATCTGCTTGTCACTACCTTGCTGTGTGCAAAGCAGTTGCTGTATTTCCACAGAACAACGATGAGCACACTTCAAAAAATACCTAATTGACTACAAAGTGCTTTGGGCTGTCAGATAGTTATGAAAGGCAAATCAAAGTTTTTCTCTCCTTTTCTCAGCTGATAAATTATTAAAGTACTGTAACGTGCACCATATCTTGACTGTACCAAGAATGTATAGTGAGTGAAGGAACTTTATTGTCCATCAATAGCTTTAGTAGCACCATTATTGACAAAGCTGGCTCACGTTTTGAAGAATGTAATTGCCAAACAGTGTTTCTTGCAGGGGATGAACAGAAGTGAATTTATCATCACTGATCAACCTATCAGAATACATGGCAAAGTTGGGCGAAATGATCACTGCACTGATCTTGTGGTGAGTGATGTCTGGTTTTCACACTGAGAATGTTAAATGGTTGTACCAATATGCTGAATGGGCCAGATTCAGAACAGTTCCACCAACTCAGAATCGAGCAGTATGAGCAGCTGAGTGTCATCATCGTCTTCTTCATCATCATCAGTCACCTCATGAACCCTGAATTACTGAGAATAATAACAGAATGACCTGCACAAAGCGTACTTAGGAATTAGTTACCAACTGGTGAAGCTGCAGTAAAGGATTACATGCATGCTAAAAAGAAATGTCATGCAACAGATGAAGCTAATGGACATCCCCATCTTTAATTATCATGGAACACACATATGATTATTTATTTATTGTCACAAGCATTTTAGAGTGAATAAGACAGTAAAATACAGTGCAAACTTTCAACTGCTGACACAATCTGGTACTATTTTGAATAGTTTAAGAATAAAAAGGATGAAAGATATAACTGAAAGAGATTCCTGAACCCTGAGCTGGCAAAAGGCAAGGCCAAAGTATTCACACCAGCATTAGCCAGAAGTGCGAAGTGGAAGATCTATCTTGGCAATCTCTTAATGGTCTTACCATCACAGATGCCAGTCTTCAGTCAATTCAATTCAGATAACATCAATAATTGGCTGAAGGTACATGAATGGAGTGAAAGCTATGAGTCGTGACAATATCCCAGTCGTGGTATTGAAGCTCTGTGCTCCAAAACTAACTGCACCACTAGCCAACTTGTTCCAGACAGCTACATGAGGGGAATAGATAGGGTAAACATCATTGAAGGAGGGATCAATGACCAGGGAGCATGGATTTACAGTAAGCGCCAGGAGGTTTAGAGGAGATGTGGGGAAAATCTTTTCACCCAGAGGATGTTGGGATTCTGGAACTCACTGCCTGTAAGGGTGGTAGAGGCACAAACCCTCTTACTATTTTGGAAGGATTTAGAAATGCACTTGTGATGCCAAGGCAGACAAGGTTATGAGTCAAGTGTTAGAAAGTGGAATTAAAATAGGTGGTTGTTTTGGCCTGCACAGACATGCTGGGCTGAAGGGCCTTTTTCTGTGCTGTAGATCTCTATGACTGTGTGACAATACTGGCATCTATCTGACAATGTGGAAAATTGTGCACATATGTTCCTGTTAACAAAAAGCATTGTAATTCCAATTCAGTGAAGTACTGCCCAACAGTGTACTTTAAATCATCAGCGAAGTAATGGAAAATGCCATTGAAAATGCTATCAAGAAGCACTCACTCAGCTTCCTTCAAACATATACTAAAATGGTGAATTTGAGAGTGAGGTAAGTGACATTACCCTTGATATACAGACTGTAATTGGCTAAGGAGCTCCACTGAAACTAAAGTTAATGAGAGGGAAATCTCACTGACAAGAATCATATGGAATAGAAACAAAAATAGTTGCTGCAGGACTTTCTCAAGGTAGTACTGAAGGCTGTAACCTATTATTTTTACCCCCATTGTTAGGTCAGCAGTAGGAATTTTGGCTGATATTTCCACAGAGTTTGATTCCATTCACAACTTCATAGATACGGATGTTTGTGTGCTTGTGTGTGTGTGTGACAAGACCTGGGCAACATTCTGACTTGGGTTGATAAGTAGCAAATAATAAGCAATAGATATCTCCAACAAAAGAGAAGCTCTCCTCAACATTCAGTGGCATTGCTATCACTGCATTATCAACATCTCAGATACACTATTGACCAAAATAATCTGAGCTGGTTAGGGGTTTCCTATTCTTGAAGAGGAGCTCATCTCCTGATGTCTCAGAGTCCATCCACTATCTACAAGGCACGTGTCAAAAATGTGATGGCATTCTCTCTAGCTGACTGAATCTTATAACTCTAACCACACTTAAGAACCTGAATAGCCCCAGGCCAAGGCAGCCTAATTGACAGATGCTCATTCCACCACATTAAACATTTTCTCCCTTCACCACCAACTCACTATGGTAGCGGGATGCACTATACATAAGGAGTACTGCAGCACTTTGAAAGACTGAACCCCAATGCATTACCTTTGAGATTATCAGGGTTGAAGTTCAGGTAATCATTTCTTTTGTCTACTGTTTGGGGAAGAAAAGAAGAAACAGGCACATGGGAAATCACCACTTGTATGTATGGGCTATTCTAAGTTGGAACAATGTTGATAGTTCTTCATCATCACCTGATCAAAATCCTGGAACTAACTACTTGAAAGTGCTGATATTACCCCTTCGCCATGTTGACTGTAGCATTTCTGGAAGATTGTTCACTGCCACCTACTTAAGGACAATTAAAGTCAGACAGATCTTCCCAGTGATGGCCATGAATGTATAACAATAAAATAAAAGTTGTAGTTTCAACTCCTTCCTATTGTAGCTACTATTCCACTAATTAGGGGAAAATTAACAGTGTTGGAGGATGGGAAAAATTTCTGGCTTTAAGAGCTGCTCCTTTTCTTTGAGGTAACTTAGGTGCCGGAGGTGATTTCCTCAAATTCCAGGAGCAGCAATTACTGTGTTATATGCTGTTGCATTGTTTTGGAACTTTGGGAAAAAAAAAGTCAAAACGACAGCAATTTTAAAAGGGAGAAGAGCAGACTAAAGAAACACATGGTGAGGACAGTGCAGGAGAGCGAGAGAGAGAACCTGCACAGTTACTGCCTTTGCTGTTTGAATTCGTGTATCACTGGACATCGGAGTGCATCTGGGAAAATTAACCAACAGTGAAATTCACAACTAATCTTGGAGGAACCTGTTTGGGCGAAGTTCACAGCACAGAATCAGATAAGTTAATTGTCCAACACAAAGGCTGTAGTAGTGAGTAGAGTGGATTCTTTCTTGATTATATGTTTTTGGAGATATGTCTCTTGATTAAACTTAAAATATAAGCCATAGCTATTAATTTAACCTCGGACAGTATTTTGTCGAGGAATAAGACGGTGTTATTTTCCGGGTCTGAGATTGTGAATGAGCAAAAATGGTCTTTAGTACAGTGATATGTACTTCTTGTCAGATGTGGGAGTTTAAAGGGAGTTTAAGGGTTACTACGGATTACATCTGCCATAAATGCTGTTGGATGCGAATCTTATCAGATCGATTGGATCCGTTGGAGAGACAGTTAAAAGCGAAAAGGAATTTGTAATAGCAACAGTTTGTGATGGATGGCAGTTATAGGAAGGGGGGAAAGTCTCAGATACAGTCACAAAGATGGGTTAACTCCAGGAAGGGTGAGAGAGGTTGGCACCTTGGGCAGGAGTCTTTTGTGGATATACCCATTTCAAACAGGTATGCTATTTTGGAAAATGTGATGGATTCTCAGGGGAACGTAGCATGAACAGCCAAGTTTCTGGTATTGAGACTGACTCTAATGCAATGAGGGGTACGTCGGCTTCCAAGAGTTCAATTGTGTTAAGGGATTCTCTAGTCCAAGGAACAGACAGACGTTTCTGTGGCCAGCAGCGAACAAGCAGAATAGTGTGTTGCTTTCCTGGTGCCAAGATCAAGGATGTCTCAGAGAGGGTGCAGAATGTTCTCATGGGGGAGAGGGGCCAGCAAGAGGTCATTGTCCACATTGGAACCAACGACATAGGAAGGGAAGAGGTTGAGATTCTGAAGGGAGATTACAGAGAATAAGGCAGAAATTTAAAAAGGAG